>NC_142266.1:4423010-4740510 GCF_052056855.1 Sturnus vulgaris
AACAAGGTACCAATGAAGCACTTGTCTATGGCGAGCAGGTTAATTGTCTCCTCTCAAACACGACTGGTTAAGCCAACTTTCTTTGGAGAAGAAAACCAAAACATTCAGAAACTTCTCCTGCCTAAAAATAAGTGTTAAAAGCAACACACAGAGCAGACACACAGACCTATGAGCTGCACACAGACCACCAATAAATATACAGAAACACCACAACGAAGGACAAGGCTCATAATAAAAAAAAAGTCCCATAACTGCTATTTAGACCAATACCAAAGGAAAGGGAAGTGTTTTTTGCAGGCATGTGCAAGCACATTACAGTGTCATCAAAGCACAACTTTGCTATTATTATTACTTTATGCAGCATTACAAGGTTACTGAGGTGCAGTGTTTAATAGTCTAGTCTACAGCTTTTCCTGACTGCAGGAATGCTCACCAAACTCATCATGGACCCACCCCTACCACAGCATTGCCCAGCCACCAAGCTGCTCCCATCCAGAGCACCCAGCTGGCAATCTAAAGACCCACTGATCTGTCCTGAACACACACGAGCCATGTGAGGACCAACCATCTCCCAGGTCATCCTTAAGACATCCTCCTAAGACACCCTTCAGTTTGTCTCCATCTTTGGGAATGTGCTTCCCCCTAAGAGAAGAAATCCTTCAGGAGCTACGGATTTCTTTTTGGCCCCAGTCATGATCCCATGGCTTCTCCCACACCCCAAACCCCCAGCCCCCTCAATATGAAGAGGTAAATCACATTGACCAAACCCAACCTAACCCCAGCCTACCAGCTGAATTTGGTGATCGCTCCTCAATGCCTTTCCCTCCAAAGGAAAATACCTTCCTGGTTATTCTTGGTCCTGACTCAGAGAAGCTGAAGCTTGAAAGTACCTAAAAGATACCATCAAACACTTGGCATTTTCAATAATTTATCTTAAATTTGCAGCCACGTACAACTGGAAAATAAAAATCTACAGCACCATCTTCTAAAAAGGCACTTTCTGAGGACTGTCTTGCTTAAAAAAAATAAAAGTCACTCCAAGTTTTGAACAGTGGAACTGCTTTGTTTGAAAATGACCCTACGGTAACAACCCGTGTCAGGTGAGGGGGTACCTCAGACAGGATGTGAAAGGCCAAGGGAACATGGGATGGAAAGTGTATGGAGTCTCCCCAACATCCTCATTCCTGCCAAAACAATGCTTTGATATTCTCCCTTGCACACCTCTCCCTTACAATTCCTTCCCCTCCATATGCACCTTTGTCTACTCAGGGAACAACAGTTTGGGTCTTAGTGTCACAGAGATCAGGATTTTTAAGATTCTGCTCAGGAGGTAAGATGTAGGATCCTGTATCCATCTTGCTCATACCTCAACTACAGAAAGTACAAAATCTTCTACCAGCAGAAAGCATCAACGAGCTCAAGCTCTAACCACGATATTTTACAAAAACAAGGAGTGAATTGGCTAAGTGAAGTCTGATTTCAACTTGTGCCAAACCAAAAATGATATTCCAAACACTCAGCATCAACCTAAAGTACCATCTTTGGGTAGAAAAGACAGACAGAAATCTTTCCCTTTGACACCCCTATGGAATTTTTCACTAGATCAAATCAACCTGCCAGTAGCAGCCATGAAAGTCCACAGCACTGAAAGGGACAGAGCAATCTCTGCCCAGCCTGACCAGAGACCACAATGGCCATTTAGAAACAACCACCTCTGAAAAGTTAATTTACAGGTCCAACATACATAATGTGAGCTTTTGATTCCTTGGTTATAAAAGTGCTTTGAGTAAGGTTCTAAACCCTCAGTTCACAAAACAGGGAAAATACCAAAAGTGGACAAGATATGAAGAAAGTGTAAGAAAAGGGGAGGAAAAAAAAAAAAGGCCTCAAACTTGAGCTTGGAATTTCACCAGAGTGAACTTTAAGACTAGTAGAAAACCAGTATTTGTAGCTGGAATTTTTACAGCAGACTACATGGTATCTCATGTTGAGCATTTTATAAGATGCGTATTTGTACATGAAGTGAAAATCATTTAGGACCAAGAGCATCTTGAAATAATTTGACTGACAACTTCCAGAAACCCATTTTACTCCTGAAAACCATTTCTGTGGCCAAACTCCCAAAAGAACACCGGAATGAATCCTATAAAAATAACTTTTGGACACGTGTAACCAGATGACACATGGAACAGTGACACAGCGATCCTGAGTCAAATGGCCACGGCTCAAGTCCCTAGAAAGGGAAAAAGGCGACTTACAGTGGAGTCACTCCTGCTGTTGGCAAATGTCATGAGTTTAACGCCTCAACCACAAACATTCTATGATTCTCTCCAGCTCTGGATCTAGCAGTGGCCAGGTGGGAGGTTTGGGCAGGGCTGGCTGGGTGAGGAGGGGCTCGGTGATACCCTGGGGCTGCCCCCACCACGGGAGCATTTAGTGGCACTTGTTCAGTACAAGTGAGGTCTCGGTGCAGTGTCTGAGGAGACGGGAACTGCTTTTCTCCACAGGCAGAAACCCAAGGCCAGTGTCTGCAAAGCAAGAAGAGCCATCAGCCTGTGCCCATATCCCTCTTTGGACTATCCACAGCCAGCTCCCAGCCGGAGAGGGAGATCTGCTGTGCCACTTAAGATTTCCTCAAACAGCACATAAAATTTGAGATTTTTTTTTTTCTTTTTCAAGGAGAGCAGGTACAAAAATAAAAGAAATCCATATACTCTGAAAATATACTGGAAACTGCCACCACAGATGAGGTACCATTTATCCCGACCCCCCACCCCCAAACTGCAAACATCAAAATATATATGTTTTTAAACAAAAGAAGAATATCTGGCTATTTAATCTCAGTTAAAATGACAGCACCCTTTGTTACACTTGATATTTCACACCGTTAATTCTCTTTTGAAAAAAACCCAAGATATCTAACTAACCTTGATTCCTTGCTTTTCTCCTCATTCCTTAGTGCAGTAATTGTCCATCTCCATTTAAATAAATATAGCAGCTACAGCATCATAAATGTGTGGCCCTCACAACGTCAGTAACTTGATATCGTAATACAAAGAAGTATCGGCACTTGACGTAGATATTTGCAAAACTAAGAAAAGAGATTAAAACTTCCAAATACTCTTCACATGAAAACCAGGTACAATGTTACCTTGACAACTGAAGTTACTTTGCCAATGAAGTTTCTTTAGTTTTTGGTGAAAGTAGTGAGCAAAAAAGCTTCTCAAATCCGAGTCACCGAGCGTGGGCAGGATGAGAAGCGGCTTTGAAAGGAGAGTTAGAAGGCTTTGTAAAAAGGAATTTTCAGCTAAATGCCAGAAGTCCACAAGAACTCTTTGTAAAACAGGTTTTTTTTTCAAAAAAAAGTTCTCTGTTCCGAAAGAAATTTCTGTATAAAGCTTAAGCTGAACCTTTTACAAACGGCACTGCTACTGAGAGAGCTTTAGGAGAAAAGTGTCAGGTCACAGACTGGGAAAAACATCTGAGAGACTCACTGAGAAACCACCTCGCTCAAAGGACTCTGTCACAGCCCCTGCCTGCACCAGGTGTGTCCAAAGGCACTCACAGGGACAGGGCACTCTGAGCTGGGACACCCCCTGGCTCTGGGGGTCCCCAACCCCTGGGGGCCTGGCTGAGCCCCCCCAGCCACCCCCACCTCTCCTCCGAGCACTGCCAGCCATGCCCACCCCCACCACTGTTTCCAGTGCAATTTTAGCTTTGCCAAGTTAGTCTTTTACATGATTTTCCTCGATTTTGAGAGATAAAATAGGTAATCTACACCAGCTGTTAGTAAAGCTCTTGCAGACAGTGTTGTGAACAGCACTACGGACATTTCCATACAATATACAAACACACAAAATACAGTACTTGGTTTTTCTGGCAGAAAAAAAGGGGGTTCATGCCTGGTGAAGCAAAACGGGCTCAGATTTTAGGCTCAAAATACAGTATATTGGCAAACAGCGGATTTGGTGAGAACGAGGAGAGAAGCTACTTAGACCAACCAGGTTTTCATGTGAGAGCAGGTGGAGGTCGGGAGGGCTGGGATCACAGCAATGCCCATACAAACAGCTGCAGTAAATATACTATGAACCAGTGCAAATAAAAACAGTCAAAAAATGCAGTTCACGAGTTTACAAAGTGCAAAACTCCCCAGTCCCCTCGTTGAATAAACGCTCGTCTCTGACATCTTAAACATTGGTTTTAAAGTGGAATGAAAGAGTCCCATTGGTTTGTTTCACATTTCGGTGATTTAACATGTTAGAATTATCCCAGCCCTCTTTATTTGCGAAGTGAAATGAAGTTACCAATAACTTAATTTTAAAAGGAAAGTCACTATCAAAGAGGAAAAAAGCCTAAAAACTTTTATTAATTCCAGACATTTTACTGATGTCAAATAGGTTTAATTAAGCATGTAAAAACTGAGATCTTAATACAAAACCCTTTCCATTTAATTCAAATATGCTCCACATTTCAAAGCCAAAAATAAGGCCAATTCCTTTGTTAAATCAAAAGACTGCAGCAACAAGTAAAGCTTGCAGAAGTCTAGAAGCATTTTTTGTATTTTTTTTTTGATTTAAAAAAGGAAAATTCAAGATTCCTTCTGACTATAAAACTTTCCTTTCAAAATTAAGGCTTTTACTTTGTCCTTTTAAAATCCTGGAGGTGTCCATTCTCCCACAGTCTGTGGTACAGACACTGCTTCAGTACAGCTCAATGGACACAGTTTTTCTTTAGAATGCTTATTGCACTAAAAGATAGCAAAACAAGTTGTCAGTTTCTTTTTTTAAAAATAAACATGATTACATTTCTAAAAAATAAAAGTTGATGTTGACCATATGTTCTGTAATAATTAAATTAAAGCATTATTATTACTCTAATAAATATAAAAGAAACAAAAGGAAGCTAAACTTCAAACACACATACATATGAATCACATTAAGGTGTGAGAGGCAGCAAGTAAAGTAGCAGGTTTCTTTTTTTTCCAAAAAGACCTTAGCTCTAAAGTTTCAGTTCTGGTGGTTACTGTATGTCATCCCAGAAAACCTGGGACATCGGATCTCACGTGAAGCTTCAACAGATTTGACTTGCCAGATAGGAAAAAATTGAAACTTTTGGACTAGGTAAAACAGCAGCTTTAGTAAATTCCCCCAGGGAGCAAGAAGAGTTGGGTCACTACTGCCTGCACATGAACCACGAGCTTCTTGGATTGCTTTTGAAAGGGAACTCTTGGAGCTGAGAACTCCAAAGCTGTGAGAAAAGACACAAAGGCAGCCATTGGCTAAATTAGGTTCAAATTATTGGACTAGTGTGCAAAACATCTTCCCCCCCTCACTGTTTCCTAGCTAGTGCTGTACATTCCAATGCACTTGGATATGTTCACATTCGAATGCTCGATGGCAACACTGAGAGAAAGATTCCTCAATGCACGGGGATTAAAAACTTATTTTCTTTTTTGCACACTTCCCTTCTCCAAACAATCACTGTGATTGTTCCTAAAAGGTGGTTGGTTTTTTGTTTTAAATTACATAATAGATTTTAGTTTATTATTACTTTTTTTTTTTTTTTTGCAACAATAGTTGTGCTGCCGAGCAACTTGAGGTAAAGGCAGAAGAGGGTTAAACTACGAGAAATAATAATTAAAAAAAAATGACGGCGGTGCTTCCCACGGGAGCCCGCCCCAAAAAAGCAGTTGGCTGGTTTCATATTGCATAATAGTGCTGTGTTCCTGGATGAAGTAAACAATCTTCCTCATGTCAATTTAAGGGTGAGCCTCTCGCCCCTGCACAGCGTCAGCTCCAGCACGATGGGAGGCACAGCCCCTAAACCAACCCCCTGGAAACATACATTGTATGTGGCTTAAGTTCTGAGTTCTCCTCTCCGTGAGTGTCTCCCGGGTCATTGACTTAAGCGAAGTACATCGTGCGTAAGGTGTCTTGGTGAATCTGTACAGCCTTCGCCAGGGCCTGCGGGTCTCGCCCGTTGCTCTGTCCTGACACGTGGCTCCCTTCAGCACTGCAGGGAACGAGGGAGAGACAGGCAGGGCTGTAAATTGTATTAATTCTGATCAAAAAGCTGCTTTCGTATCTCTTTGGCAGAATCACTGAGGTTGGAAATGACCTCTGAGATCGAGTCCAACCTGTGACCAATCCCAACCTCATCACCCAGCCCAGAGCACCGAGTGCCATGTCCAATTGTTCTTCAACACATGCAAGGATGGGGACTCCAAACCTCCGTGGGCAGCCCCTTCCAATGCCTGACCACCCTTTCCATGGAGAAATTCCTCCTGATGTCCAACCTGACACTCCCCTGGCACAGCATGAGGCTGTTTCCCCTTAACTTGTCCATTGTTCCCTGGAAGCCCAACCAGCCCTGGCTGCACCCTCCTGTCAGGGAGTTGCAGAGACTGAGAAGGTCCCACCCTGAGCCTCCTTTTGTCCAGGCTGAGCCCCCCAGCTGCTACCCATAGGACTGACTCTCCAGACCTTTGACCAACACAGCACCAGCGACAGAACTGGATACTGAGAAATACCAATTCTCATATTCACCCAGCAACCTTGATGCTTTTGACAAATCTCTTCATCATGGCTGCTGAGCTTGTTCATCTAAAAATAAGCCTTTTATAAATACATTTATGGCTTGAAGGTTATAAAATATTTCTGAAATACAGAGTTAGATAAGTGGAAACACTTAACATTTGGTTCATTCATGACTACTCTGATCCTAAAGCAAGAAAATTAAATCCGTGGCTTGATTCTCTCAGACCACGTCAAAGTCATACAAAATACTTCTGTAACTGAATTCTTTTAATCTGAGTGTTATTCAGTAACTCTGTAATAATTCAGTAACTCAGTAATTCATCACTCTGGTCTGATGTAGAGCAACAGCTGCCAGGACTGACGATCT
This sequence comes from Sturnus vulgaris, assembly GCF_052056855.1. NCBI lineage: Eukaryota > Metazoa > Chordata > Aves > Passeriformes > Sturnidae > Sturnus > Sturnus vulgaris. The sequence continues at coordinate 4,429,914 of NC_142266.1, forward strand.
TAACATCAATCCTAGAAGCTACAAAAACTAAGCGTGAGACCAGCAGGAATCACCCGTAGTCAGGTAGCTTTAGGCTTGAGGAGACCAGTGGGGACTAAACCCCGAGCACAGGCTGTGATTTACCTGTCGTGTTCCTTGTCCACGAGGTGGTAGCGTGCTCTGAATGCCACCAGGTGAGCGTAGTAGGCGGGCGCGGGGATGGAGACGGAGCGGGTGCAGCGCACGTACGTGTGGCACAGCTGGTACGTCAGCAGCTGCAGCTCGTCTGCTGTGAAGCAGTTGTCATCCCACAGGACGTGGTAGTGGGAGGGACGGCTGGTTCCCTGCAGAGATGGGGATGGAGGGTCACTTCTCTGGGTTTCCATAAACAAGTCAGGTTTTGATGTTCGGAAAGTGTGAACTATCTAGTGTGAACTCCTATGTAACAGCAGCCAAATGAGTTCAGTCTTATGTCAGGCCTAAATGTATTTAAAGATTAATAAGTCCAGCATATACATTATTATATTGCTCTAAATGTTCTTGCTCGGATAAAACTCCTTCTGCATAACCCTCAGTGATCAACATCTGCTCCCAACATGACTAAACCACAATTACAGCACCTTCAATTATCTACCTTCAATTAAACTGTTTCTCACAGAGAAACAACCAGTGCTTTTACATCCTTCCAGTTCCTAAGCACCCCACCTGCAACTATGAACACTAGAAACTCAAGTTAAATCTTACAGTGCACCTGAATTGGGTAAATAGTTGTGCTTTAGCCAAGCTACAAGTCTCTCTTTTTAAAACAAATATATCTGAAGTATCAATTTAGTTGAGGTTCTTTATGCCTTGCCATATAAAACACAATGAGCTGCAATGACACCCAGCATTTCTGCTTCAACTTCAATAACAATTTTTTTCCTAAGGGGTGAAAAAACAGCTTGCTCAGATACAGTGTAAAGATTGACAAAAACCCCATTGAAATGATTCAAAACTGGAAAAGATGTCATGCCCAGCCAACCTAAACAAAACTGATGACAATGCGGCCAGATTCACATGATAAAAATTTAAAGAGTAAATTTTTTTTACATTTTAAGCAATAGCCTGATACAAGTTGAAATATTTTTTTCAGAAATAACAATATTCAAAAAAGATAGTGACCTCTTTGAAAAAACTTTAACAGCATCACTTACAATCGGTGCAAATTTAAGTGTGAAGCAGAGACTACCTCTTAAGCAAATCATTCTCTAAGACCTACAATGTTTTTATAGATGAAACCAAGCTACAAGAACATTTCCCTGCTAAATAACTGTTTGTAAACAGGTTTCACAAAAAAGAGAAAAGCAACGTTTTCTAAATTCACATTTACTTACACAAAGCAACCATACCTGTATTCCAGCATGGCTACAGAGGTAAAAATCAAACTCGTAGGGGTGTGTAATGTCTGTATCTACAGTTGTCCCAGCTGGAATATTGCCACTTCGTCCAACCTAGAGAAGAGGTTTGGTAAGTGCGGCCTCAGCTGTTTATACAGCTCAAATATAATGAAAAATACAAGTTTCTATTCACCACTGGCAAGGTTTCAGCACATGAAGTGCCACAGAACTGTTTGGAATGTGCCACTACATCAGCCTTGGAGGTTTGATGAGGACACTGGATGGCTCTCCAGCACCAACACTGCATCTCCAGCACATCAGAATTTTCCAGCTCAGACTGAAGAGCTGCACAGATATTTGTATTTAGAATTGTCAGCTTCGGTTTGGATTGACTAACTCAGAAAAAAAGGTTCCACCATTTTGTACTTTCTTTATTACAACTGTGGAGATTGCTCCCAAGTAATTACATGGACTTTAGCTCCAATATGATGTTGTGGGGGTTTTTAAATGTACTTATGGTCAATGATTTTTCGATTTGGGACCCCATTTTATCAAATCAACACTTCCCTGCATGCACATTCAACCAGATGGACAGAAGCCCAAGCTAATATTTTCTTCAGTAGCCTAAAAGCTCAACATGAAGCTTTCCCAAAAGGCTCCTCAGAGGGCAGTGATTACCCTTTCTGTTCTGTCAGCACAGAACAGCCGTGTATGATGTCGCTTCTGCACCACAATGTAGGTTATTCCAGGCTGGTAATCCTTCTCCAAACTGATGCAGGCTTCTCTAATGGCCAGCAGTTCATAATACAAGACCTGCAAGCACAAGAACAGAGGAATTGAGGTTTTCTTTCCACTATATTCTACACACAACACCTACTAACTTGGTGTAGTTAACACCAGTACAACTTTGGCACACAACTGGTAATCTCAGTAGAGATGTGCAATTTCCTAAATTTGAAGACTTCTTCCCACACAGGAAAACAGCTTCAACTCTTCTTACCCAAAAAGATTAAGAAATTCTCTCCTCAAAAGCCTCATTATTTTGTGTAAATGTAAGCAACTCAAACAGTACAAAACAAGACCTGCAGCTACTACGGAGCAACAGAATCTTTCAACAAACCCACAACTGAACCAACCTGTCGGAACTGTCCCTCAGAGACCCCGTCCCTGTAGAAGATGATCCTGGTGGGCTTGAACCGTGTTGATTTGTAGAACTGGATGAGCAGCTCCCTGACCATGGAGGCCAGGTCCTGGATGATCTCCTGCCGGGGCCGCTGGACCCTCACCGTGGCACAGTAGCGGCTGGGATGAGCATCCATGCTGCCTACAACCTGCAGGGAGAGTGCAGCAGGGAAGGCTTCAAGCTCAAATCTATACCAAAACAATTAAAAACAAAAAAGCCAAGAGCGGCAAGTGCAAGATGTTTGTGTTAAACAACAACCAGAGTAACACTATTAAACCTGTACCAAGTACAAGTTCCTGTTAACAACTTTTGCCCCTAACCATCCTGAAGTGCACCTGCAGAATTTGGTTTCTTGCTAAGGCATATTTTTATAATCCACAGACATTTTTCTGTGATGTTTTCTCATGATTTACACTGAGAAAAACCTCAGCTTCCCTTAGTTACTTTAAACATCCATGCAGTTTCCATAACTGCAATCAATGACAACTAAAATACCAAGGGGAAGAATAGGAGAGGACTGACCAAGCCTTCAATAACCATCTTCAGTTGCTGGATGTACCAACACAAAAGTCAAGAAATATCAAAAACATTTCTGCCAAACCAGGCCTTTAATTACACTTTTCTCCTTTAAAAAGACAAAAAATGTTAGTTGCCAATGCCACCAAGCAGTGTTATTTCCTTGAGAATGTTTCTGCAGAAATATATTATTTAACAGTGCCATTTTACCTTGATTTAAAAATTAAAGAGCTAAGGAACCATTCTGAAGCATCAGGCAGGTTTTTTTCTTTTAAAAACATGATTTTTAATATCATTGGGAATGTGTACAAAGAGCTGGCATAAGCCCTGAAAGATATTTGATACAGACATAGTCCATGAGTTGCATTTCCTATTCTAACATTTACCCAATATGAAAAAAAACACCATGTAAATTTAATAAAACTTACAGCAGCAATGGAGGGCTTCTTTCCGTCACCAGCTGGAGGGTGAGTGACATCAGCTCCCAAAAAGATCACTGGCTGCTGGAACACAGAAGGTCTTCAAAAAGAAAAAAGTGCTAAGTCACACTCGTAGCTGAAGAGCTGCCACAAGGTCATCGCTCACCGTGGGGGTTATTTCTGTCTCAGCCTTATCAGGTACCCAGGCCAAGGCTCAACAATGGGATCTTTGTGCACAAGAGGTGAACTTGGAACCCTCTCCAGCAGAGTCCAAAACACGCTGTAAACACACTGCCACAACTGGGGCATGATTCTAGTGGGGAGCAGCCCCAGGGCTTCAGCAGAGCAGCACAGCCAGGGACTTCAGAGGCCCCATGTGAGCCAGGGGACCCCCAGGCACCACTGAACTATACCACCAGCAAACACATCATACTGTTCTCCAGGACTTGAGCAGCAGGATGGTCTTATACTGCCTTTAAAATATTCTTCCTCACACAACTGTTCCTCATTTCAACTTTGATACTGATCAAACATTTCACAAGAACCTTGGCTGAAGACCTAAATGCACAGGCCAACCACCACTCTGAGCCTGTGCTGGAAGGAATTTAATTCTACTTCAAATACCACATACTATTATCAAAGGCAATTTTAACTTAAAACCTGGCCACATTTAAATTTCGGGTGCTAAGTGCAAATGTCACCATATGAGTTAAAAGAAAACCCAACTCAATTTCCAGAGTCTTACCTCTGATGAGGTACAAGGATGTTGTTGATTCCTCCTAGTTTAACGTTAATCTTCAGGCACAGATTTGAGAGGGTCTGTGGAGATGTTTTAATGACGTTCTTGACCTGAACACACTGTGTGGCCATTCCCAACAGTGTATCTCCCACACGCTTCACCTCCGCTGAGAAGCAAATACAAGGAGACAACCTGAGTCCATTTGAGGTTCTTGCTGCATTTCCATCTTAGATAAGTCACAATAATTTCAGTGTACATACTCTGCAGTAACTTCTAACTTATCTGCATACTCAGACCTGCTTCCAATTTATTTTTAGACACAAAACAGTAGTTTCTAATACCTAAAGGATGGTTCTGAGTAATTTTTAATATATGCTAGGCAGCAGATTTCTCCAAACGACACCTGAACAGTTAAAGACAGAGGCGTGCCCTTACCATACACAGGTGTCTTCCCTGGCAGGATGACAATGATGAGCTGAAGCCCTGAATAGGTGTTCTTGAGGTGTCGGAACATGGGCTCCACGCTGTCTGCACCCTGGGCATACTTGCAGAAGCAGGGCTGGCCCTGGATCGGCATCCCGGCGTCCTTGGAGATCTTGCGCAGCTGGTCTGTGAAACCCCTGAAAATCAGGAGATTTCTGGATTTTTTGCAGTAGCAACAGTACACAACCAAAGCACAAAGGGACAGAACCATCAAAGGAGGATGATTCCAAATAGCTTTTAAAGCAGCATTTTAAAAACCTTTGTTATGTGAAGGCTGTACAGCTGTGAAATACCACAGGCCAGAATGGCTAAAAAATAGTCTAGACACTTTCAGTACTTTGTTCAAGATGTCAGTAGGGACTATATACAGTGATGTCACAGGACTAATACCCCACAGTGTGCCCAGTACAGTGTTTTGACTAGAGTTTCCAGCATGGAAGCAAACCCTAACATCTCACATTAAACCCAGGTAAAATGCTCATTGTAATCCTACATTCATGTTTCACTCCATTAAGAGAACAGTCCAAAGCCTGAACCACAACATGCCTTACTTCAGAATTTCTTCTCTGCACTGTCTCTGTGTTGCAAAGCAAGCTATGGCCCACATCTTGATCTCCACCCCAGTGTGGAACTGTTTCCCTCGCATGTCCCACACGCCATGGCTTGGGGTTGCCACGGTTCGATTCTGGGAAAACAAAAGCAACAGACACTCAAGTGACTGAAAAAGAAGCAGCAGGTGCACTTTGCAGCTTCAGGATAACAATGAAGAGTTTATTATTCAAGGTCTGATCTCTGTAGAGTCAAGGTGTACAGGAAATCACTCCTCAAAATGGAAAGCAGAGGAAAAGCCAAAGCCTCACCCGTCCTCCGTACTGCAGCATCGGGGCTGGGAGCACACGTCCTGTCACATGGGCCATCTCATCCCTCACTTTGAACTGGAACTCTTGGACAAATGGATCTGCATCATAATTTGCACTTCTCACCTAGGAGAGATTTTTCCATGTTACAAAAGTGTCTGATTATAAGCCATATCACAAATAATAGGCTAACAGGAACATTGCAGCAGTGTTCTTACAACCATCTAATTGAAAAAGGCTCAGACGTGACCACTCAATACTATCAATCCATCCCCAGTGAAAACAATTACTACCATGAGATATATTGGATGAGACGGTTTCTGTTCCCTCTCTTTACTCAGTGCTCATTTGCAGTTTGCTCATTCAAAAGCTTTTTTTTGAGCATTTCTTCACAGTAAATTAAGTGTAGAGATGATACTGCAAGAGCCTGTACTATAGACTCATGCTATCATTGCCGGCCATTTAAAATAAATCCTATTTTTAAAAAGTTGCAAAAATCTGTGAAGTTCAAGGACGAGGAGGAATGAAAAGACTAGGAAGTTTTGCATGGATGTAATCCAGCCCAGTGTCTGAGCCCACTCTGAGCAGTGTCCCACAGAGCTGGGATTGGGGCACTCACCAATCTGCTGATCTCCTCCTGCCTGTCTGGGGCAGACCTGGCTGTTGCTTTTATCATGGTTGATGTTTGATTGTCTGTGAGCTTCTTGATGCACCTCTGGCCAGCCACGATGTTACACACCTGCAGGGGAAATCAGAAGCATTAATTCACACCAGAAGCACTCAGATCACACCACACTGTACACACACAACACTATGCTTTCACTATAAACCACAACTCCAATGTGTTAGAGTAACTGCCTGTTCTTTCTTGTATTTCTACATTTTAAAGCACTTTAGTATTTAGTGGAAATTAAAGAGTGATGAACATGTAAACCTGTAAACACACTTGTATTGCAAAGAAAATAGATTCTTAATGTTTTGCAAACTGAGAGAACCCACCCAGGCCCAGCTGATCTATCAGAATAAGGCTTACTTCTAAAGGCAGGTAGGTGTGTTTTTGCTCCTGTCCCACTTGCAGACAAGGAAGGTGAGGGTATTTCAGCTGGAGGTTGTATTTCTCTCTGAAATACTGTGCTACTGTCCTCTCCACAGTCTGGCCATTTTCTAGCTGTAAAGGAAAGCTGAAAAGGCAGACATTTTAGTAAAATATTAGTAGTCAAACAAAATCATCCCAAAATTAATGAAATATCCTGATATTCAGTGTGAAAGTATCACACATTTCATGCTCTGACAAAAAGCCTCTTACGTTTGATGACTTGCAGGCCGCCTCGTTACGTTACAGACACGGTACTTCCTTCTCATTGTCCCACAGTGAGTCACTTCTACCTTTAGACCTGCATAAAAGCATCAAAAAAAAAATGATGCCATAACTACACCAATAGGTACACAGGAGACACAAGGTTTCAAATGATAGAACATAACAGCTTTGGGGTCAGCATCAAATAGTACAAACATAAGAAATTATTATTCGCCAAACATTTTTACTTTCATTATAATTTGAGTTCTGACTAATCCTGATTACTATCCTCAGAAAGAAATCATGACATAAAATATTTAATGTTCAGTGTCTTCTGAGTTTCATTTAGCAGTTTCATTTAAAAAGCATTGACTGAACTCAGACAGCAGTTTTCACCATATTCTCTTGTTCTCAATCTTGTACATCTCTCCAAAGTATCAGTTCCAACGTAATTGAAATTAAAAGGACAAAACCAGGTTTCTACTCTATCGTTTTTCCCCCCCGCTTTGTGTCCACATTCAGCCTGTAATTTAATTTCACTGACCAAATTTAACTTTGCATTTTGAGCATCTCTTCTCAAAGCATCCAGTCTACACACCAGAGCCTCTCCAGACTTATCTCTGCCCACGATAATCATGACAGTGGCAGCTCTAAGAGGCTCTGGGGGCTGTTGCTGTGACTGTGCACACACCGTGCTGTTCACACAGAGCAGCCTCAACATCTGTTGGGAGCACAGAGCTTATCACATGAGGGCTGCACAGCATCCACACACTGCTGTCTTCCCCCAGCCCCAAACGACAGAAAGCAGATAAAAACAGAGCCTGGGTATTCAAAGCATTCACCTCCAGTAGTAAAGTCTAATACCAGTAAAGTCTAGTAGTAAAGGCCTTTGAGAGAGCAGTTGGATGGCTCATCCTGTTGAGGTTCGTGTGGATTGTGGACCACTGACTGAACATCCACACAAAATCAGGTCCCCAGGTACCAGACACCAGACTGTGTTTACTTTACTGAGGACATAGAGATCACAAAGAAGCACTGACTGTACCTCCTTGCTCCCTGACAACACTAATTGCATCAAGAACATCAGTATTACTCAGAGAATGGCACAGTCAAAAATAAACCATCACTGCCCTGACATGGCATTAAGAGAAAATAAAGAAAAGAAATCATGGGGCACTGTGACCACAGACAAGGGCTGATGAACACAGAGATATCTGGAATCCATTCCCTGCTCTATCATTACTCTGCTGTGACCCTACCAAGGCAGTGCCCTCCCCCAGTGCTGCTCACACGCAGCCAGCTCTAATGCAGAGCTTGTTTTGCTGTAGGTAGTCATGTCCTGGCTGGAGCTCCCAGATCCTACTGCAGCAAAGACAAGTCTGAGAACAGTTTTCCATATTTTCTAACTAGAGTAACAGAGCCTCTGAGCACCTGAGATCAAGCAGAGGCAGTTTCTCAATCTCCAGTTACCTGCCCTACAGAACAAAGATAAACAGGCAGATGTAAAAGGAGGCACGTTAGGACTAGTACAAAATAATTCCTCTAAGTCTTTTTTCAGTCATGACTCTTCTGTGAGCACATCCCTTTATGACTATAGTTCAAATTTACCTTTTAGCTGCCCAGTATTTCAGTAGAGTCTAATCTTGCATCAAGTGTTTAAGAGCTGAGCTCCTTCAAGGCTTTTCTCTCTGCAAATTACACTGGAATGAAGGATATGGGAAAATACAAACCCAAGTAGCATATATGGAGTGAAACCACTCAAACCAGCAGCTTATGCAATTCCTTTGGAATGGAATTTGGCCTTCAGCTGCAAGTGGTACTTGTTTTTCCACAAGGCAATCAGTTATTAGAATTCACTGTAACAACACTCTTTCAAAGAATCAATGTTAGCCTTGAAATCAATGCTCACTTTGCCACTGCACTGGAACAGCAGGAGCCCACACATAATTCCAGGTGGCCTCAGGGACCCTGGGTTGGAGAGGTTGGCACCAGCCACTCACCTCTGCCCAGGCAATGAACAACACGCTCTCTCTTCCCCTCTAAGCCACTGGGAATGTTTTTCAGCTCCCATTTCTGCAGAGCTTCATTGTTTCTTTCAGGATTAGAGCTACACACATGGATACTACAATTCTCTTGGCAGTTCCAGGCTCTTCTGACACACGTTAACCATGCTTCCAGTTAAAACAATTCCCTTAGAATTACCTTTATTGTGTTACCTGGGACGAAACCAACCCACTTCTACTCACCCTTTATCTCTTTGGTGAATTTTACCCGATGAGAATCAGTCAGAGGTCTTGGTTGTTCATCAATATTATGAATGTCAAGGACTTCACACATAAACTGAATTACAGGTTGTGCTTTGTAGAAGGCAGTGGCAGAAACTAGAAAGAGCAAAATAATATGTATAAAAAATCCAAGTCAAGGTATTGTGAAGCAGTTCATGCATCAGTATTTCTCAGAATTCCACGTAAACCTCAGGCACATTTAGAAACAGAACAGCGAGTTCTGCAACAGTAAAATATCAAAAAGGTAGCAGAAGGTCCACAGTGACACATCTGTCTCCAGTACATTCATCTTGCTACTACCTGGAATTTCAGGGGTTTGAAAGGGCTTTTCCCTAGAGAACATTTATTTCTAGAAAGCTGCAACACCCCAGAGAGACATTCTCTTTCACCTCTGTATGAAGCTGCAGAGACAGGATTAATACCTCTACTGCAGACTTTTGAATATTAAAAGCTAACATAATTCAACACACAATATCATTTTGTCAATTACACAATCTGCTCAATTACTGAAACAATATCTGGTGTAGACATGAGCACTATTTTGACTATGCACAAATTGTGTTGGTGTAGTGGGGAGTGCAGCCCTTGATCTATTCAAATCTCTTACCCACCCCACATGCTAATGACACAATCACTTTAAGGGACAATATACTGGTTTTAAGCAGGAGAGCTGACTTATTCCATACAAGGAAGATCATAAATTACCTTCCTGATAAAGTTATAAGCAACAGAAACAACACCTTTTCCAGGAAGGGTGAGGTGGGATTAGACAGAGCTCAGGCACAAACTGTTCCATACGTTTAAAACTTTAAATGGCAACAACAGAAAATAAATACTCAATAAGCATTTATCAGTTTTCCAGATCTCATGTACCAAACCTACCACACGTCTGTGCTCATACAACCCAACATTCTTCAGACATGTGTCACTTGAGCAGCCTACCAACCTGACATGATGCATCAGCCAACACCTCTGCATGCCTGAGATTGCTCCAGATTTCTGAGTGACCCCAAATCCTCACTGTCCCTACCCTGGCATTGTGTGGGTTGTCTCCCACAGCAATACTTTCATGGAAAGTCTCGTCCAACTAAACAACCGCAAAACCTCCAGTGATGGGATTTGAAGACAATTTCACAGCCTCAAATCAGGGAACAGAACAACAGAATCACCACTTACAAAGGGCTTAAAATTTCTCACTCACAAGAAGGACTGAAAAACTTCTACTCCAAGAGTTATTACTACACTTGCTAATGCTGGTAAGAAAAACTTGCCTCACAAAGTAACAGCACAGCACATCATCAGTTGGTGTAAACTCATCCTCTTCTCCCACCTGAACTGCAGTTCTCTCAGTACCTTGCATATAGATACCACCACTGGTTCTTTGTAGGACAGGCTGAGATTTTTACATTCATTTTTAAACCACAGCTGCCGTGAGAAAGGCAATTTTACAAGAACAAAACGTGTGACTTCAGTCACACGAGAATCACCCACAATTTATGTAAAACAGAACACGTAGACTTGCAAATTTTCAGCAAGACAGCTCAACATCTGCAATATTTTATTATGCCCCAAGACAGATGCTAAGCACAACCTGACTTTGAGTGCTCAGTGTAGAGCAAGACAATTTACCTTGGGTTTATAAAGCATTTCAAAGGCAGTGAGAACTGAATGTGCATCAGAGAAAACCTCAGGCAGCACCTGCACCTCCACCACTGACACTTTTCAATGAGGGTTTAACAACTAAGGAGTCGATTGCTCACAGGACGCAGGAGTCTGACACAGGCACCAGTGATTCTCTGATCCATTCATCTGGGATTCTATACAGTGCTGCAGAGCTTATGCTTTTGCTTAAGAATGCCCATCCCAATCAGCCCTATTCAGAGAAATGTTTGGGTTATGTTTTACAGAGTTTTCTTGGAAGTATTGAGCACCACTCACTGTCTACAGATGCACAGACACAGTGCAGGCAATCTCCCTCTGTCACTGATGCACCAATACTGAAATGAAGTAGGAAAATAAGCCCTGTGCAATTCCTTCTTATGTAGGGATCTTGGTTTTTATATGGCAGCTAAGTTTCAGCTCAAACATGATGACAAATGCAAGGAAAAAAGACTAGAATTTCTAGGTAGCCTTTGCCATACATGTCTGGTCTGAATGTCAGCCCTGAATCTCCACTTACCATCAATGTTGAGCATCATTTTCCACATGGCAGGTCGGACTGACTGATGGAACCCAAACCAGACCTCCCTGCCCCCTCCCAGGGGGTGGTCATAGCCTTCTGGAGCTGAGAAGAAGGAGCGGCCCACAGGGGTGTACCTGGTGAAACAGGTGGCCACACATTTATGTTCTTGCTTTCCAAACATAAAATTCATGTAACAAAGATTATAACACACAGCATTATTATTTTTTGGCATTTTGTGCACCAGCAACCTGTGCCAAGAAGCAAGTATAAACAAAACATCCCAAATGTTTCTGCTCCTACTGCAGTGCTTTTAAATTCAGACGAAAACATATACTATTTTTAGCAATGCACAAACCACTTTCAGTTTTTACAACAAATCAAGAACTAAGTTAACTTACCCTTCCTGATCTTCTGCTTCAAGAAAGTGGAATCCCCACCACAGCAGAGTCTGTACAATAGCCTTGTCTATACTGGCCTGACCCTTAAATACCATTTTTCCTATTTCATAGGGAACTTTTGAATACGAGATACATTGAGAGAAATAAATATTATGGGGGAAAAAAAGCACTAGAGGAAATGATGTTTCTCTCACAGGTAGAAAACAGCTGCTCCTGAGCCTCCACACCTCCTGTTTTATAATGCACAGGCATTAGTACAAAGGTTAACATACTCAGATCCGGGGAAGCTGAGGAACACTGGATTCCACAAATCCTATTTTAGGAGTCAGCTACACGCAGTGAAACCTATCAGAGCAAAGCCATCGTGCTGCCTAAAGCCAATAAACTTCAAAAGTAACTTTCATTGACCAAATCAAGAAAAATTAGTTTTCTCTAAATTTTAGAGTTCTGAGATAAAATAACAAATAGGAGACTTTGTTAGGACAGGTATCTGGTCCCAGCCATGTATTTCAGACATGAGAAGCGTGCACTGGTGACAGTGTATCAATGGATTAAAGAGACTTGTGCTTTTCACAGGCACCACCATCACCTGGCTCAAGCTGAACAGAACCAGGACTGCAGTGTTTCAGGTCACTGGAACCTCTCAGTATTTCAATGAAGGCCTATTATAAATGCCTGCTGTTTCTTGATCTTTTCCAACACACACATCACCTGCTCTGCCTACAGAAACACTTGTACAGGACTGGCTACAAGCTCCCCGTTCAGCTCACCAGCTGTGCTGCAAAGGGGAATGAGCAGTTTCTCTTTTCACCTGTGAAGAAATGGGGATGAAGGTCTCCCAGTGGGGATACTTCAGGTAAAGACAGACTGCAGGAAGACAGTGAACCTACTTCATGGAGGGGAGGTGTCGTAGCACCACATCGACAGCATGAACAGGGTTAGTGCTGATAGGTTTGTCTAGTTCCAGAGGCTCAGGCAAGGTTCTTCCTGTCAAAACTTCATGCAGCAAGTGCCAGCTCACCCGAGAAACAAACTTTATTGACACTTTGAAGGGACGATCTTTTCCACCTTCTCCAGGTAGTGTCACATCCAAATCCACCTGGGCAGGGGAGAAAAGAAAGAAATAAAAAGCAGCTTTTTAATCTGGAGTCTGGTCGCCTTGAGGTTCCACTCCTTCCCATAACTGAGCCAGAGACTCAAAAACTCCAGATATTATAGACAGAGCACATTTGATGAAAGTACATTATCAAATGCATGAAGTGAACTGGGCCCTTACCAAGCAGAAGAGGATAATAACTTTTTGTTCACCTCAAATCATAAAGCAACATATTCTAGAAAAACTCTGTCTTGTTTTTTCAACTCATCGTAAGATCACATGTTACATTCTGTAAAATGAAATGTTTTAATAGATTTTGCTGTAGAAAGCAGCTACTAAATTCTACAGGAAGCTCTGAATGCAACTATTACATGAATATTTAACACACTGGAATTTGCAGGAAATATATCAGAAAGACTTAGTTTTAGCACAGATACTGTAAGATATTTCCAGCTTTTCTGAAATCAACAACATTTAAAGTTAGTTTTTTTCCTTTCCTATGAAGCTGCTACCAATATAACATCTTCCCAGTTATCTTACCCCAGTAGTGGCCACAGGAAGTGGATTGGCTGTATAGAGGCTTCTTTTCCCATCATAAACTGGTCTACGGTCCCCAAATATTGTAACTTTAAAATGCTGCACCATAGAGTCCACCACGTCCCTGGAAAAGGGGATAGTTACATTGAAGATGTTTCTGAAGAAGGATCAGACCCAAGCTGGCTCCCACTTCCTGGTGTTTTGCTGAAGTAGTTGCAATAAACAATACTTGAGTGAATTATAAACACCCACTGCTATTCCAAAAGGTGCTTCACATACTTTAACTAAATAAATAAACACTACAGAATAAAATCAGAATCAATGCAAATGCTCAAATACTGGGAAATATTGGTACTGAAATAATTTCAGAAACTCCTAGAACCAACCAAGGCCTTTGTATCATCTTTATTATGGAAAACAAAGACAGTGTTACCTTGGAAAAAACCCACAAAGTGGTGTTGTGAAAAAGCAGCACAACCCCCAAAGTGGAAGCTCTGCCAGTTCATTGTACTGTCTGCAGCAATGTTTATCTGCTCCTCAATTGATGGGAGTTTTGAATTCTGCCTATACTGGTTATAAACATGAGATGCTCTAATAAAAAAGGCTTGACGTTAAATCCTTAATAACCTGAGTTTCTACAAAATCATGTAAAAGCCTGATCCAATTTGGACACAATTATAAATTCGCCTCCCTTGCTTTATTATAAATTGATGGCAATAAAGGTTAACCTGACACAAGCACTGAAATGACACTTGAAATACCATCATGAAATTTTCAGCTTACACAAAAATGCTTCTTGATGCGAGTAGTAGATAAAGAGAGACTTTTGTAACAGCCCTAACTGTAACAGGCCTTTGAGATCTGAATTCTTTGGGAGGTCTTGATGTTTCAGTGGCACAGAATGGAAACACTTTCCTTCAGCACGTGCAAACCAAGCTTCCTGCATAGCAGCAGCTTCCAGGCACCACGTCCTGACCAGGCAATATTAACCCAAAGCACTTCAGGAAGATGATAAATATTGACTTCCTCTTCAAGCTGAATGAGCAGCAGCACTTTCACCTCCCAGCTGGGAGGTGGGGAAAAGGAAAGAAATTTTCCCTTTCACAGCTCTTGATGCTACTCAGCATTCCCAATGGTATATTTTACAAGACAAATGTATCTTCTCACCTGTTCACCCTCCGAGGACACTTATCTGGTTTGATATCCACCTCATAGAGGTAGACATCAATCTTTGGGATTTCAACTTGGAAGCAGTTGGCCAGCAGTTTAATGGGTTTGCCCATGGTGCCATAGCCGGGACGTCTGGGCACCATGAGCAGGGGCTGTGCCCCCACGGGTCCTGCAAAGGAAAAATCCCACAGATTAGGAGAAAAGCACAACAGATGATCCCCTGAACCAGCTCCCAGGACAACCAAGTGGGCAGAGCCAGCACACTCGAGGAAAGGAAATCAGCTGTCTCCAACAGCATGCTGGCCATGAAATTCCAAACAAATGCTTGCTCGTTATTAATTCTTAAGCCTACACCTACATCTAGACTGTTCTCTTACTCATAAGCTTCAGTGATCAGCATGAATAAAATCAGCAGGTTTTGTTTAGGAGATTTCCTAAAAAAAAACAAAACCAACCAATAATCCAAAACACAAAAAAAACCCTTTAAACAAAAACCACCCAAAAAAATAACACTAAGTTTTACAAGTCTTTTCTGAACACCCTGGTAATAACTAAGTGGCTGCAGAGTACAAAATTACAGAAGTAGCTCTGGACTGATACACAGGATTTGAGATAAACTCTTCATTTCAGTGCCTATATCAGCTTAGTCTTGGAAGACAGATTATTCTTGAACTTTGCTGGCTGAAAATGGATGAAGAGTAAGACCATTATCTCTCATCTAACTGCCCCCATAAAGCCAATTTGCCAGAAGAGTAAAGTCTCAGATTAAGACAGGATTGTAAAACTCTTGCTTACTTGTAGGCTAGAGAAGAATACCCAGAACTGCTCAGAGAAGCATACAAATCAGCACTGAGATGGGTATTTTGAAAAGCAGCTAAAATATCTGCCCAGATTTGTTCAATTCTCATCTATTTAATTTGCTTCACATCATTTAGGTGAGAACCCTCCACTTAAGATTTGCATTACTCATGCCTTACAAACCAAACACACTAGTAAATATAGCCCATTTCCCAGAATTTCTATTGGTATTTCCACTTAAAAATACCTCTTTCCGGTTAAGAAACAACAACAAACCCAAAATGCTCAGTAGTCTGAGTTTTAAAAAGTTACTCATGGTACAAATGTCCTGATTTACAGAGCATTTGAGCGAGGTAGTGCAAAGTTCTCCCCTCTCCTCCTACTCAGTGATGCAGGCAGCAATTCCAGCCCACTCATTTTCATAGCGGAGTTAAAATGTCAAGTGCTGGGAAAAAATGTTTTTTATTTTCCTTTTGATTAATCTCCATAATTTCTGTAAAAAAACCTGCATTATCTTGAAGGAAATCATGTCCTGAGAACAGGTGAACATCAAAGCCAAGTTCGTCTGTAACATTTGTCTGGCTCTACCCAGAAAACTACTGAAAAATTCTGAGTGGGGCTGGCTTGGAGCCACGAGATAAAACAAAACAGAAACCAAGAAGCATCATTTAAAACCCGCTCACAGACTCTGCTTATGCAAAACTTGTTCCAAGCATCTGCTCTCTTCAACTTTTCCTTCATTTTAATACTCTCACATGGGTAAAAGCAGCTCTAGAATTTACTCCAGCTATATTTGCAGAATATAAGCATAAGCAAAAAGAAGTTACTACTAAACATTTGAGCGGTATAAACAAGTCAACAGTTCATACTAATATTCTGAAGACATACACACAATAGTTTACATTTCGTTCCTATCTGCAGGAAAGACTAACAAAGCTGGTGAAATAAAGATAACACTGAAAAGGTTCTTTTAGTCTGGTCAGCCTTGTGTATCCTGCTCACTCAGGAAGAAGTTAGAACCCAAATTTGGCTAACAGGAATTAAGTGAATCAGAAGTGCAGGTCTACACATTGTTCAGGTGTAATTTAAAAAAAAAAAAATCAGTTATTTTGCTATTATTGTGTGAATCATATGCTCCCGTGGACAAATTAATTTAAAAACATGAGTATGCCAGTACTGCCCAAATACAGGAGCACCCACTCAGAAGACCCTGCTTTCAAGAGACACTGACTTGCCAGATTCTGTTGTGAAAGTCTTGTGTCAGTGGCTTCAAAGCTGTGACTCAAACCTCAATAAAACACAAATAACCAGCGACGCTCTGGGGATGGTTCCGCCACGGATCTATCGGTGACTCACCCAACCTCATGCCTAAGTCCTGTGTCAAGCCCATAGAAATAAACACAAACCAAAAAAATTCAAAGTACTATTATTCTACAGAGTACAGGATGCCCGAGTGGCATCAAGTCCTTTAACCATTGCAAAAACAAAGCAGGTCAAGGCACAAAAACCTTTCTCAAAGCAGCAGCACTGTGAGGCCTCCTCCACAGGGGATGGAGCAGCTCCTTAGTGCTTCCAGAGAGTTCTGCACTGCTCAGCTGCCCACAGGTTTGAGAGGAGAAACCAATATACTCTGCCATTACAGCACCAGGTACACACATACCACAGAACCATGCAATGGTTTGGGTTGGAAGGCACCTTAAAGATCAACTCATTCCCACCCCCTGCCTTGGGCAAGGACACCTTCCACTATCCCAAGCTGCTCCAAGCCCTGTCCAACCTGGCCTTTCAGGGATGGGGCAGCCACAGGTTGTCTGGGAAACCTGTGTCAGGGCCTCTCCACCCTCACAGCAATGAACTTTTTCCAAATATCCCATCTAAGCCAGCCCTCTGGCAGTGGGAAGCCATTCCCCCATCACTCCAGACCTTGTAAATAGTCCCTCTCCATCTTTCTTGTAGGCTCCCTTCAGATACATGCCTAGGATGGTCTTAAAAATCCCAGGAAAACCCCCAAACCAAGTCTGTTTAGTGTGCTGGAGCAGAGCTCAATTCATAAAACCAGCTCAGCAAAGTCCCCAGCAGTAAAACTCAACTGATTCATAACAATGAACACACAAACAGGAACAAAAACTGGAGTCTCAGACAGATTCTTGGAAGGCTTTTGTGCAGCAAGGGAGCACATCTCAAGACCATGGAATGGTTTGACTTGGAAGGGACCTTAAAGCTCCCCTAGTTCCACTGTGGGAGTCCCTCTAAGGGCTCCAACGAGCTCTGAGTGACAATCTTTTCTTCCACGGAAGTATCGATGCTCCAACCAAGCTGAAACACAGCTGAAAGGGACAGCGATTCCTCAGCAGCCCAGCCAGCACACGGACATGTCTGGCCTGCATCCAAACATTGGCTGCACCTACCTAGCAACCAGAGAAGCCCTGTCGGAATAAAGCCTGAACACAACGAGCAGGAGCTCAGAAACCTGCAAATGCTTCCAACACACCATTGTACGAAAAACTGCAGCTTCTGGCACACGCGGTGTTTTTACAGAATGAAGAAAAACCCTGATCTCCAGCAGGATGCTAATAGGAAATGCAGATTTCCTTACAGAAAGGGCCATCCCCACCAAGAAAAAAATTATCCTCTTTCCCACTGTGGCTTCAGCATTATAAAGCCAAGCGGTATTAACAGAGCTAACTTAGTAGTTTTATTTTTGTTTGTACAGCAGTTCTAAATCCAATTGAATGGGTGCTGAAACAGCCCAAAACACATCATCAAGACCTGAGCAGGTAAATACAACTTACTCTGGCTCAGGAACACGAGGCAGATTTGTGGAACCGATCCCAGCCTCAGGCTGGAGCTGCACTGGGGAGAGCTAGAGTTCTCCATGGAGGGGGAAAAATAAAAGATTCCCTTTCACAGGGCCCCTGGCTTCAGAGGCCCAGCCTGTAGAGCTCTAAGAAAATCTTATCACTAGCAAAAAATAACCTAATTCTGGATTAAAAAAAATACATAGAGAAGATTTGATTCAAATGTTGGTTTCAATGATCGAGCTCCATCTGCCAGAAATCATGAATTGCCTCATTTCTGTCACTCGGCCTTGCTGGGTGGCATTACATTATTTATGAGTAATGCAATCCATGTTTTCTAAACATTCCTCCTTGCAATTTAGGGTTTGTTTTTTTTCAAGGTTTCAGATACTAAGTCATGTTCAAACTCATCAAAAGCTAACATTTTGATGCCATGCTCTGTGACTCTGTGCCAAATACTGGTGTGGTAATTCATTCTGGCCTAATGGACTTAAAGAAAACACACTAAAGTGTTTCAGGAGAATTTAAAAGACAATCAATGATTCTGAACCATTTAAAAAATCTAAATACAAAAAGCTTTAAGCCCAAAAAAGCAGCTTATATGCACATAGTGAAGTTAATACCCAATTGCTCTGGGAGAAGAGAATGTGCCAGCCCACACAAACCCTGCAAGAGTTTTCCCTGGAAGGTATTTCCACAGACCAAAATCAGGAAGGTAAAAATTAGCTCAAGAAATACTCTCGGACACCTTCACCCCAGAGGAAATAAAGCTCTGAGGATGAAACAGTTCATACTGTGAGTCAAACAACTTCCACAGCAACTCCAGAGGAAATCTGCCACTGTATCTCACACTAGAATAACTTTTGAAGGCAACTATGAATCACTCCCTTCTCTGCTCTACCACACCCACAAAAACGGGACTTATAATGGGCCTCCCAAATCACTACTCTGAATCAGAGAGGGAAAAGCCTCTCAGGAACTTCTCTGCCCAAAGTCTGTATGGAAAATAAACAGAACATTAAGGATGCCTGTGGTGCTTCATTAAAAACTGAAATTAAAAAAACCCAGTTTAATACTTTTAACACAGAAAGCTGCGAGCTTTCAAAGAACAATGTAGGATATGGAAATGAAGACAATCAGCACTGATCCGACTTGGTTACACCACAGAACATCCCCTGTTGGCTGAACCTCCCTGCCTTTTGGAAGTTTACTGAACATTCTCCTGGTGGAAGTACAGTAATGCCTGACCTGTGCCGAGAGCAGCTTTTCCTTCACTTTTCCCACCAAACATTTTATTGCTGGTCCTCAGTTTCGTTTCACCACAACCCACGCCCCGATCAGCCACCTTCACATCCTGCTCCTACTTCCATGCTCAAATTCCGTGGACCAGGAGAGCCATAATTACCAGATTCCTTAGCCTAAGCCTCCCAAACAAACAGGACATCACCTACAGCACTGCATCACCTAAGATGTCCTGGCACATGCTTCCACACTTTACTTCAGAGATACTCACACACCAATCTTTGTTCCCCTCTCTACTTATTTTATCACGTTTTCCCTTCATGCACAGAAAACAAAGCACATCTCAGTATTTTTCACGACAGAGCTTTAATCCTCATTTGTTCCACCAAGGATGATTTGTGTCTTCCTGTTCCAACAGCCCAAAACCTGGAACGTGAACACTGTATTTAACACTTCTCTCATCAAAGAGCAGACATAGAACCATCCATCGTGCTGGACACCAACTGAGCCCACAAGGAACACTGCAGTAGCTTTGCAAAAACCCAACATATTGCAGCCTAACAACAGGTAAATTCACTCCAAAGGAAAACGAAACCATTTACAGGTTCTTCTTGCAAATCTGCTTATCAGGAGACAACTACAATTGCATCCGGTTAGAGTTTATTTAACAACGTGTAAGAGAGCATCACATGATTTCCACTAGATTGTTAAAATCCTGCATCTTAAAATCTTCTCAACCCACCACAACCTCAAGCCAGGCAACAGCTGATGTAGGGAGTTTTTCCAGCCAAATCCATCATTGTCTTTAAATCGCCAAGTATGTTAGAAAAGGATCTTCATATGGAGATGGGAAGGCATGTTTTGTGTTGACACCTTCGGTCTCAGTCTTGTATTTTCACCACCTGTGGTACCTATTCAAGTGATAGACATGGAACTCCAGGTGGCTTTGGACATTCCCTTTGCCATAGAGGTACAGCCAGGGAACTGCCAATTAAACGCTGCCCAACCCTGAACCCTCCTCCACTGTTCTGCCAGATTTGGAATAAATTATCTTGAAAAACTGAATCAGAACTTCCTTCTCCAACCCTCAAAATCCATTTAAACCACTAAGTTGATAAATACTGAGCATGTGCTTTCCCGGCAAAAGGACCAAATGGCCAAAATGTGAAGATTTTAATAGAATCACAGAACGATTTGGGTCGGAAAATACCTTAAAGCCCATCCCATTCCACCTCCTGCCATGGGCAGGGACACCTTCCACTATCCCAGGTTGTTCCAAGCTCGGTCCAGCCTGGCCTTGAGCACTACCCAGAGATGGGGCAGCCACAGCTTCTCTGGTCAATAATCACCTCGGAATGATTATTGTTAAGCAGCACACCCAAAGGCACAGGAATTAGCCCTAAAACTCAGTGTGCTGACACACAGGGGCCAAATCCCCGGTGTGTGCCCGGCAGGAGCTGCTCGAGGGAGCGCTGCCCGGTCCCGCCGGGCTCTGCGGGTCCGTCCCTCGGGCACCGGCACGGCGCGGGTTACGCAAGCCCGGCACACCGGTTATGAAATACCGACAATTTCTCCTCCACCTCCGGCACGGGAAGCAGGGCACGGAGAGGCTCGGCCCCGGCTCTGCCCGGGACCGGAGCCCTGCCCGCGGGGCTCAGCTCCTCCCGCCCGATCCCCCACGGGATGGACTCGGCTCGGCCGCTGTCCCGCGGCACCGCGGAGGGCACCGGGAGTTGGGGGGAACGGCGCGGGGAACCCGTTCCCCGACCCCACCGGGCCCCGCCGGGCCCGCGCTCACCTGCGCTGCCGATTTCCATTCATGGAGCTGGGGCGCAGCCGCTCGGGGCTGCGGCGGCCGGCGCGGGGCTGCGCTGGGCGGCGGTTCCTCCGCCGCGTTCCCGACTGGGCCGCTCCCGGCGCTGCTCCCGGTACCGCACCCGGAATTCCCGGCGCTCCCGGTGCCGCTCCCGGCGGTCCCGGCCCCTCACGCGGCGGCGGAGGCGGAAGTGGCGTGGCCGCCCCGCAGCCCCGGCTCGCGCGGCCGCTCCCGCTCCGCCGCGCGCGCGCCCCGCACGCCGGAAATCCCGCCCGCGCTTCCCCTGCCCCCGCGCGCGCCCCTTCCTTTCCGGGGGAACGGGAAGCGGCGCCGGAAGCGGGCGGGGCGCGAGCCGGCGCGGTTGCCACGGCAACAGCGGGGCGGGGTGGGGGGGGGGAGAGGCGGGAAAGGCGGCGGGAGCCGGCGGGGCCCTCAGGGCCGGGGGAGCGCGGGGGGAGCCCCGCAGGCACCGGCGGCTGCTCTGGAGCGGCAAGGACGGGGCTGGAACAGCGATACCGCCCGCGGGGTCCGCCTGCGCCGGGAAAGCACAATATGAGCCCATCGGGAGTCAGAGCGGAGGCACCGGGGGGTTATTCCCGACCCCGCGGTGTTGTGGTGTTTCAGTACAACGCATTATGTCTGCGGCGTTTTCTCCCTGCCGCAGCAGCCGCCGTGTGCGGCGGCTTCGAGGGCTTCCAACCCGGTCCCCAATGAACTCAGCTGATTTCTTAATCCTCGCTAAACCGGCCAGAAGAACCCCCGCGCCCTGGCCCCGGTGACGCCCGAGAGTTCCCATGCGCGGGAGATGAACACGCTGGGTGGGAGCGCCGGGAGCGGCCGGCACGTCCCGCACGCTGCCCCCGCCCTGGGCTGCGGGACCTGCGACACGCGGAATCCCCGGCTGCGATAGCGCTGGGCAGCCAGAGCAGGGTCGGGCCCTGAACGGGCTCCCCAGAAAATGGTCACGGCCCCGACCCCGCCAGAACTCAGGGAGCGTTTGGACAACGCCCTCAGCACAGGGTGGGATTGTTGTGGTGTCTGTGCAGGGCAGGCATTGGACTGGATGATCCTTGTGTATCCCTTCCAATTTAGGGATATTCCATGATTCATGATTCGATGATTCACTGTATCAACATTTCTGTTCTCATTTTTTGTGACTTTTTAGCAATGGACCACTTGGTTACGGATTTGTTACACGAATAGGCACCAAACAAGCAGAGGGATGAAAGGGGCACACGGGGAAGAGAGGAAGAGATTTGAATGTGATAGACACAACAGGCTCAGTGCTGGGTCAGGCAATGACACCTTTATTTCCTCTGCCCTCAAAAGATCATTTCTTAGTAAGAAAGTATATTGGGACTTGTCCAAGTGGGTTTGAACCTTCTACTAATTGTGAAGAAACAACGTCATTTTTTCTGGTAGTGAGAGGGGCCCTTCCCCTGGGAAACAACTGAGAAGGTAGTGAAGAACTGGAATTTTGGGCCAACAGAAGTTAAAGATCCATAATCCAAATTTCAGAGTCATTATTAAGAATTACCAGCCTGAAGATTGCCAACTGAATTAGTCTTTAAAAACATAAATTTAGTTTTCAGGTAAGTGACACAGTAAGCATTTTAAACCCATGCAAATTAAAGGTAACCTACTAGAATATTTCCTTAACTGAAATTGGGAGTGGGAAATGTGATCTCCAAGATGAAGCAGATAGGTGGGAGAGTGGCATCTCTGCAAACACACATCCCTCAGGGGCAGCACATCTGGTCCCACAGCTCGGGTACTGTAATCAGCACCAGGGCCGGGGCTCAAATGCCAATCTAACACTTGAAACCAGTTTTCTGACCTGTTTTCCAGGACTCCAGACCCAGCTGCACAAGGCACGATTTGCTGTTGTACCTCTCACAGAAAAAGCCCCTTTAAAACTGCTTAAGATTCTGTTATGTAGTAGGAATAATTTAAAATAGGTGATAGAACTCACAAAGCAGGTGGATGTGTGCAGGACTTGTACAGGTGCCCAGTTCGGGACAGAACTTTCTGGTGCTGCAGTTAGGTAAATTAACTGACGAGTGCCTGCATGCCATTAGCAAGCACTTCCTTAAAATTCCTTGGCATTATTCAAAAACCCAGTTACAGCTCAACTGCTAAATCATTCATGGGCTTAAGGTCGCCCCTGCACCTTTGTAAGGTAAAACAAAGAACTCCTCCAATAAACATCTCCAAGGATGGCAAACAACCTCCAGTTCTGGACCCTAAAATTCAACCACAAGCTGCTGGCATTGGAGAAGACTAGGATGTTTGCAAGAATTGCAAAGTTGGGAAATGTAAAACATGATGGGAAATGTAAAACATGAGGCAGTGCAGAAACCCAGAAGATCAAGTTTAACCTCAACCCAAAAAGAGTCTGAAATCTGTCCTTAAAGCACCTCAGAGGCATGAGCCCCTGAAGCACTCAGTGAGGCTGGAGGAACAGCAGATTTTGATGTACATTTCTGTTATCTAATAACCCAGGAGCCCGAAATCAGTCAGTTCTCAAGTGACATTTTAATAAAAGGTGGAATTGTATTGTATTCCCAGAAGTTTTAAGCACATGTTTGTTTGCTTAAGTGTTTCTCTAGTTGAACTGAAATCTGGACAGTGAGGAGTGTTGGATCCTCTGCAGTGTCTGATGCAATTCAGCTCCAGTCAGCATTTCCCTGTTTGTCCCCCAGCCTTTCCCAAGGGAATGGCTGGGATGCGCATATCCCTTCCCCACGAGATGTGACTCAGGAGTGTCACCCCGACATATTCACATTGCTTTTATTTAGGTCTTCTGCCAACAGTTACAGGGTAACAGACAGTTGGGACTGCAAAGTCGAAGTTGCAAGCAAAAATCAGGACCAAGACAAAAAAAAAAAATCCACAAAGGCAATTAAATCAAATCCAATATAAATACAATGTTCTGGAGCTCTTTAATCATACTGCTTTCTTTAATAAAGAGGTGGTTAGGATCTTACAGTATTTTCTTTTGGCCTAATCCAAGGATTTTGTTACTCTTCACCAGTCTTAATTCCACACATACAAAAAAAAATTGATATTCAACCTTTAAAATATAAGCCATATTTTCTTAATAAAATAAGTTTTGTGCTGCTGCTTGTTTAGTAAGTACTGTACATCAACTGTTCACGGCTATTTAACAAATGGACCATACAGAGTTCAAGCTAGAGCAAAAAAAACCCACAAAAAAAATAACAACCCAAACGGAGCGTCCTGTAAACACCCTATGTACAGTCCCACACTTGCTCGTAGAAAGGAGGTACGAAAGGGGCTGGAAATCAAACACAAAAGCACTGGAGTCCTGGAAATTTTCTTTCACAACTATTGAAGTGCAAATCACTCAGTCAAGATATGAGTTTCACTTGTTTATTGCTCTCCTGCTGTCTGGCTTCCCTTCCTGAAACAATCACATTATTTTATTTCACACTGATTTTCCAAGAAAACCTTCTGCGAGGCAACACTGGATGCTTGGGCTGTTTGAGACATCATGTGCGATCCCAGAACACCCCGACTGCCCTGGAAGCTGCAGGGAGAGGGCAGAGCAGCCCTCTCGCCCCATTCTGTTCAGATATAAGGGAAACAACAGCATTCAACACGTAAATGAAAGCTACTCCTCTTCCCACAGAACCGCATGCACTCGGCGACACTTCCAGTCGCAGGTGGAACTCGTGCGCATGGAGAAGGCAGAGACTCGGAGCTGATCGGGATGCCCGTGTGGGGTTTGTGGCTAACTACAGATCCTGATATGTACCTGGGGTAACACCTATCCGCTACAGGCAGCAAAACGCACCTCAACATGCAGCTACTCGTTTGCATCTCAGACAAGAGAGGGGGAGAAATGCCGATGCCAGAGCGCGGAGAGGGTACGGTGCATAGTCCAGTATAGAAAAACATGCGGGTCACTCCAACCTCTCTAAACTTCTTCAAAGTGGAAACAGGGTTTAAAGGGCACAGCAGCTACTGAGTTTGGCTTTTTTTGTTTATCCAAAACCATGAAAACCCAATGCAGAGGGTGAAATAAGGGCAGAACACGATCTGCAAGTCAACAGCTGAGAGTTTCAGAAGCTGTGAAGCTTTTGTGTAGTTAAAATTGCTGTTAAAAGTAGGTGCTACATCAGCAAGTCTTCATTCATAGTTTTCTATGAACAGCCACCTTACAAATGAGTGCAAATCTTAAAGGTCCATTTTACATTTCAAGTCTCAAGGTTAAAAAAAATTGTTACAGAGCAACAAGCTGTTTCTGTAAATGCCCACACTATCTCTTTTCAAATGGTTAAAAATGGCACGTGCTATGCCACAGCTACTAAAAGACATTTCAGAATTCTAGACCCAACTAAAACACTAAAATAAAAACGAGGAACCAAAATACCTTTGCCCCTCACTGCAGAGCAGCAGCCAGGCGCGTTCCGGTGTAATGCTGGTGAACAAACTGATTTGCAGAGAGAACCTTGACCTTGACCCCAATTTTATTCTTAATGAGGAGCTTTCTAACACCAGGTGAGCGGGAACAGCCCCTCTGAGATTGTTTTGCTTTCAATGAACACAAGCCAGAGTTCGGAGGATGAGATGGAGGTGCTGATTGGTGTCACTATGCAGGCACTTGTGTAGAGGAATGTAGGCTTCTCATGTTGATACTTAGTGTTGATGTGTTCCCTACGCTCTTAAAAGCCTTCCTAAGAGTTCCCTACCTACTGACCACGGATAGTTCCTGGTCTCCTCCCCATCACCTTGAGGATATACAGCAGTGGAGGTTGACACAAGGTGCAAAGGAGGATATGAACCAAACACTGTGGTCTCGAGGAAAACAGGACTGTGCTAAACGTAGGATCTTCACTAAACGTGACATCAGTGGGCTCAGCACTTAGTTTGCATAGCATAGTGATGTTGTCACTGTTCACAAACACGTTGCCCCAAAAGAAAACGGGAAGAGCGAATTCCCGGGATTAGGACAGCTCAATGGGCCAACATGACCGGTGTGGTTTTCGTGAAGGCAAGGCAAGTTTCAACGTCAGGAAGTACAAACCAAAGAGGTGTAGATGTGCTTCTGTCCGCACACGGGCCAGGGGCAGTGCTCGCGTGGGGCCGCCTGGGAAATGCGTTCGGCAGGAAAATGATACCAGAGCTCTTCCCCTCAGAGCGTGGCAGGAGCGTGCGCCTCGTTTGTCTCTTGAAGGAAGCGCCGTGAACACTTTCATAGAAAAGACCCCAGATAATGAGCCTGGATGATATTGGTACTGAGCTGCCACCACGGCCCCGCCACCGTGCGTACGGTCACTTTGCAGCAAAATGGGTCTGAAAAGCAGTGACCAGGTTCCTGTGGGGAAAAAGGCTGTTTTCCCAGTACAAGCACAAATCAGGAGTTTCCCCCCATGACAGAAACAGGGGATCATTCTAAGGAACAATCTGGTGTGCTTTCAGAATAAAAACCCTAGACATGAGAGCAGTGATACCATGACACAAAGAGCAGCAAAACCTAGCAGCAGAGAGGGTGAGAGCCTGGAGGTGCTGGAGGTGGGGGTGTGGAAGGTGGGAAAGCAGCCGGCCCGGGCAGACACGTGCCAAATGCACACGGGCAATGGGCACTGTGGGGCACCCGGCACAGCACAGGCTGCAGTCGGCAGCACTCATCGGACAGAAACGTAGGAGAGCTGTGGCGTGAACACACAGCCTCAGGAAGTGCGGGGATGTAAACTCTGAGAATGTTAATGACTTGTGGATTTTGGCAACAGACTCAATATTGTATAAAAATAATGTTTAGTAAAAAAATCCCGGTGTCCATCATAAAAATTCAGGGGGGGAAAAAAAGAAAGAAAAACATGGATAGCGCTTTCTGTCCTCATGGGATGGAGATGCCCCCATTTGTCAGAAACAGTTTTAAATAACAAGTAGTACATTGGAAACAAAAATGGGTCAGCAGCCATTAAACGTGTCCTGTATGAAAGTGCACATCTTTCAATGGGGTTTAACCACTGTGAGGTCGTGATCTGACACAAACTGCAACTGAGGACCATAGAAATTAACTCCTTCTGATGGAAATATGGACCACCATCAAGACAAGATTACTAGTTTCCTTACAAGATTAAAAACATTGAAATTTTGCAGCATCATAGTAAGGCACTCACCCATGGAAAAGTCTGTGACTGTTGCTTCGAGCGGCAGCAGCTGACTAGCTTGTAACACGAGGAAGACAGTTTTCAGTTCTGAGCTAAGTGCTAGGGTGCCTTACATTATCCGGGGGGAATTACTCAGGGGCGGGGAACTGTTAGTGTTACAATTCTCCTATAAACTAGTTGGTTGTTTTATTTCCCCTCAACCCATTAAAGCATCTCATAATCTAAAATATTAGTTTTATAAATCTAGTCTTCTGTTTTAAGGCTCTAAAAATCCCCTCCCCCCAACCCCCACAAAAAATACCTACCAGCGCCTGGTGGGCAACGGAGGACCAAAGCCGCCAGTTCACAGTCAGGAGTCTCTAGTATTGCATCTTAAAAATGAAAACCTGCTTCTGCCTCCTGGGAGTTTTATCCCTTCCCTTGAATGCCTTCATGTGTTTGGTCAGGTCAAAATTTTGCAAAGCCAGAAAAAATTAAAAAAATAATCATCATCATCATCAGTCTCTTCCAATCCTACAAAGGTGTTGGATCGTTCTGTCCCGTGGTGCTGGTCTCCTGCCTCGAGTCGACACTGCCTGCCCTGCAGTGATTTCTCATTGGAAAAAAAAAACAAGGTGTCCCAATGCTTCCTTTTTTGTATGGCTCCTACAAATCTGAAAGCTTTCTTGAGTGAGGTAACAAAAGTTAGGCTTTCAAGCAAAGTACATGGTACGTAAAGTGTCCTGATGAACCTGCACAGCCTTCGCCAAGGCCTGGGGGTCTCTGCCGTTGCTCTGTCCAGATATATGGCTGCCCTCGCCACTGAAAATCAAGGAAATCACTGTGTAATTATTTCGTATTTCCCCCTCAGAACACTGAGAAACTCCCCTGGAGATGGGGATCAGCTGAGTGCTGGCAGCAGAGGAAGTCACCTCACTGCAGTGCACAGGGATGCTGTGCATGCTGGTGACTGTGCCTGTACTGCAGATTCCAGCATCTTCTGGGAATGCTCAGACAAGGAATGCTCCCACAAACCTGGGATGAGCTCAGGATAGGATTTAACCCTCCTTTATCCCCATTCCCCCTGTGCTGGGCCTTAAGAGGATGCAGCTACATGCAGGTCTTCCCCTAGAAAGGCTCTACTGCAGCACTCTCGGACACAGACACTTTCAAACATCAAGGTCCCCTGCCCATGCCTGGCTCTGCCCTCCCAGGGCCACAGGCTGTGCCCCTCACCTGTCGTGCTCCTTATCCACAAGGTGGTACCTCGCCCGGAACGCCACCAGCCTGGCATAATAGGCTGGGGCCGGGATGGAGACGGAGCGGGTGCAGCGCACGTAGGTATGGCACAGCTGGTACGTGAGGATCTGCAGCTCGTCCGCCGTGAACCGGTTGTCATCCCAGAGCACGTAGTAGTGGGACGGCCGGCTCGTGCCCTGGGAAGGAGGGGGGAGGTGTGAGAGATGCTGCTTGCACCCAGATGCAGCTGCCTCACATCCCCGTCAGCCCCTCCCTGATCCAAATGATCTGTCAGCCAGCCTAGGCAGGAGGGATTACTGTGCTTCCCTGCTGTGAGAACCCTACACGGCACTGAGGTGCAAAGCAGTACTAATGCTGCTGTCTGGTGTCTGTTCCCTCTGTGCTAGACAGCCCACTGCATCCCCCACTGCATCCCCACCGACCCGGGCCAGCTCCCACTGTCTGCGCAGAGGAGGAGAAGCCAAGCAGCCTCCCTTCCGGAAGCAGCTGCAGATTACACGAGTGCAGTTTTTCCAGTCTGGTTTCTGACTAATCTTGGCTGCCTGCAGGCAGGCAGCTGCAGAGCAGGCAGGGACGGCTGGCCCGGCTCTCTCGCCCACAGCCAGACAGCAGGTCCCTGCTGATGACCAGGCGCCCTGGCGAGCCCGGCACGCTCAGACACCAGCTGACAAGCTGCTGAATTGCCTGCTCTGAAGGAGGAAAATCTCTTAGGAGAGACCCTTGGCTCCAGGAGAGAAACCAAGTATGTGCCACACAATGCAGCAGCAGCACAGACCTGGCACCTGCTTGCCAAACCACCGCAGTGGCAGCTCAGATCCAACTGTCCTCAAATCCAACTGCTCATGTCTCCGTGCTAAAGGGAGGCTGTGACAGAGCCAGGACAAATGCACGAGAGCACAGTCTGCAACAGCAGCCAAAAAACCCAGCAGCATCCCAAGAGCCAGCACTGGAGCACGGTACCTGAATGCCTGCATGACTGCACAGGTAGAAGTCAAACTCAAAGGGGTGGGTGATGTTGGTATCCACTGTTGTTCCTGCTGGGATGTTCCCACTCTTTCCAATCTGCAGGGAATAGAAAGAGATTCAAGCACTGCAGAATTTGGTTATTTCCATTTGCCAAGAGCACTGTCCTCAAAACAGCTGCCCGGCCACAGGACTGTGGTGGAGGGTGCCCATCTCCGTTTGAGATGTAGAGAAGGTCTCCAAATGCCCATTCGGGGGGACAGAAGCAGCTCATCCTACTCTGCTCCCTGCCCAAAGAGGCCTGCTGACAGTTTTTGCAGGTATCAACATCAGACATGACATGGAGACAGCATGGGAAAGAGAGCAGCAGGGTGAGGGCTGGGCAGGGGACCATCCTACTAAAGAGATGAGGACTAAGTGAGCAAAACAACAGAGATCTCTGTTAGAGCATGTGCTGGAGTCTGTGGCACAAGATACTGGGGCTTTTACATCCTGATCGAAAATTTTCCTTAGTTTCCAAGATTAAACCTTCCTGCTCGTGTGGAGCAGTCTGGTTAGACTCAATCTGACCATTAAATTCAGAGGAAATCTAGGAACAGTGACAGAAATCAATGTTACTGCAGAGCACACACGAACAAGCTGTAAGCAAGCAACGGGTTATTCATCCTGTCACGTCAGCAACTCCAGCTATTACCAAAACAACAGATGTTTTCAAGCTGACAGAGGCTATTTCAAGAGTCACCAGGATCATCAGCACCCAGTAACTCATAATAACAGCAAACAGCTGGCTGGGGTTCTAGAAGCAGACTAGTCCATGTGGTTGTAGAGTCCACTGAGCAGCACGTTTCATTCAGAAGGAGCTCTCCCTGCCAGTGATGAGATTTCCCCTCAGCAAAGCCAGGGCTGGCTCCTCCATCAGACAGGGATGAATCAGCCGCCTCCAGCCCTGGCACCCTGCAGCACTCACCCTCTCGTTCTTGTCTGCACAGAAGAGACGGGTGTGATGCCTCTTCTGGACGACGATGTAGGTGATGCCAGGCTGGTAATCCTTTTCCAGTTTGATGCAGGCATCTCGTATTGCCAAGAGCTCATAGTGAAGGATCTGGAGAGACAAGTGCACACAGAATGAGGGGACACACCAGCACCCAGCTGTCCCTGGGCACCCTTAAGGAACCTCGGGGAACTGGTGCAGCCCTGCTGGCCAACGGGGATCTGAGGGTTCCTCACCTGTGGGAGCTGCCCCTCAGGAACACCATCACGGTAGAAGATGATCCTGGTGGGTTTGAAGCGTGTGGATTTGTAGAACTGGATGAGGAGCTCCCTCACCATGTAGGACAAGTCCTCAATGATCTCTTGGCGAGGACGCTGCACACGCACCGTGGCACAGTACCGGCTCGGGTGGGCGTCCATGCTGCCCACAACCTGCAGCGACAGACAGGCCAGGCCCATGTCTTACACCAGGAAGGACAGAGGGGATGGGGGACATTCCCAGCCTCCACGTGCTTCTCACACACACAGCTGGCCATGGGCAGAGCACCTGAACTCAGACATCAGGTGGGACAGCAAATACTGTACAGGCAATCAGTGCCCAAAAGATATCCCTGGTCATGGCCACATCCTGATGTCACACACTGCCATGCCCTTTTAAACATTTGTGGGAATTTCCAGTGAGACAACTTTGGTTGTGCCACTGAATGTCGTGGCTGTGGGGGACTGCTGCTGCTCTGCCCTTGCTTCACATCTCCTGCCTGGCAGTCAGAGTGAGTGAGGCTGCCCAAGAAGGCCAAGGGCTGCCCCAGACACCCACGGGCTGCCCAAGGGCATGTCGGGTCGAGTCACTGCGTGGAAGCCATTGACAGGGAATTCCCACTGCAGTGCAGGCAGACCTCACACATGTCAGAGCAACAGGTCAGGGGCAGCTGGGCTTGGCTGTGACACAGCTTCATCAAGTGCCCATGCTGGGGAACAGACACCCAGCTGCCTCACTCCCCATGCCGTGTGCCCCACGTCCCCTGAGCAGAGAGGAAGCAGCACAGACTTCACACCCTCAGCAGTGTGAATCTGCTGCCCCTGCCCTCCCCAACACTTTCACTTTGCAAACAGCTCTGGGATTGGGGCTCCCCCACTGGAGCCAATACGTACAATAGAAACTGTTCCTTTTGTTTCAGTCATAGACCCACTGCTATTGTTCAATCAGCAACACACTAAGGACATGGTCAAGTTGCTCCAAAGGCTCTACCCTTCTCCTCCCCTGCAGCTTCCAAAAAGCTTTCACGAAAATTAAGAAAAAAGCCCCAGTGGTCCTGCACAAACCACAAAAGATATTTTCAGAGGGGAAGCTCTGCCGCCAGGAAACAGACTGTTCTGTCCCACCCACACCTACAGCAAACACCCCAAAGCCTTTCCCAACCCCTTCTAATTAAGAAAAAAACACTCCTCCAAAGATGCATTTGCATGCCAAGGAAAACCTGAGCTGTGAGTCCTGGAAAGTTAAGAACTTAATAGGAAAATGCTGACATGCTTATCCTGCATGGCAACGAGCACGGGGCAGTGTCTCCCAGCCCAATGGAGGGCACAAGCTGTCCCTGGCCCCACTGGCATCAAGCAGCACTTCACTCCAGGGATGCTCATTATTAATTTGAGAAGGCAAATCCTCCTCCACAAATAAGCCCAGTCACCCCAGTTTCCCTCATGTCCCAAACCCCAGCACTCCAGCAGAGAGAGGTTCCCTGAATGGCTGCAGCCGGACAGGGATGCCCCAGGATGACTCCATGCAGCACCAAGCTCCCGGCACTCTCAGGGCCACGCTCGGGGCCAGCACATCACGAGCCCCATCTGGTGGCAGCTGCCAGTCTCCCCGCGGCTCCCAAAAACTGCAGCTTCCCTGCGCGGGAGAGGCAGGAAGGGATCGGGACACAACTTCGCAGGACTGGGATAAAGACACCTAACAGGGTACAGGCCCACGCTGAGAAGTGTCATCATGGGGACAGCAGTAACACATGCACACGTGAGCCCCATTCCAGCTCCTGCATCCTGCAGGGTTTTTGGGCACCAAGCTGTGAACTTACAGCCGTTATGGAGGGTTTCTTCCCATCTCCTGCTGGCGGGTGAGTGACATCAGCGCCGAGGAAGATCACTGGCTGCTGAAAGACAGCAGAGCTGGTGGAAGAAGAGAGGAGAAAACAAGCAGTCAGCCTTTGCAACCATCTCAGGGTGATGTACAACCCAATGGAGATGAGCAGATGATATCAAGGATATATCCTGACCTCCAACTCTGGCCCAGACACATCAACAGGTTGTTATCAACAAGGAGAAACAAGTTACAAGCCCTCATTCCAAAGAGCTACTTTATGAAGGCCCCCCTCTTCTCCATGTAAAGCCAGGCAGGCAGCACCACAAGGGACTTGGGGTACAACTCCAAAACTATGAGAGGCAGTGGCTGTACGAACCGCTGGTGAGGCACAAGGATGTTGTTGATCCCGCCAAGCTTGACGTTGATCTTGAGGCAGAGGTTGGAAAGGGTCTGTGGGGAGGTTTTCACCACATTCTTGACCTGGACGCACTGTGTGGCCATTCCCAGGAGAGTGTCCCCAACACGCTTCACTTCAGCTGTGGGCAGAGGAAGCAGGTGAGCACACAGGCAGTCAGCCCTGCACCACTTCCAGCAGCACCCTCGGGAATGGGGAGAGAGAGCCCTGAAGGAGCCAGCCCGCCTGAGACAGCCCAAAGCTCTTCTCTCCGTGCTTGCCCCAGAC
The DNA here is from genome assembly GCF_052056855.1 of Sturnus vulgaris. Classification (NCBI taxonomy): domain Eukaryota; kingdom Metazoa; phylum Chordata; class Aves; order Passeriformes; family Sturnidae; genus Sturnus; species Sturnus vulgaris. Next base: position 4,463,182 of record NC_142266.1, read on the forward strand.
GCACCATACACAGGTGTCTTCCCTGGCAGGATGACAATGATGAGCTGAAGCCCTGAATAGGTGTTCTTGAGGTGTCGGAACATGGGCTCCACGCTGTCTGCACCCTGGGCATACTTGCAGAAGCAGGGCTGGCCCTGGATCGGCATCCCGGCGTCCTTGGAGATCTTGCGCAGCTGGTCTGTGAAGTTCCTATGCCGGGAGGAGAAGCTGTGAGCCCTGAGCCCTCCTGCAATACCAGCTGTGCCACGGAGCATGGAGCCCCACAGCCATGTGCTGCAGCACGGGACAGAGACAGGGCCATCACATCACCTACTGGGGCTCCATGGCACCCAGCACATGCATGGCACAGGAAACACAAGACCAGCACAGGTCAGGGCTGAACTGTCCACTCTTGGTGCCCTCTTACCCACATCTAATGCAATGCAGATGATCCCTTCTCCCTTAGGAAGCTGGAGCAGGGAACAAACCTGCTGCTTGCAACAAGTGATTTCCAGGTGACTGCAAAGCTGAAGCCAGCCTGGACTTACCACAACTCAGCCACACTCTGGATTTTTTGAATGCCAAGGACGGATTTGATTTGGTGAGGGCCAGAGGAAACACAGCACTCATATCTCTGCTGCAAAGGGATCACAGGAGTAATGTGATGTCACTGCCACCTGCACCCAGGTACTGCAGACGTGGACACTCTGAGCTCTTCCAAACCTCAAACACCCAGAAGAGACACACAAAGCGCTCACCTCGAAGCGATCCACTCTCAGTCAGGAGAAACCTGAGGCCCCAGAAGAATCCAAAACCAAAGTGACCATTTCCCTTAATCAAATAAACTGTTCCTGCTCTGTGTCACTTTGCTAGAGAAACATATTGTCTAAACTACCAAAGCTTTTCAGAAAGTCCAAACTTCTCTAATAACCCATGGTAAATTAGGATGCTTCCTACATGAATTACATAATTTCAGATTATTGGGGAAACTTTTAATCCTCAGAACTCCTTCTCTCTGTGGACATTCAGACTAGAAGAGTTCAGTACAGCTTTAAAGCTGACACTTTCATCTCCCAGTACTGCAGCTCCCTGATTCAAAGAGTAGATCGAGGAGAACCTGACTGACAGCTCACAAGCACTCATTCCAACCTGGCAGCTTTGTGATAGCTTAGGGACCATTTGCAGCTGGGACAAACAGTAAGGCTGTCTGGATAAACCAAAAGCAACAGGAACTGGACACCTCGCAGCAGATTGGTACCACAAGCAGTGGAGCTCCCTGCGAGCAGCACTGTGGCGGCCTCTGGAGCCACAGCCGCTCTGGTTTCCCCCACCCACATGGGCTGCCCCTTTCCTTACTTCAGCACCTCCTCTCGACACTGCTTCTGCGGGGCAAAGCAGGCAATGGCCCAGACTTTGATCTCAATGCCGTTGTAGAACTGCTTCCCTCGCATGTCCCACACGCCCTGGTTGGGAGTTGCAATGGCCCGGTTCTGCAAGGCAAACAGAGGGTCAGAGCGCGGCCGCAGCCTGCCCGGCCCCGCAGCCCCAGAGCCCCTGCCTGGGCTGGGGCTGTGCTCCCTGTCCCAGTGCTGGAGCTGGAGCTGACTCCCTGGCGATGGGCAATCCACAGCCTCAGCTCTTCGGCAGTGACACAAAATTCACCCGAGCTGCCCTATGCTGAGCACCCCTCTCCTCTTCATCTCATCACCAATGATTCTTGGCTACAGCTTTTAGAACCAGTTATATTGCAAAAAACTCAAAAAACACAAAACCAAGGCACTTTGATGAAACATTCCAGCTCTAACATGAAGGTAACACAACTTTTGCTCAGAAACAGTGTTTCCAGGTGTTGACAGCATCTCCCTGCACAGTGCACTCCAGCCCAGGCTGGCCCACTTACCCTGCCTCCATACTGCAGGATGGGAGCGGGCAGGACCCGCCCTGTCACCTCCGTCATATCATCCTTCACCTTGATCCCAAACTCCTGAATGTATGGATCCAGGTTGTAGCTGGCATTCTTCATCTGCAGAGGGAAGGAAGGGCCATGGGAGGCAGTAAGACCAACTGCTGCATGTCAGGCAGCTGCAACTGGCCAGGAGATGTGGGCACATGAGGCTCTGTTCTCTAGAGAGCTGCAGGTGGAACAGCTCTGACAGGGGAGGGCAAGCAGATCAACACTGAGGCCCAAATCCTCTCCTGCAAAATGACCCATGGGGACCTGATTTTAACACACTAGCCAATGCAACTAACAACACAGCCTGCTCCTCAGATTTAAGATTTCAACAGGAAGGTTCAGAAGGTTTCTCTCTCGGCAAGAAACTTATCAGGACTCCGAGAAGGAACACCAAATGTCCCCGGCTTCAAAAGCCCAGATGCACACATTTGGGGAACAACAGTCCCATTAACCAGTGGTCAGGCACAGACGATGTTCCTGTACTGCAGCCCCACATACCCCCACAGCCAGGGGCATGTCTCTAATCTGTTTCCCATTTTTAGTTCCAACTCCCTTTTGGTCAGGTTCCATCAGTGCAAGGGCCTGAATTTGCTGCATGGGTATTTGCACGGTTCCTTTGAGCCAGGCTCCCCTGTGCCAGTGTCCATTACATACCCAGAGGCACCTCTGCACAGGGATTCAGTGGGAAGAGGGGGATAAAACCCCACCATTAACCACACCAACACCTTCTCAGAAGATCACAGCTCTCCACCACAGAGCAGCTGAGAAGCAGGACCATGGCAAAGTCCACCATGGACACGATGCCATAACCTGCCACTGGTGCCAAGTCACAGGGACTTGTGTCACGTACCAGGCGACTGATTTCCTCCTGCCTGTCCGGGGCAGACCTGGCTGTTGCTTTTATCATGGTTGATGTTTGATTGTCCGTGAGCTTCTTGATGCACCTCTGGCCAGCCACGATGTTACACACCTGCACAGGGAGGGGACAGACAGCAGCCATGTGTTGGGGACAAGTAAGACATGAGAGGATCAGAGCTGAGCACAGCCCCAAACCACAGGTGCCAACACTCACCTCCAAGGGAAGGTACGTGTGTTTCTGCTCCTGGCCAACCTGGAGACAGGGCAGGTGAGGGTATTTCAGCTGCAGGTTGTATTTCTGCTTGAAGTATTGAGCCACTGTGCACTCCACTGTCTGACCACTCTCCAGCTGCAGCGGGAACCTGGCAGGGGCAGGACACGAGGGATGCACCTACTCAGAACAGACACCCCCAGACCTCAGATTCTATGTACTGTGGCTGGGAAGAGGGAGCTGCCAGGCTCCCACCCTGAGCTGCCATACAACAAAATAAAAAGCACTATAGTGGTATTTTCAGAAATGGAGTCAAGAATACTCTTACCCCAGTGTGGGACTGAGGACTCTAAATAAAGCTCTTCCTCACTAATCCAGTTAATCAGGGCAAATGTTTATTGCAGGACGTGCCACACATGTCATGACTGCGCACAAAAATACAGCACACTGCCACTCAAGAGCGTTTCTGTGCCTGGTGTCCTCCCTGGGAGTTGAACTGAGCTCCAGGAAAAGGCTAACTGGCCTCTCCAGGTACAGGACAACACTTGCAGGGTGGGCAGAGGGAGGCAGGAGGGGAATATTTTCCTTCAAAAACAGGGGGGAAAAATAAAAATTCCTGGCTGCAGGGCTGAGAGGTGTCACGACACCTGCAGCTGGAGCATAATACCCATCCTCAGCCAGCACCAGCTGCTCCCACCTCCATAAAGAGCTCCATGAAAATGGAGAATTGACCTGATATTCTGCAGAGAATCAAAATTACAGGAGAGCCAGGCTGACTGTATCAGTGATGTGCCACATTCCTGCTACACTTGCCAAGCCCCAAGGCTGCAAACCAAGGACGCTGGTGCACAGGAGACACTGAGGGGTGCCCAGGCCCAGCCTGCTCCCAGGAACACACAAAAAATTCCAAGGCAGACACTCGTGTTAGCCCCTGACAAAGTCTATGCTCTGGCAGTGACTATTTTAAGAATGAAGAAAACCAAACTCGGAGATAAAAACTAGGACAATTCCTGGTATGTCAGCTCCCGCCCGCCATCACACTCCACCTGCCAGACACAGCATCCTCTGCACTCCCACCTCCCTGCATCCCACTCCACACATGGCACAGGGCTGCAGAGCCCCAGACACGTCTCCTTTTGCCATCAAAGACTGGAGCTTCCTGTTCAGCTCTCCCTAATGACACCAGCAGCTGTTAACAAAGAGAACAGCGTGGATTTTTCCAAGGGCATCTGCCCACCCGCCTTACGTCTGATGGCTGGCTGGCCGTCGGGTAACATTACACACACGGTATTTCCTCTTCATCTGCCCACAGTGGGTCACCTCCACCTTCAGACCTGATGAAAGACAGGGAGACATAGCACAATCATGGTGAAGATGGGAGCAAATTCCCTTTGCTCAACTTTCTCGGGACACTGCCAACAGCTTCTTTGACTAATTTCCTGCTTGCAGATACCCCAACAATAGCATGAGGGAGGCAGTGGTGCACCAGATGACATTTAAAATGTGCAACCCCTTTACCCCCACCTCGCTGCGGGGGCTGGGTCAGACACAAGCCACAGTCAGTGTCAGGGGACAGGTTCCAGAGCTCCCTAGGGGCTCTACCTTTGATCTCCTTGGTGAAACGCACTCTCTGTGAATCCGTCAGGGGCTTGGGCTGCTCGTCAATGTTCCGGATGTCCAGCACCTCACACATGAATTCGATGACAGGCTGGGCTTTGTAGAAGGCAGTGGCCGACACTGTGGGACAGACACCACAATGTGTCTCTGCTCTCAACCAGCCTTCCCAAATAGACCCAGCCCTCCCACTGCAGCTCCCCAGCATGAGAAATAACGTCACCATCGATGTTGAGCATCATCTTCCACATGGCAGGCCGGACTGACTGGTGGAAGCCAAACCAGACCTCCCTGCCCCCTCCCAGGGGGTGGTAGTAGCCTTCAGGTGGGGAGAAGAAGGAGCGGCCGACGGGAGTGTACCTGTGAACCAGGGCAAACCACGTCAATGGCACACACTGGACCCACACTAGCACCTCCAGACCCCTGAGCTGGCACCCACCCTGCCAGCTGCATCACCCCCTCTGTTTCTTTTGCGGGAGCACCCAAGGACACGGCTGGCACAGCTGCCTCCTCCAGTGACTGTCAAGGCCAGTCTGAGGCACAGCATCCTGCCAAGGGCAGCAGTCCCCTCCCCTCCCTGGCATAGCCCCAGTGTCCCTCAGTGCAGGTACCTCATGGAAGCCAGGTGCCTCATGGCAACATCCAGCGCCTGGACGGACTCCAGTGGGACAGGGATCTGCCCACTGACCAGGGCCTCGTGCAGCATACGCCAGCTCACAATGGCCATCCATTTGATAGAGACCTTAAATATCCTGTCCTTGCCTTCCCCCGGGATCGTCACCTCAAAGTCAACCTGGGTGCAGGAGGGAAGGGACAGTGACCATGGTATCCCAGCAGGGACGAGGCAGGGTCGTTTTCTGCTGGTCTTTCCCAGGCAGAAGGGAGGTCACAGTGCTCACGTGGGGCTCACTGGCCCCTCTTACCCTCTCGTTCCCAATGGGTAAGGCTGTGACAGTGTAGATGTTCTTCTTCCCATCATAGACTGGTTTTCGGTCACCAAAGATCTGTGGTTTGAAGTGCTGCACCATGTACTCCACAACTTCCCTAAGCAGGCAAGACAGAGGGACAGGAGGAGAGAAGAGAGAGGTTTGTTTTGTCACTTTCTTTACAGCCTGACACCTTCTGCAACATGTTCAGTCCACCCCAGCCTCCCTCCCTGGGGCAACTGAGAGCAGAGCTGAGACCCCTGGAGCAGGAAAGGCCCTGGACAAGCAGCCATGTGCCTTGTCCCACAGCTCAGCACATTGGCTTTGGCAGAGTGTACATGGCACTGGGGGGGAAGAAGGAGTGCACATGGCACAGGGGAACACACAGTGGCTGGTGCTGCTACAGTGTGGTTTGCTGCTGAACATAGATACAGCATCTGCTCACCGGCCCTCGGGGCACAGAGCTCCCCAGGCTTCGAGGGCAGGAGGGGACAGGCAGCGAAGAGCACATCAAAAGGAAAAACAAAGAAAAGTACACGATGGCCCAAGGTCTGTGCTTGCTATTTTTAAATCAGGGATTGTTGCCAAAATAGCACAGCTGCTTCAGAGCAGCGGGGACTGTGCTGAGGCTCCAGACCCCTGACGCTCCCAGGCCAGGAAGCAGCACTGCTGCACAAACATGGCTGGGGGGTCCAGCCACCTGTGGGCATCATGCAGTGCCATGACCCTTGCCACTGCTGTGACCCCCGCCATAATGGTCACCCTAATGGCTTCTACTGCAAAGACAGAGACAGGCACTTTTAGAGCCTCCACTAAGAAACTGGAAGCAGGGAACAAGTGCCAAACCTCTAATACTTGCCTTACCTGTTGACTCTGCGTGGACATTTATCAGGTTTGATATCCACTTCATAATGATATACATCGATCTTGGGAATGTCCACTTCAAAGTAGTTGGCCAGGAGCTTGATGGGCTTCCCAACAGTTCCTATCCCAGGCCGACGCGGCGCTTGAAACACCTGCTGCAAGGGGGGCAGGTATGCGCCTGCAGCTGTGGGAAAGAGCACAGGTCAGGAGGGCTGCCAGGGACCCCATACTCAGACAGACAGATCTCACAGAGTCACAGCGCTCCATCACCACATCCTGAATTGGAAACTCTTCCACTACCCCTCCTCCTGGCAAGAGGTGGCAGTGGCAGAATTCAGAGCAGCACACCAGGAAGCAGCTTCCCTGGGCACCATCTGGGGAGCACTGGTGCCAGCCGAGCTGTTGAAGGGCAGTGCCAGGGCACAGCAGCTCCACCAACTCCCTTGGCACAGGGTCCAGCACTGCCACCTGCTATGGGAGAGCAGCACCAGCTCCACCATCACAGTGCCCCTTTCCAAGGGGATGCAATTCCCTGGATACTCTCTCAGCAGGGACATACAGACACATGCATTTCCCCTCCATTCCCCAGCAAATTCCAACTCAGTGCTGGAGGGAGGATGCCACAAGAAACAGGAAATGCATTATTACATCTGCACTACACAACTGAAGTGCTGGGTTTTGCAAAAAAAACAAAAAAACAAACAAAACAAAATCAAATCCAAACCAATCCCAAATCCCCACTTGAAGCAGTGTGGGGACCTGTAAAGAGAGAAATTCCAGTTTTTCCACAATTCCCATTACACAGACTCACTTATGAAGTTCTGGAAATGCAGGATGGCACCAGCACATGGCTACAGGACTGAGCTGTATTTCTAAATCAACAGCACCCTCATACTAAAATGTATCTTAAACCATTGGCAAGGAATTATTCAACGCTACTGCTCTCTGAGGTGAGCTCTGCCCTTCCTGCCCCATTCCCACTTTGCTCATCTCCACTCCTCCCAGTCTGCACCTTGTATTTGTTCCTCAAACATCACGAGGTCCGAACCAGCAGGGTTGGTGCAGGGATCGAGTGTGGGGATATTCAGAGAGCTCCATCTGCACGGCCAACTGTCCACGTCGGCCCACAGACAGCAACCCAGCTCCAATTCAAGATCCTGAACACATGGTGCTTTTAGCACCCCTTTCTCCCATCCACTTTCTTTTTAAATCCAAATTTCCATTCCAGGCTAAAAATATCAGAAGCAGAAAAACAGCAGAGCAGCAACCTAAGCTTCAAATTTGCCTTTTACTTTTGCACCCAAACTTTGCAAGACTTTTCCTGCCCATGGAATGTCCACCGGTGCTGCAGGACATTGAGGGGTTGGGAAAACTTGTGAGCTGAACTGCAGAAGTTAATTCTCCAAAGGCAACCTCTGCTCCTGCCTCTGCCCTGCAGCAGGAGCTCAAGAGACCCAAAATCTGCCAGCAGCCCCAAGCCTGGGCTCACCTGGCCCCAGCACCTCCTCGGACAAGGCAGCACAGAACTTGGAGCAAGGTGGGGATCTCTGAGTCCATTGCAGGGCTCAGACCCTGGAGGCATCCACAGCTGCCCCAGAACAGGGTGACTGCCAGCCACCCCCAAAAAACATCTGCACTGCGCTTCGGAAGCAGCTCATTTGAAGGAACTGATTTTCAGATGAGCTGCTCCCCTTGTAAGTCATGTCTCCACATGATTAACATTTCTTGGCAGTGGCCAGCTCCCTGGCTGCGAGCTGATGCATTTTTAAACCATGGCTCACAAGCAAAAAGGTATTTGCCAGTGCTGCTGGAGCCTCCAGTCCCTGAGTTTGAGTGAGGAACCATACCGCCCACCTGCAAGATCCGTCAGGGGAAAGCAGCTCCCTGCTGCCTTTCCTGCAGCCATGTCAAGGCCAGCACTCACAGCTTCTCCTCCTCTGGATCATCTCATCCCCCAGACAATCCTGGCAGCCGTGTGTGAGCAGGACCACACGCAACTCCATATGCCCGTGGTAACCCCACAGATGCAGGGAACACAGGGCAGTGGCCACAGCTTGACAGCTGCTCAGGGCACTTGGGTGCCTAACAGGAGCTAGTTAGGGGCTGGCAGGAGTTGCAGAGGTGCCAATTCGCCCCACACCAATCCCACACTTGGCACTGCTTCGGTCACTCCAAAAGTAAGGCTTTACCATGCAAACCCTTTTGCCAGAGGATCCTCAGATGCTTCCTGAACATAACACCCCACAATTAGGCTCATGACTCACTGACGAAGGAAGGAGCCAGCCTCCAGCAACACAAAAGTTGGCTCAGAATTTTGATGGGACACAAAAGACACTGCAAACGCAGAGTAAGATAAACGGGCAAAGTGGCCAGAGGAAGCAGCACCTGATGGCACAGGAGATGCTCCGCAAAGACCAGGGCAGGACGATGGCCAGCATCGAGGATGGGCAAGTTCAGCCTGGGCTGACTCACGGAGTTTTATTTTGGTGACCACAACACACGGTCCCTGAATGTGACAAGCCAAAGCAGCTGCCCAGGCAGCACCTCCAGCACGTGAGCCAGGCTCTCACCCAGCCTTGGCTGCTTCAGCCCAGGTGGGAGAGACCTCAAAACCCTTTGGGGAACATGCAGGCTTGGCTCATCCTTCCACATGCCACATTCCTGTCCTGGAGCACTCAGGGTCCCTCCACGATTTGCTTCAGTGAAAGCCACCCTTCTCTGGATACTGCCAGGGAATCCCGGACAGCTCGACTGCCATCCCCAGGCACCACATGCCGGAAGCCGGCGCAGGGCAGCAGAAAAGGAGCCAGCAAGAAGAAGCCTCGTTAAAAAGCTACCCAGAGTGCATGGAAAGACGGAGCTCCAGCACATAGGGGGGCTCCTGATGGCGGGAGTTGGCTCCTGCATACCTCGACTCTCCATGGCGAAGCTGCACAGGCTCCCACTTTGTCATGTAAATGCGAGCGCCGGGGACGGGGGCTGCAGGGCGAGTGTTGTTCCTGCAGCACAATGCGGCCAGTGAGCGGGATGAAATCCGCTGCCATTAGAAATTCCGTGGCCCGGGAGGAATCACAGACTTTCGAACACAAAGCCGTGCCCTGGGGACGCGCCGGCGGCGGAGCATCGCCGCCCCTGTGCCGGGTACGGCGGGGCAGAGACGGCGGCGAGGGCAGAGCCACCGAAGTGAAAGCAAGTTTGAGGTAATTAGCGCTGGAATAAGCTTTGTTTCTGTTATTTACTGTAACAGCTGGGGAACACGACCCGCTGCCCAACAGCTGCCTGCGCCGGGCGAAGCCGCCGGTGGGACGGCATGAAATTACCATGTCATTGAAATCCTCTCCAGCGCCGCATTCAGCCGAGGGGCCGCGGGAACGGGGCCCAGACAAAAGGGAGTTTTATTGCGGCGGCGGCGGGTCCACGCCAGCCCCCTCTCCGCACACCCACCCGCCAAAATACAGCCGGGAAACAGAGAGGTGCAGACGGGGCAGCGGCACAACAAATGCCACCTGACACACCAGCGTGGTCCATCCTCACCGTGAGACATCTCCCATCCTAAACCGTCCCAGAACTCCTCCGGGAAGTAAAATCCCTGTCAGGGAGCAAAGCAAGGGGCAGCACCAGTGGGAAAGGCAGCTGCTGGGGAGGGTGAGCAAGCAGCATTCCCAGTCTCCAGGCTCGACACCTTCAAAACCACTGGCTCTAAGCAGCGACCAACGCCACTCCACGCAGCTCAGACTTTAAAAAGCCCCATCTCAGCTCTGCCAACCCAGACATCGCTGCCTGTTCCTTCCCGAGTGACCTGAGCACTGCCAGGGTCACACAGCTGTGGGTGCTTTTCGGCTAGACACCAAACTGAGTTTCAGCAGGTGATGCACACACGGGACAGAGGCTCGATCTGCAGCCATCAGAGTTCAGCATTAAACCTGTCTGTACACCAACCAGAGCCTGGCTGCTGAGGGCAAGGCTGAGCTGCCCAAGCTCTGCTCCTGTCCTCGAGTGGCTGCATGCAAAAAATGAGCCAAAAAGGGCTCTAAACTGTTTTACTACAGGACTGACATCCGAAAGCTGCTGAGTTCTTTGTATCCTCACACTAAATACTGCAAAGGACACTGCTGTGCTTCCCACCTGGAAATCATGGGTGACAACCTAAAGTGCAAGCTATAAACCTTGCTGAGCCGAGCAAGAGTGTGAAGCTGTGGATGCTTCGACAGAGCGCAAGGAGCAGCAGCAAGAGCGGTGCCAGCTCCATCACACTCTCACACAGGGGCTGTCCTCCAGCTGCCCTGGCTCTGGGGAGCAGCGTGGTGATGATGCCAGTGGTGTGGTGAAGCTGGCGGTGTGGACACAGCTTAATCATGAGCTGACCTGTGAGGGTCCTGCCAAGCTGGCCCCAGCTGTCCAGCAGCTCTGTTTTCCAGCCCTCTGACGGGGTTTGAGAAACACCAACACGGCAAGTGCCAGCACCCCTGCTGAACACACCAGGTGGCACATCCAGGCTGCACAGTGACTCTGCACGGTGACCCCGGGGTCCCCGCCAATGGCGGCTGGGCCGGGCGGAGGCTGACACCCCCTGCCCAGCCCCGCTGGTCTCCCGCTGCTCCTGCACTGCCCAGACAGCAGCCAGGGACGCGCAGAGCCAGGAGTCGCAGACAAAGGCGGCCCTCAGTGCCGGAGGGACAGGACAAAAGCGACGCCGGCTCCTCTCCATGTCCCACCGCGGCCCTGCAGTGCCACCGGCTCCCGGAGGGGAGGCTGAACCCGCCCGTGGCTCCGTGCAGATCACCCTGCCCAAGGAGCAGCTTCTCTGCCTGATTTGGCTTCCTCCTCGCGTCTGCCATCTTAATAACTTGTCTGTGTTTTGTTCTTCCCAGGGTTTAGGGAGAGGCTGCAAAGAGTGTTTAGAGATAAACCATCCGTGCTGTGTCTCCAGGCAAGGTGCTTCTTCTGGCTTTGTTTCTCAGTCTAATCCCGTCCCAGAACCAGGCATACGCAATTTCGTGTTTCCTGAAGATAAAGAGCCCCAACAGACGGAGCAGCTTTGGGGTTTTTGCAAGGTTCAGCACAGGAAGACAACAGTTGAGATTAACAGCCTTTAGGAAGTTTGCAAGGGATAAAGAAAACTAAAAGTTGTGGGAAAATAAGTTTAGTTTTTAAAACCAGTGCATGTGTGTGCCTCCCTGAGTGCTGCCTGTGGGTCAGATGCCCTGGGTTTTCCTGCTGCCTTTCCAGGCATCTCCATGTCGGGCACATCCAGGCAGATGCCAGTTTCTGCTTAATTGCCCTGATAAGCCACAGCATCATCAGAACTCGCATGCGAGGCTCAGCCCATACCTAGGGTCTGCACAAGCAAAGGGGTGCCACAGCAGGGCACAATTCATAGCAGCTCTGACAACATCAGGTTCATGAGTCCTCTGCCCAAGGGGTGAACCTGGGTGGGAGGAGATATTGCCCAGCCAAATCTGGGGACAGAAGGGGAACCTCCGAAGGGTGCAGCAGCAGAGCCTTGCTCCTAGTGCAGCCCTCACAAGCCCAGGTACTGAAATCCAAACCTGTCCACCAAATGCATCTCCATCCCAACACATGAGATTCTCTTAAAGCACCTTAAGAGCATCCTTTCAGGCAGGGGAAGGAGGGTGCCCGGCGGCGTTATCTTCGTGGCCCTGAGGCAGCAGCACTGCTATCGCCCCAAGGCGCCGGGAAAGCCCGCGGTGCAGCCAAATCACAGCTTCCAGAGGCCATAAATCAGCCCAAACACAAAGCCAGCAGCCAGAAGGTAACGCAGACATTGGGAGATTGCTGTGCCACACTTAAAGTAAATATTGTAAGAAAGGACTGAAGTTTACGCTCAGCAGGTTTATGTCAAAACCTCACCAGGCTGATGTGTTATGGTGGGTGGCAAACCCACCAGCACAAGAGATGGCAGGGCAGCGACTGCCGATCCCATTGCCCCGTCCCTCGGAAGGGCAGCAGTTCCCCATCCCCATCGCCCCGTGCTTCAGCAAGACAGAGACCCGCGTCTCCATCACCCCATCCCTCATTCTGCCTTATTTTAGGCACCAAAATCCTTCTACTACTCAGCAGCGCAAGTCGGCGATGCTCAAGCCAGGCACAGGAGTGAGCGGCAGCCAATGCGACGGCCTAGGGAACAGGTCTCCAAATCCCCGCGGAGCCGCCCAGCACGAAGGGCACTGCCAGCTGCTCCCGTCCCCAGCCGGGGCAGGGGACACGGGGGCACAGGGTGGCTCTGGAGCTCGGAGCCGCGGGGCCATGCTCGGCCCCGGCTCCGCGCATGCCCTGGCACGGGCAGAGGAGACGCTTCGTGCTGTCACGGCACACGGCGCCGCCGGCCTCGCGCCAGCTCCAGCCTGCGCCCCGCTCCCTGAACTCGGACAACGGGGGATGGATGGGGAGCTGGGGGATGAAATGGGAGCCGGGGGGGATAAAATGGCAGCTGGGGGGGGGGTGGAATGGCAGCCGGAGGGATGGATGGGGGTGGGAGGAAGGGGGAATGGAATGGGAGCTGAGGGAAAGGATGGGGAGGTGTGGGGATGCTCCTGCTGCTTTGTGCAGAACAGGCCCCTTGAGCAGGGTTCGCTCCGCGCTGTGGGGACCTGCGGCTGGACGTGACCCCGGCCCTGTGCACCCTCCTGCGAGGTTCCTGCGGGTCCCTCCACCGCCCCTTCCCCTGCGCCCGCACCGCTGCTTCTCTCGGGGCACCCGGGGGACGCGCCTGCCAGGAGGGCCCGCAGCCCCCCCGCACCCCCGCTGCTCAGACCCCTACGCTCCTCCGACACTCCCCGATCCCCGGCATCGCCCCCGCACATCCCGCGCCGCCGCCACATCCATCGCCACCCGCCGCGATCCCCTCTGCGCACCCCTCCACCGCGCTCCCCCAGCCCCCGCCCCGATCCCCAGCCGGTACAGGCACCCTGGCCCCTCGCCGCACACCCGCCCCCCGTTCCACCGGCCTCATCCCTTTCGCCCCCCGTCGCCCTCTCGGCGCTTCCCGGCGCGCAGCGCTCAGACCCCCCCCCCCTCCCCCCCCCCATCCCCGCCCGCGGTACCTGCGCCCGAGGGTCCCGCTTCCATCCCATCCACGCGGGCGCCGCTCCGAGCCGGGGGCCGGGGCAGGGCCGTGCCGGGGGCCGGGGCCGGGCAGGGCCGGGGCCGGTGCCGCAGCCGCCTCACGCCCCTCACGCCGCGCGCACGCGCCGCCGCCGCCCGGCCCCGCGCGCAACAAAGGCGGCGCCCGCCGGCCCCGCCGCCATCTTGGGGCCCGCGGGGACCGAGGGGTCCCGGTGGCTCCGCTCGGGACAGCGGGGAGTGCCCGGCCGGGGCCTCGCTGCAGCCTCGGAGCGGCGGAGCGCTGCCCGCCCGCCGGCACCCGGGCCTCCCGCTGCGCCGTTGCCACAAATATTTATTTAGTGGCTTCTTCTTTCTTTTTTTTTTTTTTTTTTAATTTTTAGTTTTTTGGGATTTTTAGGTTTTTTTAACTCATTTTGTGCGGCTGGGCCGAGGAAGAAACGCCAGTTCTTGTCTCGGCAGCTGTACGGTCATTCCTGAAGTGTCCTGAGCCTCGCCATGCAGGAGCAGGGCAGGAATTCCCTGTGGCCCTGCTCCATCTAAATCCATAGAACCAGGCAGAGCATCCATCCCTTTTCCATCCCGTTTCCCATCATCTCCCAGACCTGTCCTTCCCAGGAAGAGCAAATCCCGACCCTGTACCTTGACTTTGGAAATAACGTCATAAACCCTAGGAGCATCATTCCCACAACGAGCCTAGGTGTGCGTGTGTGTTCCAGGCTGGGCCATTCCAGGAAACGTTGGAAAAGCCGCAGGAATTCAGGCTATCAAAGCATTCCTGACTCGTGCTGTTCTCCCAAAGCACGAGCAGCAGCTCCTGCTGTCCTAGGGAGTGCCTGGAGCAGGACACAGCTGGGATTTTAGAGTTGACACTGCACAGACAGCAAGGCTACGGCACAAAATCCCGTGCATCACTCAGTCCTGGGTTCCTGAGGTTTGGTCCAAGAGGTCTTTACATCATGTTTGGAAGACACCAGGATGAGCAAACCTTGAGGCTTGAGCTCCACAGGTTTCCATGAGGCTCAGCAACCTCAGTGCCAAAGCCCCAGGATTTGCCCTGCAAACAGAACTGACACCTAACACGGGGCTGCAGGAGGTGCCGGGCATTTCAGACAATCCTGTCCCGTTTTCAGTCACAGCTCCCACACTCTGGCCTCCTCCAAAAGCTTTTCCTGTCCTTCCTGCAGTATTTATAGTGCAGTGCAGCTGTCTGAGACAAACCCTCACCTCACATAGAGAACATGAAGCAGCCAACAGCTCTTGTATTTATTCATTGCATCTCTCTGATGTAGAATCCCCTCTCCAGGCCGGTACAGTTCATGAACACCAAATTTTCTCTGTAATTTCCCAAACATTATAAAACCAGGCCCATTCTGTACACCACCCCTGGGGTTTGCAATTTCAGCTTCCTTCAGGATCCTGGGAGATGTCACCCATACATATTTCTTTAACTTGCTAACTCTTGATGCATTAGAAATAGATATATTGTGGTAATGAGTTCCACAGGTGACACATTGTGTACAAGTTTTAATTAAAAGTTAAATAGTTTAAGACATTTGTTTACAGGCAACAGTATTGGTTGCTCACTCTGTACATTGCATTTATTGGACAGCAATAAGGAAAAACAGAACATTTGGCACGAGAATGCCAATTTTTTTTATTATTATTATTATTTTTGGACACATGAACACAAAATATCCCTGCAGGCTAAAAAAAAAAAAAATACATTGCAATTGTACACAACCAGCATCTTATCTCGACACGGGGCTGTGAGCCCCAGGACAGTTTAGAAAGTACCTCGTATTGCTAGAGACATACATCCAGTCCAAAGTTAATAAAATACCATTTGAAACATTACAAGTCTAACAATATAGAAACCAAAAGATTACATCAGAAGTCAAACTGAACAAATGCAAACATTTTACATTGAATTGCAGCCTCTAGACATAGAAATATGAAAATGTCAATAGCAAGGTCTAAGAAAATCTGTAAGTGATATTTAGTGCAAGATCTTTCCTCCAGTGCACAGGGAAAGAGCCTCGCAGTGGATCAGGATCGGGATGGATCCAATGCCCTCTGGCCCTGCCTTCTGAAAATGAAAGCAGAGTCACTCCCTCGCTATTGAGCAAGAAAACTCCTACAGCACATCCACAAAGGGGTCGGGGTCGGGGCTGTCAGACGCCAGCTCTGAACCAGGGCCCTTCCCCATCCGAAGGGCCGAGCGAGGGTGGACACAGGACATCCCCTGCACCGACCTCTGTGCCCTTTGGATGAGGCTCTGAGCACGACCCTGGGTAACTCACAGCAATACTGTGAGAGCCAGACTGGTGGACACAGGCTAACTAGGGATTGCCAGAGCTTGTTCAGAACTCAGCAGGGACAAAGCAAGCAGAACCAGGTGGAAAACAGGATTTCTGCCCCCTCCCTCCCCCTTTTTTTAATATATTTTTTTTATATATATATCAACCACCCCCTTCCCCAACTCTTTGAACTTTGCTACATTTAAAATCTTTCACACCACAGAGCTAAACAGTGGCCAACAGGCTTTATTTATAAAAAAAAACCCCAAAAAACAAAAATCAAAACACCCTAAAACTACAGCTACAGAATGCACATCTTCCCATTGATTGACACATGCAGAACGAGTCACTCAGGCCCACAGGGCTCACCCAGGTCCTCAAGTCCTCCAGACTTGGGCTCAGACCTGCCTAGGGCAGCACTGCTGCAACTTGGATCCTGAACTTCAGTGCTTTCCCCCCAAAACTCCAGCCCTGTGCCCGGGGTGGGCTCACAGCAGCCCTGCTTGGGTGCTGGTGCAGGGCTCACCAGGGGTCAGTGCTCCACCTGGTCTGAGGTCAAATATCCAGTCACAGGCAAACCAAGGAGAGGCTCTCCCTTCCCTCAGTCTCAACTAGGAGTGCTTGGCACTGGACAACTAATTGGTGGTACAGTTAATTTTTTATGCACCCTTGTTAAACCAGCCCCATTCCTAGTGCACAAACTCAAATCAAGGATCTTGGATCCTACCACCAACAGGTGCTCAGGTGCTTTTCAAGGTGCCAAAGTTCTCCGTGTGTGTTGGGTCAGTCAGAGTTCACTCTAAAAAGGGTTTTTGTGTCTTCTCCCTGAACGAGTACTGAGAAAAGCAGCGGTCAGTCTCCCACCCACATGTCCTGATTTTATTACACAAGTGAGGTATTCTTTAAAAAAAAGTTAAAAAACTTAAAAGAATTTTTTTTTCAATCTAATCCTGTCCTGGCACATGCCAGGAGCAGGGTTCACTTCAGTCCCATTTTCAACAGAAATGAAAAAAGGTTAAACTTAATTTATGAGACATACTACTGGCAAGGAGATTATAAAACTGTTTAAAGATGTTCAGTGTACTCTGGTACAACTGAAAACAACAGCATATAGAAATGTAAACTTTCATTTATTTACAAGCTTAAAGACTGAAGGAAACAGCATTTCCTATTGCTGAAATTTGGAGGGGGCTGGTTCCTAAGCTTTGGGACAGCAGACAACTTAGCAGCAAACCCCACACGAGTATCAGAGACCACAGTGCAATCCTTGGGCTTCTCAAACTCCTCCTCAGTTTAGGAATAAGCTTTAATCTGCACTAACTCAGGTATATAGTAAGGAATCTAGTCTTAAATTACTATGTCCATGGATTACAGGAATACCAGGGAAATCAGGTCCCTGTTCTGGATTACAGGTTGCAGCTGAAAAAAGCCAAGCAGATTAAAAACCCTAATTTCTAGGCTGGGACAGAATCAGCATTTGAGACTCACACGGGTTCAACATGCTGTAAATGCAGTTGTGTGGGCAACCCAGATTCCCAGGAAAAAAAAAAAAAACAGTTCAAAATGCTGGTACAAGTCCTCAGGTTGCCTGTCACACAATACATTTCAACTGCACACATTGGCCTTTCCTACAAGGAACACCCAGTTTCCAAGCTTATAAAAAATGTTGTAGACAGGACACCAACAGTGAATATAAAACAGTTAAAAATAATTCTTAAAAAAAGCATGGAAATGCGTCTTTTCTAATTTGTTTCAGAAACTGCCAAATTGTGTGTTCAGAAAACGACACGAGAATGTTGGTTAAACTCATGCACAATCCTCAGCTAGAAAATTACACTGTTTGGGGGGGCTTAAAAAACAAAGATTTATTGCCAAAGTTAAACCTTCTATGAGAAAAAAGTTTTAAAATCACTTAGATTTATCAAACCACACAGCAGCATAAAGTGGGCACTTTTGTAAAAGTTTGCAAAATACCTAAAAGCTAAATTTTTTTTTTTTGTTTTATCATTTTTAGAGGGGGGAAATGATGGTTCAGTACTTGTTACGATACCATGGCAGTATTATTTATAACCATTATCATTAAAATCTACTGACAGGCATCACTATTGTTTATATTACACATTCACAGAACAAGAACCACCTATTAACTCGCAGTATAGTGCAATTGCTTTGCAGCCCAAGTCTGCAGAGATTAAAAAGATAATTAGTAAAACTGACAAAAAACTGCAATACCTGTGAAAGTCATGTTTGTTAAAAGGCATTTACAGTAGTGAAGTCTAAAATCTCCATTAAAAAATCTATGGCCCCACACGACAGAAGGATTACAGCGAGCTGGATAAAACATTTTGCCATCACATCATACTCACGAAGCAGGGCACGGAGACAGAGCAGCAGTCACCGTCAGCTCATGGGATGAGGAGAACTGAAAAACCACAGCTAGCAAAAGATTTGATAGAAACCTTTCGTGCCAAGTCCTTGAAAAATTTCAGGATGATCGGCCTTTGCGCTTTGAGGTAAAAATTCAGTCCAATGCATCAGAAAAGACAAGTCTATGGATTTCTAGTACAGAAAACAATGAAACAAATGGCTCAATTGTGTTGGTGCATCAGACGTTGCAGTGAAGAACAGATTCAGTGCGACTGTCCGGAGCTGCTGGTAGTGGGCAGTCCGAAATCCCCCGGCCCTGGATAGAGCAGGAGGCTTTCAAACACTTCAGGACTGCATGGGTTGTTGTTTTGCCTCATCTTCCCAGGTGCTCTCAAGCAAAATACATGGTGTGCTGGGTGTCGTGGTGGATCTGCACAGCCTTGGCCAGCGCCTGCGGATCGCGGCCGTTGCTCTGCCCCGACACGTGGCTGCCCTCAGCGCTGTGAGCAGACACACACCCGTGAACAACTGGGACAAGCAGCACAGCTCAGCTTCACTCCCTGCTTACCAGGATGATGAGGCCATTCCTTACCTGTCATGATCCTTGTCCACGAGATGGTACCTGGCCCGAAAGGCCACCAGCCTGGCGTAGTAGGCGGGCGCGGGGATGGAGACGGAGCGGGTGCAGCGCACGTACGTGTGGCACAGCTGGTACGTCAGCAGCTGCAGCTCGTCTGCTGTGAAGCAGTTGTCATCCCACAACACCTGGTAGTGGGAGGGACGGCTGGTTCCCTGCAGAGAACAGGTGAGCAGTCAGCTGGAGAGCAACAGCAAGGACAGAGGGGGTACCTGCAGGCTGCACCTTCCAGCAGGTACTGAGGAGTCAGTGCCAAGCAGGCACCAACACACTCTGAGTCTGCCTAGTGACAAACAGAAGTGACATTTCCCATGGGGACAACTACAAGGATTTAATTGCACAGCCTGAGCACAGCAAGGCTGACATTACCTGAATTCCTGCATGGCTACAGAGGTAAAAGTCAAATTCAGAGGGATGTGTGATGGTGCTGTCCACAGTAGTGCCTGCTGGTACGTTGCCACTTTTACCAACCTAGTGAGAAAGGTTTATTATTAGTACATGGGCTTTTTTGGAAGTGTCCCCAAAATGCTTTCAAAGGTAAGTTCTATTGAAAGCTGCTGGAGAATTTACTGCTCAAAAAGGTGAAAAAATATTAAGGTCGTTTACACAGGCAGAATGAAAATGTTCTCTGTGAATTCATTTTTAGAAACTTCACCAAATCCAGCTGGTGTGTCATCAGAGGAAAATAAAACCCTTGCCAACACCATTAAAAGTGCAGAGTGGGATAAAGCCTACACAAGTAATTCAGGATCTGAAAATGCAGGTTCCTGAGATAAATTTATTTCATACCCTTGTTTGCTCTCACACCCCGGAGATCTGGGTTTTTAAGCAAACCTCAGATCAAGTGCTTCCCTAAAAGGTTCCTCAGCTGGCCTGTGGATTTGTGCCACAGGCACATCTTAGATGCACCTGGAGATAGAACAGGGAACAGAGTGAACAGCCAGGTCAGCTCATCATCAGGAATCCTGGACTATAAAAATCCAGGATACATCTCCAGGTACACAAATACCGGGATACTGAGCACACCTATTCCAAAAGTGGGAACAAGCTGTTCCATCTATGTAGAGCAATAAAAAAGGGAGGAACTGGTTATTCTGGTAGAGAAAGCCTGTTACCAATACTGCTGCTACTTTACAGCTACAGCTTTAGTGGGCAAGATGCATCCCACTCCACTGAATAAAACACCTCCACTTTCCCGTGTTATCACCTCCTCCTCATGGAGTCAGTACTTGCCCTTTCAGTTTTGTCGGCACAGAACAGCCTGGTGTGATGCCTTTTCTGCACAACAATATAGGTTATTCCAGGTCTATAATCTTCTTCCAAACTAATGCAGGCCTTCCGGATGGCAATCAGCTCTGGCCAAGCTACCTACAAGCAGAAGATTTAATTATTATGTTATGAATTCAGTAGGTATTTGATTTTTTTTTACCTGTGTACAAATGCCACATCATAAGGGACATGATCAGACTGGTAAATATACATGAACAATCAAAAATACATGAACATGAACAAATACAGGACAATTCAAGGAAACTTAATTTTTCTAATAACAAATATAATCCACATAAATTAATATATTTCTTCAAGAGCCCATCCCTTATAACGCACATAACTATATATCAATTTTCATCAACAACAAAAATTATCAAACAATACCTGTTTCATCTGTCCTTCCGACACTCCCCCTCTGTAGTAAATGATCCTCGTGGGCTTGAAACGAGTGGATTTGTAGAACTGGATCAACAGCTCCCTGACCATGTTGGTCAGGTCCTGGATGACCTCCTGGCTGTAGAGCAGCTCCTGGGAGGTCTCCTGGCGCGAGGTCTGCACGCGCACCGTGGCGCAGTAGCGGCTGGGGTGCCCGTCCATGCTGCCCACCACGGCCGCGATGGACGGCTTCTTGCCATCCCCGGCGGGAGGGTGGGTGACGTCTGCTCCCAAAAAGATCACTGGCTGCTGGAACACCGAGGGCCTGTTTGATAAGATGAAGGTTTACGAGTTAGAATCGCGGAACTCCACAAGGGTTTGGGTCGGAAAAGAGCTTAAAGCCCAGCCGGTTCCACCCCCTGCCCTGGGCAAGGACACCTTCCACTATCCCAGGGTGCTCCAAGCCCTGTCCAACCTGGCCTTGGACACTTCCCAAAATGGGGCAGCCACAGCTTCTCTGGGCAACCTGTGCCAGGGCCTCCCCACCCTCACAGGGAACCATTTCTTCCTAATCTCTAATCTAAACATACTCTCTTTCAGTTTGAAGCCATTACTACAGTCCCTTTTCTGGCTTCTTTGTCGGCCCCTTCAGATACTGGAAGGTGCTGTGAGATTTTCACACAACCTTCTCTTCTCCAGGCTAAATAACCCCAAATTCCTTACCCTGACTTAAGAGGAGAGGTGGCCTCCTATAAACTCATAATAATAAATAAAAACAGCACAATGAAAGAGGGCCAGGAACAAAAAAAAAATTACAGCTGGGGAAGGTGCATCCAAAGTACTGAACAGAACTAAAACCTGTGAGAGTCTTTAAGGGCAAAATTCTCTGCCTCCAGCACTTACAGTCCAGAAAGAACAGAAAGTGACAAGGACAGGATCAAAGGCAGACCAAGTTACAAGCATTGATTCCAAGTCACTCCTTCTCACTCTTCTCCTTCAATTTGGATGCAAACACAGGATGCTTTTGGAGGTGGCAAGAGTACAAGGTACACTGAGTGAATCCAAAGGCAGGAAAGAGACAGGAAAAAAACCTTGGTGAGTTTGGAGGCTCTGACTGCTGGATGGCTCTGACTCCCCTTGGCTCAGGGCTTACTGGGAACACTCCAAATGCAGACATATCCTCCACTGTCCACTCCAGACTGTGGGAACTTCTAAAGTGTGTTTTATTTTGAAAAGTATCATTTTAGCAAACACAACAAAATAACACCATTTTCCTTGACAATGTACAAAGTAGTTTTGATTGAATCTCACCTTTGATGAGGTACCAGCACATTGTTGATTCCTCCAAGCTTGGCATTGATCTTCAGACACAGATTGGACAGCGTTTGTGGTGAGGTTTTGACCACGTTCTTTACCTGAACACACTGTGTGGCCATGCCTAGAAGAGTATCTCCAACCCGCTTGACTTCAGCTGTGACAGAAAATAAGGCAGTGGTTCCTGCTTGCTCTTATTTTTTTAAAATGTACTGTAATTCAGATCCTTGAAACTTCACTGGCAAGGGTTCAGTTTGCTCTTTGGTAACACACAACTTCTCCAACCAGGCCTGACAAACCAGCTCCAAAACACCCTTTCAAAAAGAGAACCCATTGCCTCCTCTGCCTCCTTCCTGCCACCCACTTGCAGTACAACTCCTGATCACTTTACAGCCCCTTCTCCATACCATACACAGGCGTCTTCCCTGGCAGAATCACCACGATGAGCTGCAGGCCAACATAAGTGAGCTTTAAGTGTTTGAACATGGGCTCCACGCTGTCTGCACCCTGGGCATACTTGCAGAAGCAGGGCTGGCCCTGGATCGGCATCCCGGCGTCCTTGGAGATCTTGCGCAGCTGGTCTGTGAAACTCCTGAAATAGAAGTGGATTTGATCCGGCCTTTTCACTACGGTTCACTCATCAGTTTTATCAACCAGATCTACGCTGTTTCTGCTATTTCACAGCACTACAGTAATTATTTTTTAGCAATTCTATCCCTGTCAGGAACTCGCTAATACGACTCTAATCCTCTCTGAGGAAGGTCATCAGCTTCTGTAATTTTACAAGCCTTACAGAAACAGACATTTGAGATGAACATTCTGAGGCAGACTCCCAAACTAATACTGATGCTCTTGTAAATTTTTACTTATCCACGTAATTTACCTGAGCATTATTGCAACCATGACTTTTCCCAACCAGTGGTTCACATAATCTCTTTAAGATTCTGTAGAGTAATTTGAAGGGCAGGGGGAAATCAATTTATACCACACATCACCTTTCAGAAACATGAGAAAAATACACCTTGAAATAGAATCCTGAATAAATAGGAAAATACTTACTTCAGCAAGTCTTCCCTGCATTGCTTTTGAGGAGCAAAACAGGCAACAGCCCAAACTTTAATCTCAATGCCAGCATAGAACTGTTTCCCTCTCATGTCCCACACACCTTGGTTTGGTGTGGCCACAGTCTTGTTCTAGGTAAAAACCAAAGGCAAATTAGAAATCAAGAACTGTTCCCTTTTGACTGCAGCCCTCCAGAGGAAGCCTCATGAGAAGATACACGAAACACCTCACGAATTTCAACAACCTGGGGATAAGGAGTTTTACAAGACACGGAAACTCACCCTGCCTCCATACTGCAGCATTGGGGCTGGCAGAACTCTGCCTGTCAGCTCTGTCATTTCGTTATGGACAACAATTCCAAACTCCTTCAGATACGGATCAGGCCCACCAACCATACTGTTACTCTTTACCTGGGGACAAGACAAGTACTGATGTCACTACACTAAAGCCTGAGATGACTCTGCCCTCTTTGTCATCAACAGCTTTTCTTTTTAGAAGGATTCGTTTTAACCAAGACTGATTTTTTAACTTCTCTCTTGGTCATGCTGCTCAGCATCACCTGCTCCAATGCTCTGGAAAAGCTATGAGAAGTGACAAACATAGACTGCAGCTGGAAAAATACTCACCAATCTGCTGATCTCCTCCTGCCTGTCCGGGGCAGACCTGGCTGTTGCTTTTATCATGGTCGAGGTCTGATTGTCTGTGAGCTTCTTGATGCACCTCTGGCCAGCCACGATGTTACACACCTGCACAGGAGCAGAGAGAGGTGCTGTGACACCATTTAACAGAGGACACTCCACGGTTCAGGACTCGGATCCTTACCTCCAGTGGCAGGTACGTGTGTTTCTGCTCCTGACCCACTTGGAGACAGGGCAGGTGAGGGTATTTCAGCTGCAGACTGTACT
This sequence comes from Sturnus vulgaris, assembly GCF_052056855.1. Lineage (NCBI taxonomy): Eukaryota > Metazoa > Chordata > Aves > Passeriformes > Sturnidae > Sturnus > Sturnus vulgaris. The sequence continues at coordinate 4,486,903 of NC_142266.1, forward strand.
TCTGCTTAAAATACTGAGCTACTGTGCACTCCATAGCCTGCCCATTCTCCAGCTGCAGAGGGAACCTAGAAATGACATTTGTTCTGATTAGACTTCTTCAGATTTCTTAAAGGAAAAAATTTTATGAAAAAAACTATTCCAGATTACTTTTAGCAAATCTCTATTTTCCTTAGTTACTGGATCTCTTCTTTATGAAAAGATTTTAGACTATATACTGGATTTTAGCTATTTTAAAAATAAGAGCTTTTGATAACTGTATTTAAAAGCCAGTCTATGGCTCAGCTTTCTTGGGTTGAAGGAAATAAAACAGTAGTCACTATTATTCTACTCCACTAAGACTAAACATTTCTGTAAAGCCACATAGCTGCTTCACCTCCAGAATTAACTATTCCTGCATAAACAATACACCAAATACATTCCAGATATATTTAATAAGGTAAAGATTTTAAGAATTGTCAGGCAGTGCTTGATACATACGTCTGGTGACTGGCTGGTCGCCGGGTAACATTGCAAACTCGGTATTTTCTCTTCATCTGGCCACAGTGGGTAACCTCTACTTTTAGACCTGAAAACCCAACAGAAAATAAATTCAGGGAAAGGAATCAACTTCGAAGAGGTTGAAGGCAAAAAGGAGCAACCCAGTTCTCCATGTGCCTTGCAAATTTTCATTACAACATAGTGTGAGCAGGTTTCAGTATTTTATTGCAGCAGCTTTAGGACAAGCTTTACCTCTGATTTCTTTGGTAAACTTGACACGCTGGGAGTCTGTCAGAGGTTTGCTTTGTTCACTGATGTTCTGGATGTCCAAGACCTCGCACATGAACTCAATGATAGGCTGGGCACGATAGAAAGCAGTCGCTGACACTAAGATAAAAAGATAGGACAATTAACTGGGAAGCACAAAGAACTCTGTTACATGAGTGAGACAGAATTTCCTACACACCATCAATGTTGAGCATCATGTTCCACATGGCAGGACGGACCGACTGGTGGAAGCCAAACCAGACCTCCCTGCCCCCTCCCAGGGGGTGGTAGTAACCTTCAGGAGGGGAGAAAAAGGAGCGACCCACAGGGGTGTACCTGAAAAAGTAAAAAAATTAATACTCTGATCATTTCTTTCTGATATACTTTTTACATTCACACCTATAGTGTTTAAAACACGTTTCTACAGCATGTTATAACTGCCAGAGCTGACTTACAGCAAGCACACAAAGCCTTTTGTGACAGTGCAGCTGGAAAGGGTACAGCAAATTCCTGTTAGAAACATGACCAGCAGACACAAGGCCTTAGTTCAGATCACATTTCCCTATTCTAGTGCAAATTTGTAAGGCAGGTGTTGAATTACATGGCTGTATCCCTCATCCCTTCTACCACAGGAGTGTAATGGGCAGCAGAGCAGCAGCAAGGAATAACAAACACAAATGTTAATATGGATAGAAGACATATCCAGTCAGGAAGGCCCCACAAGTACCCACCTCATGGAGGGAAGGTGCCGTGTGATTACATCCAGTGCCTGTACAGAATCTTCAGGAACTTCATTCAAGTGCCCTGCCAGAGCTTCCAGCAGCATCTGAAGGCTGACAACTGACACCCATTGAATGGAAACCTTAAATGTCTGGTCCTTCCCCTCTCCTGGAAGTGTAACCTCCATATCCACCTGCAACAGGTACAAGAAAATTGAGCACAAGCTTTTGTTATGGATTGCAGACAGACACAACACTCAGCAATGTTACAGTTTTCTTCTAGGTATCCTTTGAATCTGTATTTTTGATTATTAGTTTGTGTAATGACCTTAAAATATTACAATTGGTTCCCTAAGGACTTTGAAAGTTTTTCATTTATTAATCTGAGAAACTGCCATGAAGTATCTTTAAATGTAAATTTTAAGCAGTAATTAGTATGGTGACATCAAAGCTCTGGAGAACAGTGAATCATTTTTTTAAGTCAGCCAATTAATAGCAAGATGTTTTGTGAACCAAATGGGAAGGCAAGAAAACCTTTTGGTCAAAAAGGAGACTCGCTGGGAAGCACAAATCTCAGAGTTCTGGGACAGCACTTGGGATGATTCTCACACCCCACAGCCCAGAGGAGGAGCACTGAATTCATCCTGGACATCCCTCAAGGCACAGCAATGACCACATCCCTTAGGATTCCTTGGGAGATCAGTAGATGGGGTGAAGTTTTGTTTAGAGCTGGAGTCCACATGCAAGGCAGGAACAGCTGATCTGGTTCTTCCCATGGAACAGGAGGACATATCTCCACAGCACAGCCAAACCCAACCAGAGTCATCAGCAACTACAACTTTATCATTCAGCAACAGAACGGGGGTCAGAACACGGAAAAAGGAAGTTCCCATCAGGATGAAAGAAAAATAGTCTCCTTGCAGCTATAAGAGCACAATGTAGTTCTCATGTCTCATGATATTCTGTAGCTGAAGAACTGGGAATAAGAAAGCCAAAGACACAAACTTCAGTAAAACACCTGACCCTGACTGACCCACCTGTCTGTCATTTCTAAGACTACACCAATAGGTGTGACAGTGTTTTGGATTTATGTCAATAAAAGAACACTTTTCGAATGACACTGTAACAGTTTACCCATGGAAATTGAAAACAACACTTACCCTGTCCCTGCCAATGGGTAAGGGGTGTGCCGTGTACATGTTCCGCTTCCCATCGTAGCCAGGCTGCCGATCCCCAAATATCTGCATCTTGAAGTGCCTCACCATCGTATCCACCACCTCCCTAGGCAGTGATTCATTGAGTTAAGTGGAAGAACAGAAAATTCAGTAGTGGGCTTACACAATTTAAAATTCTTTTTTTCATTTTTTCTTAAAGGAGAAAGATATGAAAAACAATAACGCACAAAAGCACCCCCAGGTCACACCAGAAGCTGTGAATGTCACCTCCAGGTTAAGACACCCAAGTGGCACACACAGGTGTCTGTACAGGTATCTGTGCTGTCAGCAGAGCTACAGCCTAAACAAGCAGAGGAACCTGGAGAGATGTTCACACACTGGAGCAGACACAAGCATCTGCCTGGGGGTCGGTGGGAGCACTCTGTGGATTGATCCACATGTGGACTCCAAAATCTACAAGTGATTGAAATGCCTCCTCTCAGCTGCCACACGTTTGTGTAACAGAGTGTGGAACAATTACCAGGGACATTGACTTGTAGACTGTAAAATAAAACCAGCTGGAGGTCAAGGCTCAGTACATTTCCCAGAGCCTTCCAGATTACAGACCAACTGGAAGAATATTATAGTTCACTGAAAAGCAACTGCTGACCACAGTACAAACCCAAACAGGCCTTTAGCAGATGGAGAATTCCTAGGATACACAGCTTCCTTACATTCAGAGAAATACACTTAATTTAAATCAATAAACCTTTATTAAGTAACTCCTACCTGTTGACTCTTCGAGGACGTTTCTCTGGTTTGATATCTACATCATAGTGATAAACATCAATCTTGGGGATCTGAACCTGGAAGTGGTTGGCCAGGAGCCGGATGGGTTTCCCAACAGTGCCCAAGCCTGGGCGACGGGGCGGCTGGAAAAGGCTCGTTGGGGGCCCTAGGAAAGTCAAATAAATACGTGTGAGATGTGATGGCTTACTCCATGCACCTCGCAGGTGTGCTATGGGTGACTTTTTAACTGGGCAGGAAGAAATCTTAAGCTTTCTGAGGTTGCAAACAGAGGCTCAGCCTTCCAGCTGCTCAGAACTTCAAGGTACAAAACGTGTTCCTTAAAGCATGTACAGGTGCCATAAATAATTTTTAAAATTTTAGTGGCATTTATTCATAACTGTGGTTAAGAACTTCACAGAGTCCTGAGAAGGAATGCAACCATACAGATATTATGTATTTTCATGTAATGCAAAGCTAAATACATCTCTACCTACATTTCTATAACAAACCAACAGCCACAAAAGCCACATTTTGTCATTGTTTTCACTACAGGCTGAAAGTTCAGATGTCAATGATCCAATTCAAAATTCCAACATAAAGACAGGAGCGAGGAAAGGTTTAGGCTTCCCTCTAAGTAGAAGGATAAGGGAGAAAGCATTAGACAGGTATGGACTCCTACAGACGTGGAAGAGATATTTTACTGGGACAAAAGAAGAGCTTCAGGAACACATCTAAGGAAGAAATTATTAGAGGCCTGAAAGCATTACTCACATGCAAGCTGGTCACTAGGGAAGCCTTTAGTTACCCTCCTCAAAGTGTTAAGATCTGAGATACCATGTTAACGAGATTAAACTGACTATTTTTAAAATCGATCAGAGCCTCAGCTGACACTGCACATAAAGCAAATGACATTGGTATATTTTCATGGGTTTGTCTATATCTGAGCGGGGCTCAATGTGATCAAAGTGTCTTCCCTCTGTTGTAGAGTAGCAAAGCAGAGGGCAAGCAGTCTCCCTAGAATGCAATAATAAACCTACCATAAAACTTAGGGCAAATTTAGCATTATAACCTGACAGCATCCATGTAAGATAAAGTCTCAGAGTGTGTACCAGGAAAGAAGAGAGGTAGGTGAGTCCTATTTGGGTACACTTCAGAATGCAGCAATAAACTTTTAAGCAACCATAAACTAAAACCAGGACCAAATAAATCCTAGGATATTCTACCTTGGATTTAAAAGCCATCCATTGGCTACTGCATTACCAAATAAAGTTACCAACTTGAGGACACCAGCCCTGGAATATTCTTAAGCAGAAGGAACACAGAGCATGTAAGCAGCTGAAGCCCACTGCCATGTCAGCTCTGCAAAGCTGCAGTAGCAGGGGACAGACACCCCACAGGACACGTTCCTGGCTCTGCACCCGCCTGACAGATCATGCTCTGTCATGGTCAGACCAGTCGTGGGGGTAACAGCGTTTAAAAAAACTACAGCTGTCTTGACAAGCATGAATCATTGAGGGCAGTCAAAGTTTGTTGTGCTTATTTGGATACAAGAGATGATCCATTAATCCCATGCTAATTAGTCTGAAGGAAGTGCAGGCACTGACCTCCTGCAAGAGATTAAATGACAACTGTATTTGCCCATTTTTCTCTCTTGGTATTGACAAGTTCTGCAAACATGCACAGCAACACTGCCCTCTGTTCCGACCAAAGGAGATAAAACTTACATTTCCTCCTTCCTTTCTCAAAGGGTCCTAGAGAATCAGCTAAAAACTGTTTTTCCATTGAAGCCAGACTGTCCTGGCATCACAGGATTTTTATCTGATCAGCCTGGTTAGAGTTGTATGTGGTGTCATATTTTAATTTTTCTTACCCCACAACCATTATGCACTAAGCACCTCAACTGAATTGCTTCAGACAGGAAGCAGTTTTCAAAACTGAAAGAGGATCTGCTTCTCCAGCTGGAACTCAGGGAGGCCACGATACATCACACACATACAGCAGGCTCTGAGTCAGCCCTCACTACTTCAAACTCTGGATTCTTCTGGAATTGCACCTTTGTGTCAATAAACGTTTCCTAACACACCAAAATTAACATCACTTCGCTTATACCAATCGTTTGAATGAGAACTTGATGGGGCAAGTGTTGAGGCCACTGAGGGCTAGAAATAGATCCTGCAGGCATTTGACGGGAGAATAATCATGGAAAAAGACACAAGCAGGAAAGCAGCACATGCAAAAACCCACCAATATTTAAGTGAAGTTTGTTAAAGAAATAAACAGCCGTATTTTCAGACAGTATCACCTTAAACTCTCAGAAATGACTCAATATCAAATATAAAACTTGCGACTGCACAGGTTGCAGGGCGCGCATCGCTGTGACACTACAGCCCTGCCTGTCCCCGTCCCCTCGCTGCCGCTGTCCCGCTCCCAGCCCCGTCCCCTTCACCCCGGGGAGGGAGAGCCGCTTCCCCCGGTAGCCCCGGCAGCAGTGGGGCCGTGAGGGCATCCGCAACCCCCGCGCAAAGTTTCGCGACCCGCTGCGGCTCCTCCGCACCGGCGGCTCCGAGCGGGCCCCGGTGCTGCCGGGGAGCCCCGCCGGGCCCGCGGCCTCCTTCCCCCGCTGTCACGGCCCGACAGGCCGCGGCCCCCGCGTCCCCCCCGCGGCTCTCACCGGGTCCCAGCGCCTCCATGGCGGCGGTGGCGGCCTCGCTGCTCTCGCCGCCGGCCCCGCCGCCCGCCCCGGGCCCCGCCGCCGGCCCCGCCGCCGCCGCGTAGCGCTTGATCTCGGGAATATTGGCGGCGGGGTGGGGGTCCGGCGCGGACACGGGGGCGGCGGGGCGGGAGGCGGCGGCGGCCGAGGAGGAGGATGAGGAGGAGGCAGCGGGGGCGCGGCGGGGAGCGCTCCCCGCGTTCCGCTTCCCCGAGCGGCGGCGCGAACAATCCCCGCGCTGCGCCCCCGCCGAGCCCGCGCGCGCCCCCGCCGCCGCCAGCACGCGCCCGAGCGCGCTCCCGGGACGGGGATGAGGAGGAGGAGGAGGAAGAGGAGGAAAAGGAGGAGGAGAAGAGAGGGAGGAAGAGGCCGCTCCGCGCTGCCCGGCGCCGCCGGCTCGCGCACGCGCGCCGCCCCCCCCCGCCCGCGGGAGCGCGCACGCCGCCCGCGCGACCCCGCAGCCGCAACAGGTGACAGGCTCTGAATCCCGGAATCCCAGAATCCCAGAATATTTAGGGTTTGAAGGGACCTCTGGAGATCATCCAGTCCAAACCCCTTCCGAGGCAGGGTCACCGGAGCAGGTGACAGGAACGCGTCCAGGTGGGTTTGGAATGTCTCCGGACAGGGAGACTTCACGCCCTCCCTGGACACCTGTTCCGGTGCTCGGCCACCCTCAACATAAAGAAGTTCTTCCTCATGTTTAAGGTGAAACATTATAATTTTGTTTATGGCCATTGCTCCTCATCCTGTTGCTGGGCACCAGCGAAAAGATCCTTTTCAATGGTGCCCACCAACAGCGTGAGGAGCAATGGTCATAAACTAAAACACTTCCTTAGCATAAGGATGAACTTTCCACGAGGGTGGCTGAGCACTGGAACAGGATACCCAGAGAGATTATGGAGTCTCCCTATCTGGGGAGATTCCAAACTCACCTGTGTCACCTGCTCTGGGTGACCTTGCCTTGGCAGGGGCATTGGACTGGATGATCTGCAGAGGCCCGTCCAATCCCAACAATTTCGTGATTTGGTGGAAAGAGTCTGGCACCATTCTCTTGGCACCTGCCTTTGAGATATCGATATGGAGTGATGGGATCCCCTCTCAGTTGTCCCTTCTCCAAAATAACCAGGCCCTTCAACATGTCTTCAACAGAGAGATGCTCCAGACCTCCCATTATCTTTGTGGCTTCTGCTGCACCCCCTCCAGTATCTCCTTGTCTTTCTTGTCCTGAGCACCCCAGAACTGGACACGGCACTCCAGACATCCCTCGCTAGGGCTGTGTGTCAGGATTCCCTGCTGGCTCTTGCCGGGGTGCACCTCACACATGTGGCCCCTCCGGAGCTGCCTCAGTAGAGGTGAGAGCTGCTGCCCCTCAGGCACCAGGAAGGAGGGAATTGTTTGTACCTCTCCTGTTCTGTCCCAGACCATGACATCTGTTTGCAGGTTTAATAATTAACCCAGAACTCCAGCACACTCTGTGACAGTTACCCTGATGGTGCCTGCCTGCCCATGGTGGTGCTGCTCCAGCTTTACCACTCCTCCACTGCTCCCCAAAAACAGGGAATTCTCCTTGCTCGATTAATGATATCCTGAATAACTTCCGTACCAGCTAAACAGCCTCAGTGGGGTTTAAAACACCTGACAAAACAGGATTTGTAGAAGTCAGGTGAGCCACAGCAGTGAACCCCTCAGGGCTGTGACCACCAGCCCTTGAGGTGCTCTGTGGACACAGAATGGCTGATGATCCATGAGGGCTGGAGGTCCATGAGTCACTGGCACAGTCATGGACATCACCCAGGAGCTGCCTGGGAAGCACTGGCTGTGGGAACCCCCTGTGTTCCACTGCCCTGGGTGTTCAGCTCCTGGGGTGAACCTTGCCATGGCCATGTCCCCTTATCATCACAGACAATACATTTGTCCTCTGCCAAAGACACAACACTTCCAGCCATGTGCCATTCAATAAAGAGCCTAGGGACTTTTTGCCTTTTTAAGCAGTTTACACTATTTTAGCGAGCTGCTCCCTTGTGCACCCCCTGGGTTCTGTTTAACCAACAGCTCTCTGCTGACTCACAAGAAAATCAGAAGTCAAAACATTTTATAAATAATAAATGCTGAGTCCACTTTATTTGCCTTTTTTAACCTGTGGGGCTGATATTTTCCAAGTTGAAACATCAAAATCTATTTGAAAATTAAATGAAATCCAGGATTCTCACATAGATCTGAGTTTCTCTCATAATTCTCTGACAGTAGCTGATGAACACCTGAGGAAAAAAAACAGTTTTACAAGACCAATAACAAACTCCACGGTGTCTGGCAACATTTCCATGCCATCATTCAGCACAGCTATATATAAAAAATATATATGTAGACCTACAAAAATAGTTATTTAAAAAAAAAAAAAAACCACCAAAGATACAGTCTCTGTCTCAAGAAATCTGCAACACAAAGGCTCAGTCCTGTAAGATGTTGAGTGTGATAACCAAAGCCATTACTCATTGCATTATAAATTCAATTAACTTGATAAATATTACGCATATATTGAGACAGTGAGAACCCTATTTCTCTATGTTAACCCACCCTTATATTGAAAAGAGCCAGGGTCAAGACTAGATTTGGGAATGACAAGTGAGAGTTATGACAGGATTGGTTCTGAGGATTTCCTTCTAAACACCCCATCTGCTTCAAGTTGGGGAAGAAGTATGTTGTTTAGTAAAAAACAGATTGCTAAACTAGCTTTTATAATATAAATGTCTTAATATGGGGCTCGATCCAGTGCTGAAAGTCTGTGTTACATTTAGAACCTCCTTAATGGCAAACATTTCACCTGTTCCATGGCTGCCTCTGTGTGCCAGGTATGAATAACAACCAAGAATCAGAAATTACCTAATAAGGGCAATCTTTTTGCCACCTTTTTCTTGTCAGCTGACTCTGACTCTCATCCTGGCGCAGCAATGAGAGAACAGCCCTGAGGAGGTGTTTTTGTGCAGAGCCAGCATCTGTCCCCCTGTTACTAAACACTGATTATTAAATTAATTACTGTAGCTGCTGCAGCAGTAGAAATAAGCAGAACTGCAGTGCTTGTGGTGGGTTTCATGGACATTTGCTTTTCTCACTTCCTCTGTTCTCAGGCTTATTGGTTCCATGTGAACTGTCATGGTAGATCAGTCCATCTGCTCCTTGTCCCTGACAAAACCACAGCTGGTAGCAAAAACCCCCCAAAATGACCAAATACCCTAAAACACTTTTTTTTTTTTTTTTTTTTCCTGTGTTTGACTTCTGTGATAACAGATTCCCTCCGGGTGACTTGGAAGGATATGTATTATTGTGGCAATATGTTCTACAAAGTAACTGTAATGATGAACACTGTGCCAAACACCGCCAAGTGTAAATCAGAACAGGGTCCCTGACACTCACCCCAGCTCAGGCCTCTCCCTCCAGCTACTTGCAAAAGAACTACAGAACTAAACGTAACAAAAATGGATAAAGTAGAATATTTTCATACTTGGATTGTCTCTACTAGAATATCCCTGTACGGGCCATTCACCTTCCAGTTGGACTCGATGATCCTTGTGGGCCCCTTCCAACTTAGAATATTCTGTGAAATCTGTGAAGTTATAAGTAATTTGCATCTGTTGAGTAGTTTTTCATTGACTTACGTGTTTTCAGTTAATTTTTCTGGCTTCAGAAGCCTTTCTTTTCTTCCCTTAAGGAGTGTTAAGCAGCAAGGTTAAGTAAAGAAGTCGTCAAACAACTACATAATGAGACTTGATGATTTATGAGAGGCAAAACTTAAATCCCCTATATGTAGAGGGAATATTCAGAAATTCAAAGGAGAAATTGAAAGAAATTGAAAGAAGTTGAAAGAATTTACCCAAAAGGTTCGAGCCTTCATTCACCTAACATGAGTGGGGTTGGCTCAGAGTATGTCTGTACAGCAGCCAACGGAAAATGCATGTATTTTATTCTGTAAATGGGACACTGCTGACAGTAATAGCTGTGTATCTAATATCCAGCTCGACTCCTGCGCTCTCACCCGCATGGTCACCCGGATACACACGTAGCATTATCCCTGAGGTCTAAACGAAAGATGTTTCGTTTCGTTTCGTTTCGTTTCACAGGCTCTGTTTAACCCATGAAACAACGTGAAATCTTTTGGCAGTAGAGCCCCGTCCCCACAATGTCGATAACTGACAGAGCTGTAAATCCTCGGGCCCTCCACGGCCCCTCCTAGCCCCTCACTTCTCACGCCCCCTTCACGACCCCTCGTGGTCCCTTACGAACTCTCTCTGCCCACGTCCCCTCTCGTGCCCTCACGACTCCTCTCATTTCTCCACGTCCCCTCACGTCCCCCCACGTTCCCTCTCGTCCCCTCACTGTCTCCCACGTTCCCTCTCGTCCCCTCACTGTCTCCCACGTCCCCTCTCGTCCCCTCACATCCCCTCACTGTCTCCCACGTCCACCCACGCCCTGTCACGTCCCCTCACGCCCCCTCACTGTCCCCCATGTCCCCCCATGCCCCCTCACGTCCCCTCATGTCCCCTCACGGTCCCGCCTCAGCCCGGCTGCGGGGAGCGCCCCCACCACCAGGCGGCGCAATAGCGCGCGGGCGGCCTGAGAGCTGGAGCCGTGATTGGTCCACGAGGAGGGGGCGGGGCTTTAAGGATCCCCGCCCAACAAGGCGGCCAGGGGCGGGGCTCACAGGCTGTTCTGCGCAGCCATTGGATGGGACGGGGACGGGGCGGGGCCGGGGCAGCGCGCGAAGGCTCGAAGTGGTCCCCGGACGGCGGGAGCGCGGGCGGGCCATGGCGGCGGTACCGGTAACAGCGGAGGGCCCCGTTGAGGTGAGTCTTGCCTCTCCCCTCCGTTCGGCATGGCCGGTCGGCTACTAACGGCGGAGGCAGCACGCGGCTGCCTGCGGCCTTGCGGCCCCTCGGGCTGTGGCGAGGTGGAAGGCCCGGGAGGGAGAGCGAGAGAGGAAGCTATTCCAGTAACCGTTCCGGTACGGTGCCCTTTACGGTGGCGGTGCCATTAGCCACCAGCCACCCCTGCCTTCCGCCCTTGATCGCGGGCGGTCCCGCGTCACCGGGCTCGCCTCTCTTGGCCGACTACAGTTCCCAGCATGCCCCGTGCCCGCCCTGGTGGCCGCGGGGCACGCTGGGAAGGCCGCGCTCAGCCGGTCTCCGCGGGCGCGGTGTATGCCGGGAGGGCTGCTGGGCCCACGGTCACGGGTCAGAATAAATATAAATTAATAAAAAATTAAGTAACTAATAGAAGTCATTCAGTCTGAATGCAATCACACCAGTCAATGTCAATTCTGTGTTTTTGCTATGCAAACTCTCGCGAATACTACCCTATCTGTGAATAGTCATTTGATAAATATGGTAAATATCAATAATAATAAATATTACTAAGTATATAAATGTCAAGATTGATAGTTCGAATATAAGGAGACTGCATGTGGATTTCATCGTGTGTGAGGGCTTAGCCAAGGTTTTGGAATGAATTTGGATGCCAGCCGTCAGGACTACATAATCAATATTTATCCCATTAAGAAAAATCATATTTCGCTTTGTAGATTCCACTGGCCGATTTGAACCCAGACTTGCAGAAACCCCTGGACAGCGACTCTGACAGCGGCCAGGGCAGCTGTGAGACGGCCTCCCCGGGTCCCCTTGGCAAGGACGCAGCATCCTTCGAGGATGGAGGTCTGTAACATTTCTATTAATTGTTTTTTTCCAACACTACATTTTTTGTTTCACAAGTACCTTTCAGGAGGTTGTCCCTGCTTGACCTATAGGAATCTAAACTCTTATTGTTGCTCAGAATGTGGACAGGCATCTGTAAACCTCTGAAGTGTGTTTTTTGAGCTACAGAAAGAAGAAGACTGCATGGGATGTATCTTAATTACTTATTTACTTTCCTGTTTTGTTTAAACTATGTGATGTGATTTTTATTACTATTTCAAGGCAAGACAGTGCCAGTGAAGGGTTTTCAGCTTTGCAGTTTTTGTAAAGGTCAAAAACCTTTAACATCAATTTGGGTTAATTAAATGCTGTTCTCTGGGGAGAAGTGGATTTTGAAAAGTCGAGTTCAGGCTTATTTGCTGTAGATGGTGGCATATTTCAAATTTAACGGATGTAAATTTGGTTGTTTGTTAATTAACTTGAGGCACTTTCCTTTTTTATTTTCACATGTTTTGCCAGATTCAGAAGAAGAAATTTTTGTGCGTAAAAAAGCAAAAAACCAGAAGGTGCTTCAGGACAGTGAGAGTGAAGAGGAGAAGGAGGGAGGCTCATCTTTGCAGGAAGATGCTTTGGATGGAAACAAGGAAAATGAGGAGGAAAAGGAGAACTTTGCTGCTGAAAAGAAGAAGAAATCTCATCGGATCCGCCCAGCTCTGCTGGACAGTGATGACAGTAACACTGGGGACCGGTTGCAGATTGAAAACCTTGAAACAGGCAGGATGTCTGCCTTGCCTGAAGGTGAGCTGGAAGAGAAGAGACCCCAAAAATCTGGGAAAAAGCACAGAAAGCATAAACACAATGCAGAAGAGGAGCCAGCAAAAGAAGGTGTACCAAAATCCAGAAGAAGGAAGGAGAAGGAGAAAATAATGGACTCCATTAAACAGCTGAGAAAAGAAAAGAAGCCTGTGGCAGAGGTGAGTATTTTGGCAGAAAAACTCAGATAATTTCTCAACTAAGTTCAATTTATTATTGCTTGTGGTTATTCTGTTCCAAAGCTTCAGTGTTGTGTCCACATTCCTGCAGCAGGTTTGGGATCCACAGGGATCCATGGAACACCATACAAGTCTAACCTTCAAACTCTGCAGATTCATTTCAATTAAATTACATTAAATTTGCAGTTTAAGGAAGTATAAAACCTAACCCTTGATTTAATGCCATTTTTAAGTTAATGTCAAAGAACCAAAGGGACCTTCTGAAAAGAGTCACACAAATAATTTATTCTTCTGGAAGCAGGTGGATGGTGGTGAGAGGTTTCCTTTCAATGATAGTGGATGTCTTCTGGATGACAAGGAACTCTTTGATAATGGCTTGGAAGAGGAAAGTGATGAACACCTTGAGGATGAAGAGTCCCTAGAATCCATACGAGCAGCCGTGAAAAACAAAATTAAACAATATAAGGTAACAGTTGACAGTGATACAAAATTATTGTAAATGTACTCTCTTTCAAACTGATAAAGAATAGGTTCAGATTAGATACTGGGGAGAAATTGTTCCCTGTGAGGGTGGGGAGGCCCAGAGCAGCTGTGGCTGCTCCATTCCTAGAAAGTGTCCAAGGCCAGGTTGGACAGGGTTTGGAGCACCCTGGAGCAGTGGAAGGTGTCCCTGCCCATGGCAGTGCTTGGAATGGGATGATCTTTAAGGTCTTTTTGCAACCCAAATCTTTCCATGATCACTGGATTTAGTAGGAATTTGTACCTGAGCAGGTTTTAAAACTCTTTTTGATCATGGTGGAGTTGTACTACTGTGGCAGAAACAAGGAGAGCCTTCTGGTTTTTGTTTTTAAAGATGTTATCTTGGCAAGTTAAAAAGCTAATGCTGGAGTAGGAGCTTTGGAATCTGCCCTTGTGTGGGGTTTGTGCTGGTTTATGAGTACACTTGCTGGCTTTTCTGTGCAGTTACTTGCAGTGTGTTTGCCCTTGATAGTGCTAGTGTATTGATAGAAATTGTTGAATTTCTTCTTATCCCCCATAGAACAAAGAACGTTTTCCTGATGATGAGGGCTACAAACATGTATTTGATGAGGAGAATGAGGAGCCTCTATTAAAGGAGCCAAAAAGGAAGGTGAAGTCTTCATCTGTTTAAAGCTCTGTATTGTTGTTTGTCGTGACTAAAATGGTTTTGTATGCACAGTGTAGTTTTGGGTTTTTTTAAACTGGATGCCTTATTCTGACTCCTTTCTGTTTGAAATGGAAAAATAAGCTATTTAAGAAGGAGAGAAAGAGCCCCATGTTTTGTTTCCTGACTGCAGAAGCTTTTCTTTTCTTTTCTCCCCTTAAGGAGCGGAAAGCAGCAAGGTTAAGTAAAGAAGCCATTAAACAACTACACAGTGAGAGCCAACGACTTATTAGAGGTAAAACTTAAATTCTTTACATGTAAAGGGGTATAAACTGTTCATAAATTCAGAGGAGAAATTGAAATAATTTATCCAGAAGGTCAGTGCCTCCTGTGACATAACATGACTTATTGACAGGTGAAGGGTGCAAGACCATTTTTATTGAAGGACCTGTTAAAGGTGTTTTTGTAACTAATGAAAATAAAGATACTTGTTATCAAGTAAAGGGCTTAGATGATGTTTTAAATCTTCTCTCACCATCTTTCTCTGGCAGAATCATCTGTGTCTCTCCCATATCATGTGCCTGAGGCCAAAAGTATTCATGACTTCTATAAGCGCAGACCTCGACCAGCATGTCAAGGAAATGCCATGGCCCTGCTGAAGTAAGGACTTAAACCCTTCTCATCCAATTTTTTTCATAGACTTTAAGCATCTCTAGCTTTTCTTTTGAGGATAACCAGACTTTCTTAGGTCCTTTAAATCCATAAAAGTGGGATATTAGGAGAATGTCATTGCTAACACCAGGCAATGCTGCTCTCCTGACAGAGTGGTACTATTGAAGTGATCAGGGCCAGGAGTACATGTGAAGGATGCAGAGTTACTTTAATGGGATTTAGGCTGAACCTCAATGTTTTGCTTGGACTGTTTCTTCTCTGAGTTATGTGTAGTAAAATACTGAAGCTACAGAAGTCACAAAATCCCTCAGGAATTTCATACTGTGACACTGTAACCAATACAAACCTTTTATAGTTCCTTAAGTTCTCATTATGAAGTTTTCCAGATTTCTGTTCTTTACCACTTCCTGCACGTTAATGACAATAATTAAGAAATTATTTCTTCCTCTCAGTTTGTCCTTATCTCCCTTTCACACTAACCATGTTTCTTTCTGCCTTTGTTAGGTCCTCTAAATACCAGCTGCCCCTAAATGTAGAATCTGCAGCCAGTGGGAACTTGAGCAAGAGTTGCAAAGATGGGGCAACAGAAGGTGATCAATCAGCAGCTACTGAACCAGAAATGAACCTGGGCAGAGATGTTGATGCTTCTGTGACTGAGCCCCTTGCTGCTGAAGGGAAGAACTTGCCAGAGGACTGTGCTGAGCAGCCCAGGCAGGACCGGGAGGATTCTCATGCAGTTACAGGGACTGTAACTGATGATAACACAGAGGAACAGCAGCTCTCCAACTGCCTGAGCACTGACTGTGATGAGCAAAAGGAGAGTGAAATTCCTCCAGCATCTGGAGATGCCCTCATGGAAAGAGGGGAAACAGCACCAGATAAACAAGGTGAAACAAACAGTCAACAACTGGGGCCTGGACCAGTGGCACAGCCTGAAAAAGTGAGGAAATCCAAGCTGGATAAACTCCGTGAGCTGGGAATAGACCTGTCCATCCAGCCCAGGATCTGCTCTGACAATGAGTCCTTCATAAACCTCGATGAAGCTGATTCAAATAAAGGTATCACTTGTGTTGTAGTCCTCAGCTTGGCTGGGAAATTCAGAAATATTTAGGTGGTAGAACAGTCAGCACATTCACTTACTAGTGTGGATTCTTTGAGACATCTTAACAGAAATTTAGAATTGCCTGGTGGCTGGGAGGCTGGGCTGGAAGTGAGTTGAGATCTTGTGAACAAATCGTAGTCAATGATAAGATAATTTGATATGAGTTAATATCAATTAAATACAAGCTACAGCAAAAATATTCAGTGGTGGTTTATTATTAGTTGAATAGAATGGCTTTGTAAATATTTTAGTACTCTGGATTTAGCTTTTAAACTATCCTTTTTTAAACTTAGCTTTAAACTAAATGTTTAAAAAAATGGGGAAAAAAAACCTCGAGACGTACTCTTACTACAACTTTTAACTATCAGTGTTTTTAGATGCTATCACATTGATTTAATTAATATGTATTTAAAGAACTAGAAGCCCTGAAAGCACGCTTCTTGAAGCACACTTTCCAGACATCAAAATCCAAAGTGGAACGGGCCATAAACATGAACATTATCCGTAAGGAAACGACATCTGATGGGAAAGAGGAGCTGAGAGCAGACGTGGTGCCAGCAGTTTTGGCTGCAGAGAGCCTGGAGGAAACAGTCCACACGAAGCCAGGTTGGTGGGGGAGAAGAAGAGACAAGGATTGAGTTGGAAAACACTTCTGTCTTTATTTTCCTCTCTCATGCTCTGTTTCCCAATGCTGCCCTATAATATACATGAAGGGATCTTCATCTGTAATATTACTGTGTATGTTCCCCCTGTTTTAATATAAAAATTCTTGGTAGACCACTTAAATAGCAATGGCCTGACTGTCTCAGTCAGATTTTTGTGACTGTTCCCTTAGATTTTTCATGCTTCCATGAGATGCTGTGGCTGCCCCATCCCTGGAAGTGTCGGAGCCCAGGCTTGATGGGGCTTGGAGCAACCTGGTCTAATGGAGGGTGACCCTGCCCATGGCAGTGGTGGAACTGGGTAAACTTTGAGGTCTCTTCCAACCCAAACCCTTCCCTGAATGTTTTCCTGTGCAGGTGAAAAGCTCCAGGCCCTGAAGGCCAAGCTGCAGGAGGCCATGAAGCTCCGCAGGTCTGAGGAGCGCCAGAAGCGGCAAGCGCTGTTTCAGCTGGACAATGAGGAAATGCTGGAGGAAGAAGAGGAGGAGGAGGAGGAAGAGATGACAGATGAGTCTGAGGAGGAAGAAGAGGAAGGTGATCATGAGGTTTGTATGCAAGGTTTTTCCATAATCTCATCAGCTTCTCCATTCTGCTTCCTCTCCCCAATGGAATGGGACTTTCCTCCACTACTGATTGTGGAAATTGCTAAGAATTCTTCCTAGAAGCTAAAGCATTGCTATAGTTGGCATATTCAGGGTTTGGATTGTCTAACCTTGAATTTGTGAGTATTTTCCTTATTTATCTAAACACTATTAAAACCAAATGTAAATGTTTAAAATGCTTTGATGCCCCTTCCTCTTTTTAAAAATCATTGGCTCCTCATTGCTGGCAGGGCCAAACAGGTCACATGCCTCACCTGGGGTAGGGTTTGCCATGACAATAATAATTAAATCTCTGCTGTGTTTGGGGATGTTTTTTAGAATTCAGAATTTCTGCTTGATGAAGCAGAGGAAGATAATGAGGATACAGAAGAAAAAAACACCGAAGATGGTGATAAAGAAACTGACAAAGAATCAATTGATGGAGAAAAACTGGAGAAATCTGAGCATGGTGATTCTGTTCTAAAACATCCTTCAACAGAGTCTACATTGATGCTTTTTAAGGACAGCTCCTCAAAAATGGGGTAAATAATCCAAGCCTTAAATATGGTGACTGAGAAACTTAAAATTCGATCAGCATGTGTAGATTTTTTTATTTAAAGCGCTTTTTAGAAGTATTTTTTGTTACTTGGCTTTTTTTTTTTTTTTGCAATTCATCCTAAATTTATTAGCAAATACCTTTTATGAATTGCAGATACTCTCTTCCTGATGAAAAACTGGAAATGGAAGAAACTGTTG
This sequence comes from Sturnus vulgaris, assembly GCF_052056855.1. Lineage (NCBI taxonomy): Eukaryota > Metazoa > Chordata > Aves > Passeriformes > Sturnidae > Sturnus > Sturnus vulgaris. The sequence continues at coordinate 4,504,588 of NC_142266.1, forward strand.
ACAAAGGACCTACCAAGCTAGGTAAAGTAGAATTATTGCCCTAAATAATAGCTTTTTTTTTTTAACTTAGTACATATAAAAGTTTCTATTTAAGACTGATATTCAGTATTTCTGCTATTTCATCCCTGTATAAAGTTATACAGTATGAGTATAGAAGTTTAGATTGATGAAAAAATGGGTGGGCTTGAAAAAACTAGAGGGAAAACACAGTTTGAAATAATACTGGAAGAAATATGAAATGTCAGAAATCAATAAGATAAGTAAAAAAGTGTAATATGCGTCCTGTGAGAAGAAAGAAATTCAACATGACCACAAAATGAATTTTTAGCAAGGTGTCAGTGTTGCAAAATATTATATTGAGGTTTTACTGGATCACACACAAAAAAAGTTAAGCACTATTTTTTTTTTTTTTTTTTTTCAGAGGATGATGATTCATTTTCTCTACCAACACTGGCGAAGGAGAGCAGCCACAACAGCAGCTTTGAGTTCATTGGCTCCATGATCCCATCCTACCAGCCCTGTAACAAACAGGCCTCGAGGGGAGGGAGCTCCTTACCTGCAGCAGGGGGGTTCAGGTCACCTTCCCCAGGTTTCTTCAAAACAAGTTTTATCAGCTCTGCTTCCAAGGTGAGATTCTCAGTCCTGGTTGTGTCTTATACTAACAGTGGGAAGTGAATAAATGTATTTTATCCTGATGATCAGATCTGTCAAATGCTTTGGTATCAGTAAGATTTCAGAAGAGCAAACTGCCCCTTGGGCTTGTGTCCACATTGGAATGGATAAAAATGACATTATAAAACTTAAAATACAATATATTTATAATATAAGCATCAAAAAAAAAATCTTATAATCTGGCTTTTATATCTAAAATATGTGCATCATAAATATGGTTTTTAAGAATGCTCACATGAGCTACACAACATCTGACGTCAGCGAGCTCCTGTGGTGTGTTGGAGCAGCATGGACATAATTTGACTTGGTTTGGGTTGGAAGGAACCTCAAAGTTCATCTCATCCCATCCCCTGCCATTGGCATGGACACCTTCCACTGTCCCAGCGTGCTCCAAGCCCCATCCAAGCTGGCCAGGAACACTTTTTCAGGGATGGGGAAGCCACAGCTTCTCTGGGAAGTCTGTTCTAGTACCTCTCCTATTTATATTTTGGCTTGCTAAACAACTTATGTATTTTTGTATTCCCTTGACTAGAGCTCAGGAAAGACCTCTGAGCCTTCTCTTCCCATAGAAGATTCCCAGGACCTGTATAATGCCTCTCCTGAGCCCAAGAGTTTATTTCCAGGAGCTGGAGAGTCAAGGTTCCAATTTTCCCTGGAAGATGACACTCAAAGCCAGCTGCTCGATGCAGATGGGTGAGTGATGGGTGTAAAGGATGGGGTTTTGTGCCTGTTAACAGAAATAAGATGTGCAGATCAGCATTTTTCTAACTACAGCCTTTCTTTCAGGTTCTTGAATGTTGGACAGCACAGGAATAAATACCAGTCCTCAAAGCATCAGCTGCCACTGGCTAGCATGGATGAGAATGCCATGGATGCCAACATGGATGAGTTACTGGACCTGTGTTCTGGACAGTTCAGCAGCCAAGCTGAGCATGTGCCAAACACCAGCAGCACCAAAAAGCAGAACATGGAGGAACTGCTCAATCTTTGTTCAGGAAAATTCGTGTCTCAGAGTATGTCCTGAATGCTCTTTTCAGCTTTGCAAGTTACTTGATTTAGAAGTTTTTAGTTGAGGTACCTTCAGGTCTGGGCACTGAAGCCACATGTGGAATTTTGTCTTTGTTGGGAGCATATGCAGTTTTATTTCTAGGGTGTTCTCTGACACTTTAAGAGCAGAAATGAGTTGCCATCTTATTGCTTTCTGTAGCAGGTTCTCCAACTTGGGCTTCTTCAGTGTCTTCCAAGGCAGAAAAAGACAGTGACATAGAGGATCCAATGGCAGAGGCTCTGGAGCTCTGTTCAGGCTCCTTTCCCACAGACAGGTTAGCATTGCTGTCCTAAAATTTACAGACGTTAATTCTGGTAACTGTCTTGTTTCACTCTTAGAAGTGTTTGTTTGCTGTCAGTGAAAGTGTGCTTTGTTTTGGAGGTGAAGAATATTGCAAATTGCTCAGCAATTACTCTCTAATTGGCAACATAAACTGTTTCCCACAACTACTGTGAAGGGAAATTTTTTGTTTTTCAACGATAGTGAAAGAAACAGTGAAGAACTTTCATTAAACTGAGAAAAGATGATTAAAAGTGGGACTTTTGGAGTCTGTTCTGGGCTGTTGCCAAACTGCTGTAACCAAATGTAAAGTTGGATACTTGGAGGTTTTTATTGACTTAATTGGAAAGTGTATGGCTGCCTGACAAAAGGATAGTGAGGCTTAAAAGTGGGAATGTTAAGGGGATCCAAGAAGAATTTGAGAGGGAAAAAAAAAAAAGTTGGAAATTAGTGTCTTTCCCATGTTTTCTGCAAGTGAAGACATGAAATCTTAAAACATCAACTCTAATGGGGATTTGGGGCATTTATGGCTGAATGCTGCTGGCAGATTGTAGCTCTGAGCACTCACAGAGAACTGCCTGATAGCAGCTGATGTGGACATTGAAATTTTGTCTCGATTTACTGGAGGTAGAATGAAAATGCCTTTCTCCCATTTATGTTTTCCCTAGGGAAGAGGAAGAAGAGGAGGAACAAGAAGAACTTGGTGGTTTTCAGCTTTTGACAGATGATGAGGCTGTTGCAAGTGAAGAGGTGTGAACTGATGGAGCCAGGCAGCTGCTGGATAAAATGGATAATTCCATTTATCTTCCTAGGTTTTTAATATATCCATCAATGCAAAGTACCACAACAAGCTGCTGAAACATTTTTCAGAGCAAACTTTGGATATTTAAAAGATCTTTTTAATATAATGATGCAGTGAAAAATGTAAATCCTCTGAAATATGCCTGATGTCTTAGTGTCTTGTTAATTGAAGAATGGACAAATCTGTTGTTACAAAGCAATCCACTCTCAGAAATTCCTGATTTCTGAAAACTTTCTCTTTGACAGGATGAAAAAGGTGAAGATACTGGTGATGAAGAAGCAGAAGTGAGTGATGAGGAAGAACTGCTGAGACACAGACGAGGCTTGAAGAAAAAATTGTAATTATTTTTAAAAATCTTAATTACCAGAGAGAATAGGATATTAATAGTACTAGAAATTTAGTTTGGAATTATTCCCTCTCCAGATGGAGATGTTTATATGGAGCTGGTTTTTGACTTTGGAGTGATCATGTTGCACGAATTTAACTGTGTTACTTGTGGATTATAAATGATTTTCATTATAGATAGAAATCAAAAAGCCACGATAAAAGCAGTGCAACATTTTTTTGACCAAAAGAAGGGATGCAAGCATATTGTTGTCATTTCTTATGTCTTAAGATGTGTGTAAAACACAGAGTTGGCAGTTATTGCCATCATCTTTGGAATCTGGTGGATGACAGTGATTTGAGGTGGTACATGACGCCAGGCTATGTGTGTAAATGTGCAAGAACTCAAGGCTTGGTCTTTCAAAAAATTACGTGAGAAATTACAATACATCCTTAGGAAATGTGGTCATTTTATATCAAAAGATAAATCTTGCTTTCAGAAGATAGGTGTGATGATGGCTGTTATGCTCCCAAACTGAACTCTTTCAACTTTTTATTTCATAGCAAACTGCAAGATTTCATGGAAGAGGAGGCAGAGCTGTCAGGGAGTGATGTGGGAAGCGAGGATGAGTATGATGGTGAAGACCTGAACGAATACGAAGAAGAGATTATCGATGAGGAGCTCCCGAACGAAGCGGAATTAGGGAACCAAATACAGAAATTCCACATGTCAGTGCCATTATCCGTAGATCTTGGGGTGTGTTCTGTCCCCTGGCTCTGGGACAGGACCTGGACTAACCTGTGCCTGTGTCCTGTGCTGGCAGGAAGGCGATGCTGGACGATGACAAGCGCCAGCTCCGCCTGTACCAGGAGAGATACCTGCTGGATGGGGACCTGCACAGCGACGGCCCGGGCAGGACCAGGAGGTTCAGATGGAAAAACATAGGTGACCTATGATCCAGAGTTAATAGAGGGGGAGAAAGATTGAAAACAGAGCTTGTGTGAAGTAGTAATCCTCATTAAAGTATTTCAGGAATAAATTTCCGGGGCATGATTCTGGGATTTTGGTTGGTTGTGGGGTTTTTTGCCTTGTTTGTTTGATTGGTTTTGGGGTGGTTTTTTTTGGTTTTTAGCCTCCATTTTCAAAATCAATAGCTGACTATCTTGTTTTGTTGTTGCCTAGATTTTGCTTCACAGATGGACATGTTTCAGAGAGATTCAGATGAGGAGGAGAATGAAGAGTTTGATGAGACAGAAGTGAAGTGGAGGAAGGAGCGATTTGAGAGAGAGCAGTGGCTTCGTGAGCAGGTACTGGTGAGCTGCTAGAAAGGCTTATTCAGTCTCTGTATCATTGCTGGATGTGAAATGGTTTATTCCTCAAGGTCATCTTCAGTATTTGGTCAGGTTTCTCAGCTGAACATGATGCTGTTCGTTAATAGACCAAGGATTATGAAATATCTAAGAAATTGCAATAACCTCCTATTGTAGAAAGTAAACTATTAATGTACATAAACAATTACTCTATGTAAAATACTGAATGAAATGTCCATTTGTAACAAGAATTTTTAAAATTGCCTTCTCTCTGCTACAGAAAGAGAAAAATAAAGAGCAGGAGGAGGAGGAGGAGGAAGAAATTGCTGGAAACAACGAATTCATGAAGCTGGCAAAAAAAGTGACTGCCAAGTCCCTGCAGAAGAAAGGTGAGGTTGATTTTTATCGAAGTCATGAGAAAAGAAGAGAGAGAAGGAGTTCAAAAACTAATCTTTCCCCCATGTGTTTGCCAGCCAGCCCAGCAGTGGTGGCACAAGACACAAGTCTGTTACCCAGGAACCCATTTGAAGCCTTCAGACCTGCTGGTGACATCCAGGTGGGTACCAACCCTCAAAAATGGCATTTCCCAGTACAGCAGCACTCCTGGTTTGTGTTGTTGTAACATGTGAGTAGAGAGTAGATTTTCTCTGAAGACTAACTTACTAAGCAACTTGCCTTATTTCCTGAGAGTGTTTAATGCAGCTTTTCTTTGCCTTTCAGATTAAAAATGGGTCACTCTTGAACAGACCTAAAGCTGTCCTTCAGAAGCTGGCAGCAATGTCAGATCTTAATCTAAATGCCCCTCGAAATTCAAGGAATTTTGTCTTTCATACACTTTCACCAGAGAAGAGTGAAGAGGCAAAGGAGAAATCAAACCCTCAGGTAAAGATCTGGGTAGCAGGTGCTGCCAGTTGTGGAGATTATTTAAGTATACAAGCACTGAAATCTGCCAAGCAAGCAGTTAAGAGCACTGCTGTTTTAAATATTCCCTATGTGCTCTCACACCAAATATTTTTCTCATAACTCAGAATTTTAACCTTTTTTTTTTTTTAACATGTTGTGTATTTTGATGTATTTGACTGCCCTTAGGTGAAGAAGAGAGGCCCTTCTGCAGTGATAACATCAGCAGCAAAGCGGCCCAGGGTAGAAAGCTCAGAGGAATCCAGTCAAAGCCGAAGCATTTTCCAGTACTTGGAGAGCTGAATATTCCTGTTTGGAGCCAAAGGTTGTCTCCTCTTTGCCAGCTGCAGTTTATTTTGCCAATCTGCCAGAAATCACCAGGCAGGGAAACAAATGGGTGCCACCTCATTCCCAAGTTCCAGTAATTTTCAGGAAGTGGTTTTGTGCTTCGTTTTTTTTTCTCAGTTCTCTGTGGCAAATGGGAGCACAAAATCCATTCCTGGTTTGGAATGAAATGCTGACTTGGTCTTTCCCAAGCATTAAGGAAACTTCCTCTGCTGTGGGCTGTCCTCACAGTTGCTGCAGAGGCATCAGTTCCACCTGGAAGTGCCATTGGTGTGACAAGGAAATACCTCAGGTAGCTGAAAGCACAATAAAGGAGGAATTTCTACAGCTCTGGAAGAGAATGAAGCAGTGTTGGCCATGGCAGGACACTTGTTTACACTTGCAGCACAAAGTTTTAGCTGTGGCTCCCTCCAGTGTCTTATTGTCTTTAATGTTGAGCATTTATTAAGCTTTGCCTTTTAAGAAGCTCTAATTTATCTTTTAAATATTTACTTTGTGGAAAAGGTCCCAGTCTCTTCTGAGGCAGTACGAGAAGGGTTTTTTCCAAGTTTTTATTACTGTTGATGTCCTTAAACCTGCAGATGGATGTATGTATGGAGAGGGAAGAATGTGAGTAATGTGTGTGAGAGGAAAAGGAGGTTTGGGGGGGTTTATTTGCATTGGTGGGGGAAATTGCTGGGGTTGCTTTGGTTTGCCTAATTTCAGGCTATCTTTAACCATCCATTGTGTTGTTTTCATGGAAGCTACACTCATCCAAGAGAAACCATCCATTGCTGAGCAGCCAGTAAGGAAAGGGCTGCTCTAGAATGAGGGAATTTATAAGAAACTTGAGCAAGACTGTCTGGCATTCCTGACATTTCTGATCCCAAGCTGAATGTGTTGGAGAGCAGATGATGGTGCCAGAGGGTCCTGCTGTGAGACTGAACATCTCTGGGACTGGATGTCACATACTTGAGGTGCTGATGCTGTCAGAGAAGTGTCTGAGCTGTAAATTTTGTAACATCCTGAGCACATGCCCAGTGTGCTGTGTGTAAAATATTTTATTGTACAGTATGTTATAAAGAATTACGGTACTAATCGAAGTGCAACTTTACAATAAAACATGTTTTTAATTTTGCAGGCAGTTAGAATTCATTTCTAGGATTTCACTCAGCTGTCTACATGTCTTGGGGTTTTTTTCCCCCCGATGTTTTTTATTTCTGGCTATGTCTGTTTTTTCATTTCTGCCTTTTTTTTGTTTCCACAACTCAGCCCTTCACTAGCAACAGCTGCAATAATATTGGAATACAACAAAAACAATCCCTTGTGTTTATTGGAGTGTGGATTTTCAACTCCTCAAGCCTTCTCTTTGGGTTTGCATAAAATTCTTGGCCTGAAGAATATGTTTTTTTCCTGCTTCAATAGTTTTGGATTTTTTAGTTCCTGGACAAAAGTTTCTTTATCTTTGTCTTAAGAAGTGTCTATTTCAGTTCACTGCAGCAAATCTAATGAGTAGTGTACCTGGATTTGGGATGGGAGGTTTAGGGAAGAGGAATGACCTTTCCTCCTTTGTTACCAGACTTTTTTTGAAGGACCACATAACTAAAAGATTTCTGAACACCCACTTAATTCTTCACCAGTGTTTCACTGATACGAAAGTTGGACTAATTCGGCACAGATTTGTTGGGTAAAAACATTCAAGCTCCAAACTTGGGCATTTATTCTGAATTTTGCTCCCACTCTGCCACTAGAGCGCAGCAAGAGAATGTGCTTGCTCTGGCAAAGGGGCAAGGCAAAATCATTAAAGCTTAAACTGTGTCTTGACTCCAGGGGAAATTCTTGCAGTTTTCCATGCTCTTGCATTGCAAGGGATTAAATTTATAGAGACCTATAATTGCTACATTTTTGCATTAGAAAGTGGTAGCTTGAAGAGCACCTTTTGAGGGTTGGCTGTGTCCTGGTGGTTTCCTGGCTTCTCCTCAGCACATGCTACTAGCCATAATTATGGCTTTTATTTGCTTTCCCTGTAGAATTTTCCCTTTAAAATACATTTTCCTTGTTACAGGCCTAAGGGTTGAAAAATACTGTTGAGCCTGAAAACTTTATAAATGGAACTACATGGAATGGGAAGGTGTCTGGCTGCATTTCCCTCCCTCCAACTTTAAAATAGTTCAGGGTTTGTGAGTTGCTGCTGGGAGCTCTGCACTGCACCCTAAAAATTCCTTTCCTGGGAACATATTCCATGCCAGGGAGGAGGTCAGGGACAGGTTCTGTGGGAGCTGGAATATCAGTGGGAGAGTTGAGCCTGCTGTTCTCATTGTGCCAGACCATTCCCAGAGCTGGGAGCTTGGGCCTGACCCTCACCTGTGCTCCCACCCCTGCCCTGCCCTGCCATGCTCCCATCCATCTCCTGGCTCCAGCTTTTCCAGGGCTGCCCCCCTGCTCCTGTCTGGCACATTAACTCAGCTTTGCCTTCTCATTTTCAGGTATTGATTCAGCTTCCCCCTCCTGGCACAGACATGATGCTGCTGTGCTAATGGGGAGAAAAAATCCTCCCTGATGCTGCTGGAAGTGCCAAGACGGGGCTGGGAAGGAGGGAATGGCTCAGGGTGGAGAGGGGTGGGGATGAGGGTCCTGCATCCAGGCACTGCTGCAGCTCAGCCTGAGCAGAAGCTGCTGAAATGTTGGGCTCAGTGATCCTGGAGATCATTACCAACCTCAGTGATTCTGTGAAATTGTGTCTGAAGGACTACTCTGGGCTGAAGGAAGAGCTGATTCCACTTCCCTCCCTTTTTTTCTCCTCTTTTTTTCTGCCTTGGGATAACCTGGAGGAGTTACAGCTGAGAGTTGTGATAGGTGATGTTTGGGTTTGACTTTGGTGCAGAAGTGGCTGCAGCCTGAGATTTTAATCTGAGTTGGGTAGCTCCAATAATAAAACCTCTCTGTGCCTCAGTTTCCCTTTCCCCTGCAGGGGACAGGAGGAATAAAGCCCCTGGGCTCCGAGTTCCTGATCCCTGACTGCACCATGGGAGCCTTGATAAGAGCAGTGCTGCTAATACACAACGTTATCTGCTGAGTTTGCAGAGAGAAGGAGCTTTTGGGAACCTAAATGATAATGGAGAAATTTTTAAAAAGGACTTAAAAGCAGAGGGAGGAGCGGCCCTAGGTGCAGGGTAAAGGTTGACATTGCAGACACGTTTATAATCCCAGCTCCCACTGCCACACGGCTCCTCGGGGCTCAAGGCACTCACTGAATTATGTTTTCTTTCCCTTTTTTGCCAAGAGACTGAAAAGGGGAGAGAAAAAAAACTATTTGTTTGTCTTGTCTAATTTAATTTATGTTATTTATCAAATAGACAGGTTATTTGGGAAACCAGATGGACCCAGGCTAAAATCATCTGTATTTCCAACATGTGAAAAATTATGTTGGAGTGGACACGTGAAAGGCAGCATGGAGCAGGTTTGGTGAGCACCCACCACGTGAGCTCTGCACCTCATCTGTCCTGGGCCTCTAATCAGTTGTCCCAGACCCATTATGAGGGTTAAAGGACAAAAAGACCCCCAGGCACCCACGGGGGTGTCTTCCAGAGCAGCCATGTCACAATTATTTACCTTCCCTGGCTTTCAGTCTGCTCATTGACTGGTGTATCCGTTCCCCAGGGATGGATGGGGTGGGTTTTTGGGCCTAAATAAATGTTTTAGTTGGGTTTGGGAGCAGAGCAGGTGAAGGGTTTTGGTGTCTGGTTTTGTCTCCTTTGGGTTTTCTTGCTGTAAAAGGAAAAACGGGAGATGGGGAGCAGCAAGGATGGCTGAAAGGGAATAGATAATGCAAGAAATACAGAAATAAAAAGAGAAATATAATAAAAGCAAGAGCCTTCTATTACTAATGACTTGGACACCCTGATTGCTGCTGTATTCCCGAGGGCTGAGCCTGGAGCAGACCCCATCACTGACCTTCCCTGTGCCCCAGGGCAGGACCCCTGAATCCCGGGGTGCTCCTGGCTGTGCAGAGTCCACACAAGCTTGTGACACAGAAAACAGCCCTGTGAGACCTGCAGGGTTTAGTGGGTGACCTGTAAAGCAAAAGTTTCATTCTGTATTAACTATTAGTCATTAATATTAATTCCAGGGCTGCGCGTGCTCTGTGCAGACAGATGTTCAGTCCTTGGGGGTTGTTATTTTCTCTTGTATCATCCAGAAGCCAAATTTAGGGCTGACTCTGCTTCTCCAGGCAGCAGAGATCTAAACTAGCTGTAATTAAAGAAAACGACATAAAAGATTGCAGGGTGTGGGGGCGAGGGGGATCAGCAAATCTTAGAGCTTTGCAAGAGATTAATTTTATTTTTAGCTAATATTTTTCTCTGCTCCTCAGGGCTGTTTTCATCCAACACGCTCTGTGCTGCTTCCCTTGCAGTGGCCCATTGATTTTCAATATTTGATGGTGTTTGTGCACGTGGCCAAGAGGGATCAGTATCCGACGGGCACGTTCATGTGTGTCCTCACATCCTAAAAGCCACCTGTGGTATTCCAGCCCTCACTTTTGCCATGGGGATGCTGCACAGAGTCCAGAGGTCCCACTCCATCCTGGCATGGCTGGCTGTGGCTGCTGTGCCAGGCCAGGTTCAGCCCTGAGGTCCCAGCTGGAGGGGGACACAGGCCAGCCCTGCAGCATCTTCCTGCACTGCCCAATTTCCTGCTGCTACTCATTTCTGTGCAGGAAGAAGAATTAACCACCCAGGCTCTAATGCCACCTTTCTGGTAGCTCAGGATCCAGAGGTGGCATTTCCACATTCCTACTTTACATGAAGCCTGAAAGAAACCCTCAACCTTTCCCAAATAACCACCAGCTTACAGAAAAAATGGCTTTTCCTTCCTTTCTCCTGCTCCTCAGTGAGCCTGGATGGGGCAGAGGGGCCTAATTGTGCCTGGGAATGTGAAGTTCAGGAGCTGCCACTTGGGCTGGCTTTTTTCCCAGTCCCAGCTCCGTGCTGGCACTGTGCTGGAAAGGGACATGGCTGTGGCTCACTGAGACACCCTGAGCCCCCTGGCTGGCAGCACTGGGCTGCCTCAAGGTGCCTCAATGAGCCTCTCTCAGCAACCTCCCAGTCGAGGACCCACAGAGAGGTTTTGGCATCCAAGACATCTCCCATCCCATCGAAGCTCTGTGGCAGAGCCATGGTGACACTGCCAGCATTCCCTGCAGGATGCACATCCCAGCTCTGCCAGTGCAGACACTCCAACAAAAAGCAAAACCAACCCATCCAGCCACTGCTGTAAGATCATTAAATCAACAGGCAATTAAACCCTCCATGTGGTCCCCATTTTGCATGATGTGAGGGCAATGCTCACAGTGCAAATCTCGGAGTGAGGCATCCAGGATGAGCTCACAGACAGCACTGGGCTGGTTTTGGTGTCCTTTGCTCCACCTCCAGATTTGCAGAGGGTGTATGATCTTTGGAGCTGGGATGACACGAGCCCCAAAGCATGAAAACATCTCCCGAGGTGTGTCTGCAACCAGCCCCCAGCCCGACCCACAAAGTCCGTCCATCCACCCCCTGTGCTGCAAAGGGAAAAGAAAAGGAAGGAAGGGAAGCTTAGATGGCATCAGTGTGGCTGGCAAAGACCCCTGAACATCTGCAGGGGCAAAGGCAGGGCTGGAGGAGCTGGGTTTGGTACCCCTCAGCCAGCACCCAACTCAAGTCTTGAGGGCTGGGATTTGTCCCAGTGGCTGGGCCTTGCCCATGGCTCCTGCTAAAAGGCTGTGAGCAGCACTGCTGGAGTCTCCAGCTTGAATGGAAACTGGAGATGCCAAACCAAATCCCATCGTGGTGCTGGTGATGACCCCAGTCTGGTGAGGCTGTGCTGGTAGGCTGGCAGATGAGCCAGGCTTTGGATCCACTCCCTAAAGCCACAGCTCCATCCTAAGAGCTGTGCCTCAGTGGCCACAGGGTGTTTTTAATTCAAAGTGCAGGACCTTACAGCAAAATCCTCGCATAAATTTTGCCAGGGCCACTGTTGAGGGCATGGGGCCGATGATGTCCCATTACCCTGGGGGGTCAGAGTGATCCCCAGCCATGGGGGACAGCCAGAGGGGGACACTGCTCTCCTCTGCCCTGCTCCCCCACGGTCCCCCCAGCTCTGGGGTCGGGGCTGGCCGTGCCGGTGTTGCCGGGAGCCATGTGCACATCCTGCAAGGGGAAGAGCCTTGCTCCCAACATCTGCTTGGCGTTTGTTTGTCTTTCATTCCCATTCCTGCCCTGCCTCCCCCTCTGCTTTCATCCTTCCATCTGCACAGGCCTAAAAATAGGGCCGTGGCCAGACTCAGCCTGTGCCTCATCAGCCTGGTGGGATTTTGGTATGATCCCATTTCTGGCCCAACAATGTGGGGACAGGGCTCACCAGTGTCCCTTAGATGCCACTTTCCTGCCACAGATGCCAAGTGGCTCTTCAGGGGTGCCTGCACCCCAGACTTCTGCCCTGGGCACTGTTCTCTGCTCCCAGCCCAAAATGCTCAATCCTGGGCATGGGGGATCCCAAAATGCTCAATCCTGGGCATGGGGGATGTCAGGCTGAGCCTCGTGTCATCCCCTGCATGGCCCCACTGCTGCACCCGGGGTGGGGATGGCACCAACTGCAAAGATGCCCTTATGGCAGAGGAAGAGCAGAGAACTGTCCCCAACCCCCCAGCTCGTATACTCCCCAAAAGTGCCTGGGGTGAAGAAGTGGAGCCACAGGGACACCCTTATCACCTGGCTGGGGCTTCAGTGGGACCTGGTTCTGCCACCTGGGCTGCTCTGGGGTCCCTGTGGGCTACCCCAGGGGCTGCTCCGGGAGTTTTCATGCCTCCTGCTCCTCAGGCAGGCTCATCCTCTCAGCCACTCCGGAGTGTGGAGCAGGATGAGCATCAATTTGGCACGTCCTTGTGTCCCCCTATCCGTTCCCCAAGTTGCTATGAATAAATCATTGTTTTATTAAAGAGAAGCAGCTGCTTTTTTTCTTCTCTCTCTTTTTTTTTTTTTTTTTTTTTTTTTTGACACCCCATCGGTACCCACGGAGCCCTTTGGCACATGCTCGAACGCTGAAGCCCCATTGAGGGCCCCCAGAGCATAGCAATTGATACACAGAGATCCCCAAATCCTATTCAGGCCCCGCTTTTCTGCACGAGCAGCCTCTAAACAGCTCATTCACTGCTCTTTTTGTCGCCGGGGTTAAGTGGTTAAGTGTGTGTGGATCCCATAAAAGGCCTTTACTCCATGAAAAGCTATATTTACATTGTAATCACCAAAGAACTGTTTAGGCAGTCAATAGTGGGGCAGTGGCGGCGGGGGCTCGGCGGCGTGTCCCTCACCTCTCCCGCTGAGCCCCCCGGAGCAGGACTTTTGTGGGATTACGTCCCCCCTCGCCAGCTGCCGGGGGCCGCGGGAGCCGCCGCTCTTTGTCTCGGTCCCGGCTCCTGAAACAGCATCCTGCATCCCGGTGGCCCCGGTCCCTCCGGCAGGGACAGCAGCCCGGGGTTCTGCTGGGCACGGGAGGCTTGGGATGATCCTGGTGGCTCCTGGGTGACCTGTGTCCTGCGTTGGCTGCTGTGGCCACCGAAGCACCTTGAGCTCATCCCATCATCACTGGAAGAATTAGGTGGGATATCAGGAGAAGGTTCTTCCCCCAGAGGGTGGTGGGGCACTGACCAGGCTCTCCAGGGAATGGTCACAGGTCCAAGGCTGCCAGAGCTCCAGGAGCGTTTGGACATTGCTCTCAAACACAGGGTGGAATTGTTGGGGTGTCCTGTCCTCATCGAGTTGGACTCAATGAACTTTGTGGATCCTTTCCAGTTCAGGATATTCCATGATTCTGTTCTGTGATTAACCAACACTCTGGCTCCAGGAGCCTCCTCGTACCCTGTGAGTGAAGTGTGAGCTAAAATTTTATCACTCTAACAAGATTAATTGAGCACAACCAAGAATGGCAAAAGCAAAATTAATGCACCAAGAGCAAGGCAAGGGCTTCCCTTTTCACCAGCAGCAATTTCCATGTAATCAATTAGATGATGTTCCAACTGATATCCCTGTCAGGGAACGTGCCTGCTCTCCCTACACGGGAGCAAATATTCATAACAGCAACATTCAATGAGTAAATATGGGAAAATCCCCCCATATTCCCCTGGAAACCCCTGTGAGGTGTGCCCAGGAGGGATTAGCACTGGTACAGCCAGTGGGAATGGGAGGCTGCATCCCAGCAGGCACTCGGATAGGGATGGAAGTGGGGATGAGGTCAGGAATGAGGCTGGAGATGGAGATGGAGATGGAGATGGAGATGGAGATGGAGATGGAGATGGAGATGGAGATGGAATAGGATGGGATGAGGATGAGAATGAGGTTGGGGATGCTTCTGCCAGACACATGCCCATAGAGATCCCCGTTGATGAGTAATTCCAAACCACACTGGTCCCATCACAAACCATGGGCAGTAAGGTGGGCATAGCCCATGGGACGTGGCCACCAGGCCCTGGATGCTGGAGTGGTGGTGGAAGAGCTCCACTTGGTGGGGGCTCCCTTCCCCTGCTGTGTTTGTCCTGTTTGCTCCTGAAAAACAGAAATTTGGATGTTTTCACAGTTCTCAGTTGCACACTTCATCTTTTCCTGGTGCCTTGTGTGAGGCATTTAAACAAGTAGTTTAGAATTCTTTTACTGCACCCTTCCGCCCAATGGGAATTGGAATGGAGAGGCTGAACACACTGGTTAAGTGAAGAAGGTGGCTTTGCCAAGTGGGCAAAACCCCCACGGATGGGGTTCCTGGCTCCAGCACAGCCTGAAGGATGACATTCCCTGGAGAGGAGCTGGGAGAAAGGTGCCTGGTGCCCCCGTACCGTGCCCTGCACTGGCAGCACCGTATTTCCAGCACCAGCTCTGGTCCCAGCCCTTCCTTACCGAGCCATTTGCATCATCCCAGGGTTTTGTTTTCCCTCTTGTTTGGCTCCTGCCTGGATTTTTCAAAGGCTCCGGAGCAGCGAGCGCCCTTCCTCCCCCGGCCGGCGCACATTGTTCGAATTAGTGCCTAAATGAAAGGATATTGTTGGTTCCTGTTGGGAGATAATAACCTCGGTAGCGGAGGGAATTTCACCCATGCAGAGAGAATTTGCCGGGCTGTTCCCGCCAGCACAGCCCCTCGCCGGGGTCCGTCTCGCAGGGACGGTGGCTGATGGGAATGGATCCGCCAGGAAGCGGGGGTTTATCTTGGCATGCCGCTCTAATTGCTGGAAACTCTGCTTTCTGACCTCAAAAATGTGCCACCGCTCCCCATCTGGCACAGGGGCACCTGTGGCACAGCACAGCTGGGATCAGTGCCCATAGCAGCGGTTGCCAGCCATGATCCCCATGGAAAAGTGCTCCTGTTCCCAAATTCTATAGGATGTTGGTTTTCCCTCTTCTTTCCCATCCGTCTGCCTTCTCCCATGGCTTAAGGAACCCCGTGCCGTGCCATGGAAGAAAAAGGGAAATGTACCCAGACAATGGAAATCCCAGTATTTCCATTTTCACTATAGCACAGAGGATTCCAAGCATATGGAAAACATCCCCATCAGCCCAAAAGGCACCTTCTGCTCCACTTTTCTGTTGTGGAGATGCCAAGTGGCTCCTGCTGCCTCAGCGGCCATCACCAGCATCCCCAGGATGCTGTGGCAGGTGCTGGTGGTGTGGAGCTCACAGGGACACCTGGATGATGCCAGGACAGGAGGGGATGGGCTGTGGGACGCCCCCATAGGGACCCTGCTCCTCGCAGCCTGTGCTGGCCAGGTGGGCACCAGTGCTGAGCCCACGTCCAGCCATCCCACCTGGCTTCAACCTGGACAGTCATTTCATTTCACACCAAATTTTAAATTTTTTAAGCCATTTGTGCTTCGATTGAATTTTTAACAGATGTTTTGACTTGTTATAGGTGAAAGAAAAATAACTCAGAGTGTTTCTTGATTAGAGCTTGTTCAAAGTTCTCTAGTGGAGCTGTTTCCACATCAGAAAATCCTGAGTATGTGCAATCAAACATTTAATTTCCATGGACACAATATCAGAGGATTCCTTCAGGTTAGAATCTGTTACAGTTATTAATCAAAGCGGCGCAGCTGAAATGAAACCTTTTATTGAATGTTGTGACAAAGGGATAAATTAAAGCATTTCTGGAATGTATCAGATTTGGGTCCAAGGCTGAAATTTCAAAATCCTGACGGTTTTTTTGCGTTATGAGGTCCAAATGTGGAGCCTTTCTGTGTCAGAGCAAGTGTGCAGCCCTCGGGGGTCGCGGGGAGCTGCGTGGCCGTCACCGCTCCATCGGCAGCGAGGGAGGGGACGGTCCCGTGTGGGGTCGGGGCTGCAGCACATGTCACACATCCCCTTCCCATTTAATGACACCAGCTCTTCCAGGGACACTCTGGTGAGGATCCCGAGGGAATGTTTCCCTGCACGCCGCGGTTCGGAATAGCCAAGGGACAGTGATCAAATAAAAAATATATACTTCAATGTACACTGAGATTTTCTCCCCGAATCCTTGCAGAGAAATAGATCAATCCACTGGACAGCTCTGTCTGCAGCCAGACGGGGTTGGGACCATGGCTGGAGCAGATTTGAGGACCCCAAGGCAGGGACCTGCCCGCGGCTCTGGGAGGTGACGCCGAGGGACAAAGCCACCCAGAGGCACCGGCTGTGGCGAGCGCCCGTCCCTCCCCTTTCCTTTCCATTTCCCAAACAATTTCCTAATCAGACCTTTCTGTCTGGAGTTTATTAGTGATTCACAGGCCAAGAGGAAATGGTGATTTTTTGTGTCCTGGTCTGATGGAAGGGGTGGAGTCGGCAGCAATATTCCCCTTTTGTGGTTCAGCAGCAGATAAACCGCAGAGGAAACGACAACGGGAGCCAGCCCCGCTCCCCTGGCAGAACCCTGCTCCCCTGGCCGAGAGAAATCCACTTTTGGGGGGTATTAGGAAAGCAAAGAATGAGGAGGCTTCCTCCTCGGAACGAGTGCTTTGGCAAGGGTGTCTCTGCCCCCGCTGGGGGACAGAGCTGCGTGTCCCAATGTCCCCATCACTGGTGGCTCAGCCCTCCGGAGGGAGGGTCACACCTCCGCTGGGCTCCCCAGTCCTTTCCTCCACCTCCTCCTCCTCCCGGTGCTACCCAAAGGCTGATTGTTGGGGCTGGGAGCTGCTGCAGTGAGCGGGCTCTGACCCCCGGTCTGGTGCACGTCGTCTGGGCTCCGTGGGATTCCCAGCTCCTCTGAAATCCAATCTGGCTGCAGATTCCTGGCATTTTTCACCAAATACAGTGCATCTGCCACTGCTTTTGATTCTGATTGAAAACGAATTGGAGTTAAAGGCAGACATCAGGCAGCAGGACCAGCCAGGGGCTGGGGCTGTGGACAAGGGAATGAGGTCACCTGGATCCAGCCCCCTCTGCCCCTTCCCCAGCCTTCAAGCGATGTTTTTTCCAGAATAATCCTGTGGGAAATGCAGACCATGGGATGCTGCGTGTGAGAGCAGGAGAGGGCTGGGGCTGGAGATGAGGATGGAGCAAGGCCAGGGATGGGGCTGGGCTGGCAGTGATGCTTCCTCCCTCCAGACTGGAGGCTTTACCGACCCCTCTCCAGAGAGGAATGCCAGCACTTGTACAGCCTGGGGTTGCTTTTCTTTTCCTCAGCCTAAAAAAATGACCAGGATCGATGAAAATAAGAGCTTTGTTTTTTAAATTTTGTGAGGCCTAGAGGACAAACCTGTTAATAGCATCCTCCTCCTCTTCTTCTCTCCATCTGCAGGACCTGCCACTGCTCCCAACACGAGATTTTCAAGCCCCAACTCTGCAGTCACAGGGCAGTGTGGTGGTCCCAGCGGCTCCTGTTCCCACCAGCAACGTTGGACCTCAATCCTCACAGCCCTCAGTCCTTGTGAAGCCACTCACAGTCAGGGACATCCATGGCCACATTGCCCAGAGACGTCACCCATGGCTTTGACCCAATGCTCAGCCCCAAAATCAGCTGGCTGTGGGGAGAGCTGCTTCCCCAGGACCCCCTCACTCCCCTCCCCTTGTATTTACCCGAATGTGTTTACAATTACAGGGAATGCCAGGGAACGCAGAGTGCTGTGGCCAGCGAGTCAGCGTCGGGGCAGTGTGGGCTGGAGGTCAGCACACTGTTTACTTTAATTTCTCTGAGAGCTTTTTGGGAGATTTCCCTCCTCCATTATTAAACTCAGATGAGCCGCTGGGGAGGTTAGGTCGCATGTGGTTCAGGGCACTTTTTCTTTTGTAATTTTTTTTTTTTTTTTTTTTTGTATTTGCAATGTTTCGCCCTTAACTCTTTCGGGACAAGCTGCCCATCTCAGCACTGGGATACCAAGATGAGCCCATGAGTAGGATGGTGGCTCCTGGGTAAGCTGTGACCTGGGTTGGTGCTGGGGTGCTCAAGGCTTGAAGATGCCAGCATGAGCCCATCTGAGCATTACTGGGAGGTTTAGGTTGGATATCAGGAAAAAAGTTCTATTCCCAGAAGGTGGTGGAGCACTGAACAGGCTTCCCAGGGAATGGTCACAGCCCCAAGGCTGGCAGAGTTCCAGGTGTGTTTGAAAACGCTCTCAGGGACATGGTGAGATCCTCAGGGTGTTCCTGTGCAGAGGGCACAGGGGCTGCAGGCAGAACCTGAGGAGCAGCAGCACCAGCACTCACCTGCTCCTGCACCCCCAGCAAGGCTGTGCATCCCCAGCCTATCTTGCAGCTTTGAACTCCTTCCCAGCAGAGGGGTCGGGACACGACACGGGGCTGATGTCATGTGGGCACGGGGCCAAGTGCCAGGGCTCCTTCTGGGACCAATTTGGTTCAAAGCCCGTGGCACGCTGCAGCGGTTCGTGGGACGCACGGCAGATGAGAAGCAGACGGGAGATGAGCACAGGGAATGGGGAGCTGGGCCCTGGGATTGAAGGATGATTTTCACCAGGCTCCCATCCCTGGCACGTCCCTGTGACGGTGCCAGGTCTCTGCTGGTGCAAGGTCACAGACGCTCCCCCAGCCAGGACAGGTCCTGAGGCCAGGGAAGGGCACGGCATCCGGGCCCCAGGGAATGATGCTGGGGGGGCGCTGGTGGAGTAATTGCCAGCATTTTCTGGAGAAGCTCCAGTGGGTCACCCCAGCACCCTTCTCCTTTCCAAGCTCAGGATCCCCAGCTCCAAAACCCCAGTGCATCAAGTCCTGTGGTCAACCTTCTTAAATAATTTTTAATTTCCTGGAGGGAGAGCTTTTAATTTATTTCTGGAATGAAGAGGGGGAAGGGGAAGATAACTCTGAAGTTCATCACTAAGCCTCCTCCACTTCCAAACCTCCCTTTTCTAACTGTTCCCAAAAGCACCAGACCAGCCCTCCATGAGCCCCCATGTCCCCTCTATCCTGTGCCCCAAGCTGGGGTTCTCTGCTCTGGTGCTCCCTGCAGTGTCCCCATAGCCAGGTCCTTGCAGAGAGGGACAACTGGGGCTGAGGAGACACTGGCTTGCAGAGGAATGAAACTGTTTTCACAGGAAGCAGCAAATCCTGCTGGTCTCCATCAGACACAGATTCCCGGGAGCTGGGCTGAACCTGAGCTACACCAGTGCAAAATCCCAGTGAGACACACCCCTAAAAACACTGCTTCTGGATCCCTCTGTGAGCCCAGAACTTCCCCAGCTCTCACCATGGTTGGCACTTGGGGCAGGAACCCCACACCCCCCCAAACCAGTGGAGCCAGAGCCAGGGCAGCAGGCTTGCAGCGTGTTTGCAGCAGGCTGCAGCACATCTGCACCTGGGGGGATTCCTGGGGTGAGGACAAGCAAGACTGAGAGAGAAGTAAACCCTGCTCTGTCCTGGAGCCAAACTCCAGTGGCACTCATGGTTTTCTGTTGAAATCTAAACTGGAGATGGAAAAGGTCTGTTTGGGATGTGCCTCTTGATAAACTTGAGAAGGTCCCTGAATGGATCAAAATTCCCTCTGTGGTCTCAGTGACGAAAATTTTACTCAGTTTGAGTTCAGGCCACGATGAGAATGAAGCCCAGAGTAGCACAAAGCAAAGGCTCAGCTGATGGCAAAGGCTGAGCTGAGCTCATTGTGTGCCCAAACTCCTGTTTCTCTCCTGCCCATTTTCAGATGCCTGAGTCAGCTCCTGCCTTTCCTGTGCGACAGGAAGGGTTTGTTCCTTTAATTCCAGGCTTCCCCTGGAGCTGCAGCCTAAGTGTCCCAGTTACAGCTCTTGGTCCTGTCCCTCTGACTGCTCCTCCATGGAGCTGTCCAAGCCTTTGGAGCAGCCAGGAGCAGGAGAGGCTGTCAAGGGGCCTGTCAGGCAGATGAGAAATTAAAACAACTTATTTATCGTTCCTATATTCCACTGCTCCGAATTCTCACCATGTCATGGGGGAACATCTGTTCCCAGCATTTCTCCCCTACATCCCACCTCCAGCAATCCAGAACTTTCAAAAGGATCTTTGTCCACCCTAAAAGCACCTCTATCCCTCCTTCCTCCCCCTCGGGGCAGGCGAGAGGTGCTGATCCCAGCCTGGGCTTGGGCTGCGGAGCGCTTGGGATGTCGGTGCCCTGCTGGTGCCGTATCTATCCCAGAGCTCGAACAGGATGACAGTGAAGGCCACATGGGATGATCCGGCAGGAGATGGGACCATCCCCGCCCGGGGCAGCTCTGTGGGTGATTGGGGAGTATGTGTGTGCCCCCACCGCGGCTCCCAGCCCCACAAAGCTTCTTTATCTCCCGAGACGTTCCCGGTGCTTCATGTGACCCCCGCGCCGGGCGGGGGCTCGTGGGAACTGTTTGATGTTCCTGAGCCTTTTCCTTTCCCAGTGCGGACACCCCGGCTCCGGGTGAGGGGAATAAAGAACCCAGTGAGCACTCAGCTCCGTCCCCATCCCCACGGGGACCTGCTGAGGCTCACGGGACCCACGGGCCGGTGGGAAGGAGCCAGAATGTCCCAATCCAGACACTCTGCCCGTGTGGGAGCGCCCACCAGCACCCACCCAGCGCCAGGCTGTGCGTGCCGGGCTGCTCCGTCTCCTTCTCCCTGACACGGGTGGGAGTTTTCCACTTCCTCCTGGAGGACAACGGTGGGAGTTTATCGAGGGATGCTGTGGGTGAACATGGACCCATAGGGATACAAACAGTCACGGCTGCAGGGGGCGGGCGGCAGTGGGGGGCACCGGGCAGGATCGGGTGACCCTGAGAGCCCTATCACGCCCCTGGTATCCTTGTTCTCCGCGAGCATCCCCTCTTCCCCCGAGCATCCCTGTCCGCCCCCCAGCATCCTTGTCCCCCCAACATCCCTATCCCCCTCGCATCCCTGTCCCCCCGCAACATCCCTGTCCCCCCGCAACATCCCTGTCCCTCCTCAGCATCCCTGTCTCCCTCCAGCATCCCTGTCTCCCTCCAGCAGCCCCGCCGGCGCCGTCGGAAGTGCTGCCGTGACACCTCCCCACGCGGGGCCGCTTCCGCTCCCGCTCCCACCCGCGGCGGCGGCGGCGGCGGCGGCGGCGCACGGAGCCCGGGCCGGGAGCGGGGCTGGAGCGGGGCTGGAGCGGGGCTGGAGCGGGGCGGTGAGTGCTCGGGGCCGGGCGGGCGGGGGGAGCGGAGCGGAGCCTCCTGGGGGTCGCGGCTCCCGGGGGTCTCGGCCCGCCCCTGGCCGGGCTGCGGGTTCAGGGGGGCTCTGCGGGGTCAGAGGGATCCCCCCGCGGGGTCTGGGGCCCGGGAGGCTCTGCGAGGGCTCTGCGGAGGCTCTGCAGGGCAGGGATGCTCCCTGGCTCGGCCCCTCCTGCCCGCTCATCCCCCCGGCAGAGCAGCCTGGTCCCGCGCCTGCTCCTACGGGGTGCAGCTCTTCTGTGGGGTGCAGCGGTTTTTTGGGGGTGTCACCCAGCCCTGGACCGAGCAGATGGCAGTGCGGGGGGCTGCGGGGTGGGGGTCCCGGGGTTCTAGGCCTCTGGCAGCACCCTGAGCTGGGCACGGGCTCCTGCACCCCTCCCTGCTGCCCCTCTGCTGGCCGGTGTCAGACCGGGACACCCGATGGATTCTTCCTGCGATTCCCGTGCGCGCGTCCTTGTAGGAGAGAGCTTGGAAAGCGCCTCTCGCTGCCAGTGACCTGGCAAGGACCGCACGGATAACCTTTCCTTTTCTGGGCCAGTCTGTTCCCAGTCCTGCAGAGAAGGAAGGCCGGTTGGTCACCAGTTTGGCCAGCCCCCCCATCCCGATGCAGGGCTGATGGCAGAGGCTGAGCAGAGGAGCCCAGGCAATCTCAGCTGCTGAATGACATTTATTGCTGTTGGGAAAGCATTACCTTCCAAGCACACCTTTACCAGCATGGAATTAATTGCATCAGTCATAGCCCAAATGCTGCCAGCAGCGTGTGCAGCTGCGTGCCTGTGCCCCGTGATGCCCTTTGGCATCACCCAAGGGATGCTGCAGGAACATGGGCTTGGACTGGAGCTCTCAGGGAAGACAGATGGGATAGGAGGTGGCTCCTTGAGCTTCTGAATCAGGTGGGAAGATGCCCTTGGATGGGTGGCATCCCTACCTATGGCAAGGGGTGGGAACGAAAGGAGTTTTAAGGTCTCTTCCAACCCAATCCGTTCCATGATTATATAATGTTGCATGGGGACACGCTGAGAGCAGCAGTCAAACCCCAGGAATGCTGACCCCATGATAGGTCCAGTACTTTTAAAGAGGTAAATAAAGTTAAGAGCGTGTTTTTCCCCACTGTAGCTGTCCTGAGCTCTGGCTGTGCCAGCCCAGGTGCCCACAGGCGTGTCACAGCTCCGTGTCTCTCTTGCAGGCAGGACACCGGCGAGATGTTTGCTGTCTGCCCGGCAAACGCCCCATTCCGGCAGGGCCGGGGAGGGCCAGCGTCGGGCACGGCCATCCCAGGGGCGGGACATGGGCCGGACTCCAACTCCAACTTCGTGGGAGAGGTGTGTGACAGCAATGAGAACTGGAGCCAGCCAGCGCCGGGGTCCCCGCCGGAGGAGGGCTCCAGCCGGAGCGAAAACACCACAAATCCGTCTGATAATCTGCTGTTATTAATGCAGAGACAGATGGTCCAGGGCCGGCTTAGGGACACCGCCCCGGGCCTGGGCGACACGCACCCCGAGCAGGGGGTGCGCAGCCCCCCCGAGGGAGCCGAGGTCAGCGGGGCAGGGGGACAAAACAATGCCGAGGAGGCGGCCGGGGGATGTGTCAAACCCCCGAGCTCCCCTGCAGAGGACAACGGCTACGCCAGCAGCTCCCTCAGCATCGACAGCCCCGACAGCACCTGCAGCAACACCTGGGACCCTCCTGCCTCTGCCCCCCGAGCCGAGAGCCCCCCTGAGGCAGGACCAGCTGAGCCGGAGCTGGGGACCCTCTTCCCGGTGCTGGCAGAGGCTGTGCAGCACCTCCAGGAGAAGGAGCGCTTCAAGGAGCAGGAGAAGGAGAAGCACCACATCCAGCTGGTGATGTACCGGCGCCTGGCCCTGCTGCGCTGGATCCACGGCCTGCAGCAGAAGGTTGTGGACCAGCAGAACCGGTTGCAGGAGAGTTTCGACACCATCCTGGATAATCGCAAGGAGCTCATCCGCTGCATGCAGCAGGGTCCAGCCTGCATTGCTGCTGCAGCCTCCCCTGGTCCCTGAGGTGCCACCAGTGCAGCCCAGCCCAGCCCTCACCCTCCGGATGGTGTGGCATTGGCTGGCAGCATCTCCATCCTGTGCCAAGCGCTCACAGGGCCCCTGGTGCCCACCCTGCCCTTCCCATCTCTCTCCAACGCAGCCAAGAGTCCCCAAAGCGTTCATCTCCATTATCCCTCTGCACTGGAATTGGTTTTGTCCTGCACCCAGGTCCGGGTTGGCACTGGGCTGGCTCGACCTCAGGATCTTGGGGTTTGCTGAGCCCAAGGTGAGCAGGCTCATCTTTAAACCTAATCTAGTCTGTTGTTGAGCCTGGCTTAGCCACACTAGTGCCAGGATTGCTGTGCTGGAGCTGCAGGGCAGTGAGGGCCTCAGGGCAATAAAGCTTATAAACCTCCCTGGGCAAAGTATTTCCAGCATGTGCTTCATCCCCACATCCCACCTGCACCGGAGTGTCCCTGCAGCCACAGCCCAGCCCCTGGTAAACACTGGTTTTTGGTGAGAGTGAAGTGTCCTGGGCTGTAAGAGAGAAAAGTCATTGTGAAAAGTAATTTAAGTTAAATGATCCAACACCAATATATGTTTTTAATGTCAGTATTAGAGAAAAGTTAATGTAAATCTGTATGTGTGTATCTGTCTGCTGTGGGCAATGCTCTCACTCAGTGCATGATCCCAAAGCTTCTCATGAACTTGTGGTGTTGGTGTTTATATTAATTTATCAGTTGAGAGAAAAGAGAGTATTTTTTTTGAATCTGCATTTTATCCAACAAGAGCTGTACACAGAACTCCCAGAGATGGAAAAGGAGCTGCTGTGTGTTTTGCTATGCTTTGCTGTGTATCCATAGGACCCATATTCCATTGAAGTGCTGATGTGGAGGAGCAGCAGTGGGCAGTGAGGGCTCAGCCAGAGGGGTCTGCACTCCCTGTTCTGCCCTGGTTGCCAAGCAAGGCTGGGCACTGATTCCACTTCTCATCTGCAAAGGAGGGTGATGAGGGATTCCAGAGCTGCCGTGTTCCTCCCAACTAAACTGACATCGGAGGAGCCACTTCACCAGGACCCCAGAGAACAGCAGAATCTGGCAGCCTGGTGAGATCCTGGCACCCATCACCCACCAGATGCTCCTGGACTCTGGATAAACAGCTATGGTCAAGCCCACCAGTGACCCACGGCCGGGGGCAGCACCAGCCTCCTCCCAGGCTCTGCTCCCCCTGGGGCTGCTGCCAGTTGGTGAAGTGAGGAGATCCACAAAAATCCTCTTCCAAAAAGGACGTTTTGGTGGCAAAGGGTGCACTCAGCTCAAAGCAACCTGTGCCAGCGCTGGAGGATTCTGGCAGCTTCCCACAAGGCTCATGCTGCCCTCACCTCCCTTCTGCTCGCTCGTGTCCAGCGCCTGCTGCCTCTGTCGTATCGTGATCGTGGGCATGTTGCACACCTAATAAAAGCCTTGGAGCTGAAGGAGCCGAGCCCCAGCTGGATTTGTTCCTTTCTTTCCCTTCCTATGCCTGCCGGGCTGGGAGCAGCCGCCCTGTACTGGCTGCAGTGGCTGGAGCGTGGGCAGGCGGGACCGTGGGTGAATGGCAGGGCAAGGGCACAGATCTTGGCACCTTCCTCCCATCCCTGCATCCCTGGGCATGCTGGTCTGCTGGGCCAGCAACGCTGTGCCAGCGCTGGCAGTTCATCCAGGCTCAATTTTGAAAAGTTTTTTAAACACCGGTGTGTGTGTCCCTCTCCCCCATGGGACAGCAGGAGCCGGTGCTGGGGCTCAGTCTGAGTGCAGGATTTACCTTCTGCCCCAGGAGAACGTGACTGGAACCGGGGGGACTGGATTCCCGGATTCCTGGCACCCTGCCCTGCGGCGCTGCTCGTGGGGAGGGCTGGGGGCAGCTCTGGGTGATGGGGCTGGCAGATAACAACACCTGAGTGTTGACCCAAAGGTGACTTTGCCTCAGGCTTCACAGAGATTAACTAGAGATGAAAAACCGAGGCTGTAGCAGCCCTTTGAACCCTCTCTCACCTTTCCCCCCACCCCTTCCTGCTTCTCCTTTCCAGCCTCTGAGTCTGTGGGAATCCAGGGATGCAATTCAGGGATCCATGTACAGACACAGCAAGGCATGAAGGGCAGAGTGGCCACATTTTTCCATCCTCATCCATGCCCTGCAGCCAGGGCTGCTGGAAGGTTTGTCCAAGCCCTCGGGAGTTCCACAGGATGTGGGTGCTCCTCTCTGAGCCCGTTTCTCACCTCATCCACTTTCCATGGATCCCGTGCTCCAGCAGGTTTGGGGGAACGTGAGCCCTCCCAGCCCCGCAGCGAGACTGAGAGATTCTCTGTTTATCTTGGTCAAATGCTTTACACAAATAATTATTTCCAAGGTAAATATTGTGAAAATCCAGATTATTTGCTCAAGAAATGAAAGAATAACTGCGGGGGCACATCAAAGAGGTGGATCTGCTCTGGCAACAAGAGGCTTCCTCCCTGGTTATTGGGAGCCCATGCTCCTGCCCCAGGACCTGGCTGGAGATGGCCAGAACTGATTTGCAAAATCAACTTCAGACAGAGCTTTTCCACCCCCAGCTCCCGTGCCCCAAATGAGATTTGGGAATTAATTAAAAACCTGACCAATTCCGGGGGGAAAAACACTAAAGACACAGAACACTGCAGGGTTGAGCCCAGGCCAGCTTGGGGGGCAGAGGTCCCCACCCCTCAGGACACTCTGACCCTACATCCCGTGCTCAGCCCCCTCTGGGTGCAGTTCAGGTGGGATGGGTGGCACAGGCAGGCACCAGCAGGGGCCTGGGACAGGGATGTGACCCAGGACTCCATGCCAGGGATTTCCCCAACCCTTCATAAAGGGGCTGAATTCTCACCTCACAGAGGGATTAACTTGGCTCTCAGCCCCAAACACCCCCAGGTCAGTGGGAATGCCACCAGCAGGATCTGGATCCAGCCATTGGTCTGAACAGAAGCCTGGAGCCACTTTGGGGCTCCCTCCCAGCATGGGGGGATCTGAGCTATGGACCCCACGGCATCCAAGCCCGAATTCCCGTGCCTGACCCGCGGCCCCTCTGGTTTTAAGGCCTCCTCTGAAAGTTTATTATTACTATTATATCAAATCCCTGTGACGCTGGGCCGGTTTTACTGCACAAAGCGAGGTTTGGCAAACGTTGCCTTGCTTTGAAAGTTAAAATAATGGCATTAAACCAAAATCAAGTATTTATGAAGCTTTGGAGGGAAATATTTTACCTTGTAATTGGAATCCACGCTAACCCTTTCCAGTATTTTGTGGGCTTATAAAAAAGTATTTAAAAATAAAATTGGATGATGTGGTAACTGATGCAATGAAAGTACAAAAGAAAATTAATCATCTCAGGCCATTATCCAGAGATCCAGAATGGGACACACTTAAAGCATCCCAGGATCCCTTGTTTATTGCATCTCAAAGACTTCCAGATCCCACATGTTTGTTTTGCAGTGGGAAAAGGGCTTTCCTTGCTCTAAGCTGGGAAGATGAGCACAGCCAGGGCTGCTCCCCTCACCCCAAATGTCACATCCAGCATGGTGAGGGGTCCCACCCCCCTGGGCACCCCATGTCCCACCATCACTGTCCTTCCCAGGCTGCTCCCTGGGGCAGGGAGGAGTGAGGCTGCCAGGAGAGATGATCTCAGCCCTTATAGGATCCATATGTGCCACCGTGCTGGGAGCACCTGCCACTGCCAGGGAGGTGCAGGAGGGTGCTGTGGAGCAGGGGGGCTCTGTCCTGCTGCTCCAGTCTCTCCACAAAGAGATCCTCTGTGTCCATCCAGGCTCCTTTTTCCTGCAGCCCTGAGTAAGTGTCACTGACCAGCGGGAACTGGAGGGCTGGAGGCAAATCCTGGGAGTCCAAGTGTGGCTCTGAGCCTTGGTGCATCCCTCCTGTTCCAGCGGCATCCACTGGGACAGAACAGGATTTTTCAGGCTTTTCTCACTCCCTGATGTTTTACATGCCATTTCAACTGCCTCACACTGGCAGAATAAATAGAGAAGAAACACAGTCACCTCCTGCTTGAAACAGAGCAGAGCAGCACTAGTGCCAAGAGCTCCGAGTGGACAAAGTGGGAGGCTGGATTTGGAATACCAGGATCTTCCTCCCACTTTGCACTGCTGAGGTGTCAGGACACATTGCAAATCCTGACACCCTTGCACGGTATTTCTAAAACCTTGGAATGTGTTAAAATCTGGGTATCATCCCAGACTGATCTGCAGCCGAAAAACTGGAGCACCCCTGCCCATCCACAGCCAGAACTGGACCACGCTGGGATGTGACCAGCACAGCCCAGCTCAGTGTGAGCATCCCATCCATCCCTGGCTTGGATGGTTCATTTTCCAGGACCCGTTTCCTGCTCGTCCTTTCCAGCGGCGTTGGGATGGGCGGGACCCCGAGTGTCGGGCTCTGCCGTGGTATCTGATGGAAACGCAGTTTGAGCCTCCCTTCTTTAATGATTCCCTTTGAAATGTTGTTGCTTCCGCACATCCCCCTTCGGGGTAGAATATTAAGCAAGAGCAACTCGGCTGGAAATTCAGATTGTTTTTGTGTCTGTTTTCATTTACATTTTAATGACAGAGGAATCGTAGCAATCGGGCTGTTTGCAGCAGGGCCAGGGAAAGAGGGAAAAATCACCTGCCACCACCTCACCTTTGCCCTCTGTAAACAGCACTAGGAGCTAGGAACCACCAGCTTTTGGCATGAAGGGTTTCTTTTTCTCTTTCTTCTGCCCAGGCAGGTGGGATTTAAGTCAGAAATGGGCTCTTGGACCCCTTGCAGGGGCTTTGCTCAGGTGCAGCATCAAGACATGGGTGCACCGGGTGTTTTGGTGCTGGGGAAGGGGATGTGGTGTGAAGGAGTGAGCAGATGGATGCTGTTCATTTGGGATGGTTGGGTGCTGAGGCCAAGGGTGCTGGTGCTGCCCCAGGAGCTCGCTGCATCTGCAGGAGGAGGGGAAATCAGATATCATTGTCTGCTTTGGACAGAGGTGGGGAAGAATTTCCCCTGTGAGAGCAGAGCCCCATCCAGCACCTCAGTGCCCAGGAACCAACTCAGCGCCTCACCAGCAGCCCATGGCTCTTCAGATGAGGTATGGGGATCCAGGCCTCCCTGAGAAAACAACTGGGAGTAAAGATCACTGGAAGAGAGGCAATAAACTCTCGGTTATTCTTCTGCCAGGGAGGCCAATCGAGCTGCAAAGAGTGCCCCAAGGCCAGCCGTACATCATTATTTCCTTGCACGGGTCCCGTGTGATGTAGTGGCTGTCTCGCTGGAGGGAATGCCTTCCTGGTTTTCAGCATCAGCACTGGAATATCTGGAGCCCTGGAAGCATCGGGTTGAATCCCCAAAACCCCAATGCTGCATTTTATTCCTTCGAGACAATAATAATCCGAGTGCTGCACACACGGCCTGTCCACGAGTGTTTGATTGAGGGCTAAAAACAAAGGTTCTTCCTGCACAGCCTACAAACCCCTGTGCAGCCCCAGGGGCTCACTGGGGGGGCTGCTGGTTCCTCTGGGCCAGGATGGGGGACACCATCCCTCACAGGCTGCTGCACGCTGGGATGGGGCTGGGGGCTGCCAAAGACAGGCTCCAGCTCCGTGACATAGATGGGACTGCAGTGTCACCACTGCCAGCCTCTGCAGACAGAAAGCCCTGGGGTGCAGACTGGGCTCAGGTTTCAGCCTCTGGTATGGCCACACTGGTCTCCAAGTTCTCTGTGGACCACTGGAAGTAGATGAAAGTTCATGTCTGTGTGGTAGAGTGAGGCTTCCCACTTGTCAGTGCTTAGATTTAAACTGAAGTGCTTGGCCTGTCTGCATTCACAAACTCTATCTATGTTTTCCATCTTGGAATCTCCATTTTCCTCTGTCCTGGCTTAATTTCTCTGCTCTGGACAGGGCTGGAGGGAGAAGGCAGCTTCCAGCTCCCAGTCATGGATGGAGGCTGCATTTCACACCAACAACAAAGTGAAACAACAAAGAAATGCAGTTGGGATTTTTAAATCCATTGAGGCCTTGGGTCATTTTGTTTTCCATTCCCAAAGCCTCCTTCCCCAAGTCTCCAGCCCTGCCCTGCAAGTGGCACCATCTGTATTGTCACGCTTGAGTGCTGCCAGAGGGAGGAGTGGCACCATGGCACCGGCTGTGCCAGGACCTGAGTGCCAGATCCAATCCCCCTTTCATCTCCTGAGTTGTGGCACACTTGCTTTCTCAAGCCATCCAAAAACTTCCCAGGGTGAGGAGGTCCAAGCTGACTTTCTGTCTCCTTTGTTTGCTCCAGGAGGGCAAGGAGAAGGATGCAGAGCCAGCACTGGGGCACACACACCCCAGCAAACCCGCCGAAACCCGGGAGAAATGGAAACTTTTTAAAAATTCATGAAAACCGAGGAATACAAAGCCGAATTAGGAAAGCTGGTAGTGCTGGGCTGAGTCTGTTTGGTGTTGATACTGTGCAGAATTAAGTCAGACTGGTCTTTCTTGTGGCCAGAGGGTAGGAAAAGGGCTCCCAGTGGAGAGGACCCAGCCCAGTGCTGGCGATGCTGAGCGGGGATTGATAACCCGGCGCGGGGGGCCGCGGCTCCGACGGATGCTGCTCCGGGCCCAAAAGCTGCATTTATCCCAGCGATAGCAGCCGAGCCAGAGCTGCAGGCCTTGGGGGCAAAAAAGGCTTAAAAACCCATCCTTCATTCATCAGGCAGCTGAGACAGAGAGGGGGAGGAGGGGGAGACAAAAATGATGGAGAACGAATTAAGAATTGGAGGAAACATGAAGAGGGAGCTGCTGTGCCCCGGACAAGGGGCTCAGCCCTGCCTGGACCCTTGCCCACAAAGCCAGGAATGGGCAGGAACCTGGGTGGGGGGGATGCCAAGGAGGGCATCAGAGCATGAATCCCACCTGAGGTGTCACTTCCTAATCCCCCTCTCCAATCCTGGAGCCACCCACTGCAGATGCTGGTGCGTGGGAGGCAGCAATGGGTGCTGAGGTCTGGGATCCCCTTTCCAGCATCTCCCTCTGGTGCCCTGGTAATGCCAGAGGGCCACTGGGAATTTTGCAGATGGGGGAATGGCAAGAGAAGGTTCATCAGTCACTTCTCACAAGCAAATAATGCAATGTGACAATGAGGGGCTGCAAGGGGCTGCAGAGACCCCTGCATTGAGGGAAACCCACCATGCAGAGACAATGTGCCTGGCAGCGTGGGCAGGGACCTGCCAGAGCAGGGATCAGTGTGGGCAGGCAGCAAGAAGGAACAGGGGGCTGGAGATGTTCATGGCTGAGATATGCACCCCAAAAACTTCCACCTGCTGTGGGAGATTTCTGCTCTGCCCCCAGCTCCCTGGGACATGCAGTCAGCTCACCATGGAAAACTTTCTGAAGGACTTGGTTTGGTTGCACGCTGGAAGAAAATCAAGTTTTAAAACCTTGAACAGTTGATGAACCAGTTCTTGTTCCCCAGCCAGCCCCAGTTCTGCACTCATCGACTGCAGGGCCAGAAGGAACCATGACACGAATCAAATTTGACATTTTACTCAGCCTGGGCCAAGGAAACTCACCCAGAACCTTCTCCACCAGCCCCACAGCTTCTGACAGCAGCCTGGCGGCTGGGAAAGCATCTGTCAGCTCTGTGGCAAAAAACGGGGCCATGGCACAGCAATTAACTCCCCACACCCTCAATATGGGGACACCCACGGCAGGTCTGAGAGTAGATGTCAAATCCCCTCTCCACTCATCTTTTGTACATTTGGGAACATGCCAAAGATGGAAGACCCTCTCTGGGTGCTGGGAATGAGCTGTTTGCACCCCATGGGGGTCACCTGATGGCCACACTGGTCACCCAGGCCAGAAGCAGAAGTGTCACCACCCAACATCTTCTTGTTGAGGAAGGAGTCTCCTGCCACATTACTCGGTGGGGTCCAAAGCACCAGGATTGCTCTGTGGAAATAATTCAAATTAGGCATGCGTGTAATTACCGATATTTTATCCAAACAGGAGGAGCTGCAACATCCCTGGGTATCTGGGGAATCATCTCACTAGATGCAAAGCAGGAAACGATGTGGTGGATGGGGGACAGGCTGATGTGCCCTGCCCAGGGCTGCCTGGTGGCACAGGGGGACAATAAATGTCCTGAGGACATGACACCAGCGTGGGCATCTCAGCCAAGCTCCTTCTCTGCCGCCCCTTCCATGATATATCATAGTGGAACAACCATCCAGACAGTGGATATCCATCTCCAAGCATCCTAAACGCTTGGAATGGCAAGCTCTTGTCCCATCCTGCTCATTTGTCAGCTCTTTCCAAGCCCTGTTAGAGGAGACTGCATCCCTGCACCTTCCTTGTGTGTGGAGGCTGTGGCAGCTCCCAGCTGCGAGACCTGGCAGATGGAGAAGTCGGGTCCAGAGATCTCCAGGGATTAGAAGCCACCAGGAGAGGTGTGGATTAAAACCAGCCAACTCCTCCAAGCCAGCCCTGCTCTGGCTCAGCTCTGAAAAAGTTTTCCATGCCCTAGGTTTGGGGTTTTGTTGGTTTTGTTTTTGTTTTCTCTTTGTTTTTTGTTTGTTGTTATTTTTTTTTTCGGTTGGAACAAACCCAATGCACCAAGTTTTGCATGATTTTATGCCTCCAGCTCCAGACTTTCCAGAAACTCAACCTCTCGGCTCATGCCAGACGCCTGCTGCTGGCTCCTGGTGCTGCCAAAACTGCCCTAGAGGCTGCTCAGGAGTCACCAGCTCAAAGCTCGGGCACGAGCCTTACCCGGTGCTCGGCAGCAGCCCCGAGGCTGAGGGGACAAGGCGGGGATGGAGCCCGAGGCATGGGCTCATCGCCGTGCTGCTGGGAGCGTGTTGGAGCAGGTTCCTGCAGTAAAGGTGAAATTTGCAGGGAGCTCCTCTGAAATGAAAGCAGCCTCTGGAGCAACCTTTCCTCTGGAATTACCCTGCTGATTAATCTCTCCCGAAGTCACCGGTGATAAATGAAGCGATTAAGGGACTGACCTGCCTGTGGGGATGGGTTTTTGTTGGGGGTGGGTAAGGAGGGATGTTCCCCCCACCACCATTTGGGTTCTTTACAGACCTGACACCTCCTAAATCCCGATCACCAGAGTAGCCTTGGGTGGCTCTTACAGCCGGGACTGTGCTGGGAGAAGGTCACCGGTGACCACCCAGGTCTGTCCCTGCTCGGAGGGGACTATGGAAATTGGGGAGAGGGTGTGGAGACCAGAGTGACCTCGTGCAGCCGGGGGCTGGGGCAGAGGGCCGGGGGTGCTGCTGCTCTCAGCTGCGTTTGGTGGTCCCCGTGTGTACCAGGGGCTAATACGTGTGAAAAGCAGATTTATTTTTGCCTACGTTTCATATTCTTCACGCTCCACGGCGGGAGACAAAGGATCAGCTCTTCAATGGAGTCCTAAGAATAAACCTTAAACCTCATCAAATCCAATCCGGCAATAAAAATTGCCCGAACAAAAGGCCAGGGACGGAGGGTGGTGGCAGGGCCGTTTCCCCACGATAACAAGTTTTCACAAGACTGTTTATCCGCACAATTTGGAACGACACTTAAAATCTCTAATCCCAATAGGCATGAAAGTGCTTGTCCCAAGCAAGCAGGTGGATTGTCCCGGAGCGGCCGCGTTGCCAATGCTGCTCGGTGGCCACGGCGGTGCCCGTGGGGGTCACGGGGAATGTGCTGAGACGGGGCAGCTGCAGCCTGAATGCCTCTCTTCAACCTCAAAGCCTCGGCCCCTCTCCCCCGCACCCCTCTCCATCCCACCCCCTATTCAAGCCGGTTTTAAAAGGCAGCAAAATGGTTACAAGGTTTAAGGCAGAGGCGAGCAAAATGCTGCACAAAGGGAGGACAAAGGCGTGCGGCGTCCGGTCCCTAATCCAGCATTGCCCATGGCAATGCAGCCCGGAGCGGGGCTGCGCGGATTAAACCCACTGCCAACGCCGGGGTTTAGCGGCAGGGCTGGGGGGTGCCGAGGGCTGTCCCCCCTTCCCGGCCCACCAGAGCCCTCCGGGGCATCCGTCCCTGCAGGGGCTGGCGCGGGAGGTGGGGTGGAGGCAGCGAGGCAGAGCGCGTTCACCCCGTCCCTCATCCCAGGGAGCAGCGCCGGTCCTCGGGCTGGTGTGGATCCCGTGGAGGCAGGAGGTGGGATGTTGGGAGCTGATTGATGTTGGGCTCAGCAGAGATGCTGAGGGTGGAGCAAGAGCTTCTGTGTCCCCAGTGGCATCTCCAGCCCAAAGAAACCCTTTAGTCCTCCCGTTCTTCCACAAAATTCCAGAAAGTGTTCATAGCAAATGACAGCTCCTAAATTGCCCAGCCCGAGGCCTTCCAAGGCTGTGCCATGAGTCACTGGACCAGCTGCTTTTCCCTAATGGCTGCTGCCTCCAAGCTCCCAACTCAGCTTCGTGCCAGGAGCAGGTGCCCACATTCCCAATATGAGGCTTGTACCGGGGGAATCGCCCCTCTGGGACAGGGATGGGGTGAGCCACAAGCCCCCACATAAAGCCAGCAGTCCTATAGCCACCAGGACCGGTGACTGAGGACACCCACACGTCTTTGTCCCACACACCCCAAATGCCTGGTGGCATCCAGGACAGTCTTGGCTCCTGGCACATCCTCAATTTATGGAAAACTCCTTCCTCTGGGCATGACATTCCCCCAGCAACCACAAAAGGAGCCGTCTCCCCCATAGCGTAAGTCTTCTCCTCTGTCTAAAGTTGGTCTTGAAATTAAGGCAATTATTTTCACAGTCTCTGCGTTTTGAGCCCGAGCCCGGCGCTGTGCCCAGCTCAGCAGACGGCTGCTAATCCCTTTAGCACTCCAGAACTATCACCCAGACAGCAACGGGGCTCGGGAGAAAACCAAACTGACATCCCCTTCGCACGTGGAAGTGAGGAGAGATGCACTGGAGAGTCCTGCTGGGAAGCAGGGCGGGCTGGGACCCCGCGGGTGTCGGGGGAAGTGTCACGGTGGCAGCGACAAGTCCCACCGGCTCAGGGCGAATGAGTGTCAGCACAATGCCACCGAGCCGTGTCTGCGGGTGACAATGGTGGCACCCCTAACTGGCACCGAGGGCCTGCCCTGCTTCCCACGCCCACCATGCACAGGCTGCTGTTGGAGCATGGCTTGGCTGCGGGGAGAATTGCTGGCCCCAGGGTTGGGAGATGCCCTGGGTGCTCTCGAGGTTGGGTGGGGTGTCCCACGAGTGGCTGGGACATCCCAGGGGAAGGATATTAGAGGACAGGTGAGGGGTGTGCTGCATCCCACTCCCCAGGGCTCAGGTGGGCTGCAGTCCTCACTGGATTCTCTGAGGCTCCTGATCACTGCAAAGAGGCTTTTAATTACTGTCAGTGCCCAAGTCCTGCAGCAAACAGCTCTTTTCTCTCCCCAAAGACGGGCCAGGGGCAGGTCAGGGCTTTGGGCCATTTTCAGGCACAGATTTGTGATCCAAAGGGAAGGACAGAAATCCCAGGAGTATAACATGCACAGTGCAGCTGGTTTTTAACCAACAGGTAATGGGGCACAGGAGCAGCAACTCAATTCGTGCCCAGAGCTGCCCAAGGCATTTCTGGTAAGGAAATCCTCAGAGAGAAAATCTCTTCTCTCCACAATTATGGCCACTGGAGCTGTGTTTGGACACAGTCAGTCTGTGTAAGGCTGCCTTTTCCTTCCTTAAGCAATCTGCCTCTAAAACATCTATGAAACCGCAGCAAAAGCAACTCCCTATTTGGCCAGGTCGAGTATTTTTTCCTCTTCAAGTTCCTGGCAAAAAGAGGGCACTTGATAAAAGTTGAAAAAAAACCAAAAAACAACAAGACAGTGAGGTTGTGCTTTAAATTAGCATTAATTTACAAAGCCCAGACAGACCCGCTAAGCAAATTGTGCCCATTAATATATTAACAACAGATTTTCCCTACTGCTCCTTTGGGTCTAGAGTCTGAACAGGGGCTGATGATTAAAGCTTTTTTAATTCTAAGAGCCTCAATGACCAAGCTGGACCCGCGTGTGCCCACGGCCGGCTGGGAGGGTGTCAGGGTGACCTCAATAAAGTAGGTGACCATGGCACCTCTAATCCCCTCTTTTAATTGATTACTCTCACCCAGCCCCCGAGGCCATGAGAATGGGGGACCCACCCTCTATAGATTAGCACCCTTTAGTTTACAGATCAGCCACTTTTTCAGTCCTTTGCCCTGCAGCAATGCATGAAAATAACACTAATCTCATTAAGGACAGAAGGGAGCCCTTCAAAGTTTATTAATAATGGGAGCAGACAGGGAGAGAGTCAGGCTTTGGGTCAGATTTCAAAGCCAGGGAAGTGGCAGGAGCTTTCCAAGGGCCTGGTTTTGCCAGGGAGGAGAGTTTCTGCCATATTTCCAGCTGGGTCTGGAGGTGCTGAGGAGCACCTGGGACCCCCCCAGATATGGCTGGGAAGGGATGCACGGTGCCCCACCACTGATTTGGCTGCTTGGGAGCAGCTCCAAGCTCTGCTCCACTGCACAGGACTGTCTTCCCTGCAACCTCTAGCTGAAAAACTTCTTGAATGATGGCAAGATCTCATCACCTTGAAAGAGTCCTGGCAAACAAGATTTTAGATTTTAAACACCAGAATGCAGCAGCTGACAATAAAAAGTAGAACGATATTTTCAAGGCCAAAGCAGCATCCTAGCCCTGTGTTGGTGTCTTAGGTGGAATTGAAGAGCAACACAGTCCCTGAGAGCTGATGGTTGTGGGGTTGTGACCCTGGAGGGTCACAGGCTGTCCATTTCTGCTGTCTGGGAGAAATGTGTCTTGAAGGGCCCCTGGCACCCAGAGCTGGGCTTGTTTCACCTTCCTCTTCCTCACTGTGGGATGAGAGAAAAACCACTCTCAGCTCAGAGGTTTGGGGCTCTATAAATGCCATGAACAGGCTGCTAGAGGTTAGGAGAGATCACCCAATTTCTCCCAAGCTGCCTGAATCCTTCACAAAAGTCCATGTTCAGTGTTTTAGGGCTGAGCCCTGATTTACTCCTTGGCTTCAAACAGGAGATGATGGCACAAATGCTTTGGCAGAAGTGGGACCTTGGTGCTGCCACACCTGAACTCCACCTCTGTGATTTCCCAAGCATCCTGAGGGATTGGGATGTTGGGACCCTTGACCACTCCCAGAGGATCTGCAGAGCCCCAGGGAGACACCTCACCTGTGAGAGGGCTGGACCCAGAGCAGGGATTCCCTCCCACAGCAACATGTGTGGGGATCCCATAGCTCAGGAGCTTGGGATGAAACTAAAGTGGCATCCTTTTGTCACCTGGAAGTGAGGAGAGAAGCAGCTCGTGGACCACACGTCAGGAGCCGCCCCAAATCCATGGGATTAAACCCACCAACACCTCAATAGGGCTGGATTTTGGGCTGTGTGCCTGGGCTGTAACACCAAGGGTTTGAGGGGGGCTTGGCGAAAGGATGAGCCGGATCAAAAGGAGGGAGGGTCCCGGGCTGCAATCCCTCCAGGCCTAACCTAATCACCATCGCTCTGCATTATTACCCTGCCTAACGTGGCATGCTTTTAAATAAAATATGCAAAGATTTCTCAAATTATTTCCCCGGGGCAAGTGCGTTTTCTATCTTCGCTCGTGCATGTTAATCTGAAAAATGCAAATTCCACACACACCCCCATCTGTTGGGGCTCGGCCATTTATTAACTTTTTTTTTTAATGCAAAATGTTTCTTTTATATATATATATATATATGTATATATATGAAAAAGCAATGAGTTTTGTTATCTCTGCCCCTATTTTATTTCATTTAGAGAAAACAGGTTTTAATGGGTAAAAAAAATAATGATGATGATAATAAAATGGTCCTGAGGTGCTGAGAATTACGACTCACTCAGCAGTGGAGTTTTAATCAGAGATTGGTGTTGGGTAGGATTACGGCTGCAAGAAGGCTGGGCCTGTTTTAAGAAGAAATGCTGATGTTCAGGGGACAAGATTTACTTATTTATTTATCCAGGATGACTTTGATATTCAGGCCTGAGCCCACAGCACATCTCGAGAGACTGACAGCTTCCCTGTGTCTGCCTGGACTTTGGTGGCACTTCCCCAGGCTGCAGGGCTGTCCCCATCATCTCCTGCCAGGGGTTGACAGACCCAGACTCCCCAGAGCAGCACACGGGCAGTGCCCTCATCTCCATTGTTAGGGCTCCTTTGCAAAATCATTAAAAATATCGAGAAAAAAGCAACCACAGACAAAAAAAACCTGGGGAAAGGAGGACCCCAGTGCCGTGTTTTCCCTGACAAGAACCCGATGTGACAGAGCTCGGCGTGCTGAGCGTAATTGGCAGCCTCTGCCCGGGAGAGGCCCATGGACAACCTTGCTCCAGGATGTGAGGATGCTCCAGGATGCGAGGATGCTCCAGGATGTGAGGATGCTCCAGGATGTGAGGATGCCCCATCCCCGAGCCCGCGGGTCCCTACGGCGGGGGGTGAACGGGGACCGCGGCTTCGGCACGGCCGCCGAGGGGAGCGTCAGCCTTCACCTGAGTAATGAGACAAAACCTGGGGAAAATACACATGAAAAGGAAGGCAAAGAGAAACTCTTAGGAAATAAGATCAAAGTCCTGCCTTCAAAAATGTTGTCCTGCAGCTACGAAGAAACCCAGATCGCCCTAATTGCGGCAGCTGCGTGCAGTGCTTGGCACAGTGCTGGAGTGAGGGGCTGGGGGGGACCCAGAGGTTCCAGCACCCAGCTGGGAGGGACAGGAACACAGTGGGGACATGCTGGCCTTGCTGGTTTTATTTTTGGAGTACTCCTGTCCCTGCTCCCACAGGCCCATGTAGCTCAGCAGTGATGTCTGAATGAGAACTGTGGTGTGGGTCCTCATGTGAAGGAGCAGAGTGAAAGCTGCTGGCTTGGGACACATCACACATTGCACTTAATGTAATTGTATTAAATAAAACTGAATTAATATTTCTTATACGAATACAGTATTTTATTAATATTCTTCCCACTAGACATTTGAAAGAGAAACATTGGATAAACTGATAGCCAACTGCTTAGACAGACTGTTGGTTTATGCAGGGCAAATGTTACAGAAAATGAGCTGCACTGGAGAAAAAATGTCTCTCTTTTGGAAAACTGCAAAGAAACTCTGGAACTGAGGCTCTCCCAGGCTCCCAGAGCAGGTGCTGGAAGAAGCAATGGAGCAGAGGGAACTCCAGTCATGGAGTGTTGGGGGCCAAGGGATGCCCAGGTGTGCTGGCTGCTCTGGGCACAGGAGACCCACTGTCCTGGGCTGGCCCATGCCAACCACCCCTTTATTGCCATGTCCAGGGCACAGAGTGGCTCTGCAGGCAGACACTGCTGCCTTTCCATGGGGCTGGTGCAGGGATGGACGAGCCAGTAGCTTTGCCTCCTCTCACCCCTTTTCAGCATCCTGAAATGATGCTGATTTTGCTCCCCATCCTCTCTGCCATGGTCCCACAGCACCCAGGTCCTACAGCACCCAGGCAGCTGAGGGGACTTGGGGGGCTGGGAGTCACAGCCTCAGCCCAGTCTGACCCCTGTAATGGGTGCAGAGCACCCGGGTCCCCACCACGAGGCAGGGGAGCAGCTGGCTGGCCCTTTAAAGCCTTTTTTTTCCCTCTCTTGTTAAAAGATGTCTGGGAGGGGAGCTGCCAATCTGAAAAATGATCCTTCCTTTTTTCCATTTTCTTCCTTCTCTCCTTCTAGCTCATGCTCATCTGTTCAGGTGAACCGCAGGCACATTCATTAAATCTCTGTCTTTGACACCTCAGCTGCTTTGGAGCCCTGGGCTGCTCTTTCTCTTTTCTTTCCATGTTTTTTTCCTGTTCCTCATCTCCGAGCCCGCCTGATCAGCACACTAAGGCAGCGAGAGCAAGCTGCAGAATTGTTAACGAAGCACAACTCCTCTGGTGAGGTGCTGAGTGGCCGGTTTTGGGCAGGGTGGTGGGGGTACCCGCTGTCCCTGCTCATTGACAGGAAGCACCAGGACACTGTGAGGTGCCACTGCTGGCACTGGGGTGGCACGGAGGGACATGAGCATGGTGACAGCACAGCCCGCACCCAGCCAGTGCCCCGGGGCTGCGGCCGGCAGCCAAGGGCTTGGCTCACTCCACTGTCCTCAGTCCCACTAAATCCTGTTACTCCATGCAGGAATGCCTTCCCTGCTTCCCAGGGCCCTCTGCATTCCCAAAATCTTCCCAGGGCTCACCCTCATGCACCCATTCCTTGCCTGTCCCATGAATCCCATCTTGACAGGGAGGCACTGATGGCTCGTCTTGCCACAGATTTGCTGTTTGGCCAAGAGGGACAGAGCCCATCTCCAGCAGCTGCCTCTGGATCAGCTTCTGATGCTGAGTGGGGCTGGAGGAAGGAGATAACCCGCCCGGCTGCCGCCAGGAAGGATTTGGCCTCGGCTGTGCTGGCCCCTGGCCGGGTACCTGCTGACTGCTCCCAGCCCTGGAAGCCCCAGCACTGAGCAGTGAGGGTGGTGGGGGATGAGATGCTCTCCATGGCCTCTGCCCGTGGGTTCAGGACAAAGGGGCAGGAGCAGAAAGGATCCCTTTGGTAGAGGAAGAGCCCTGGCAATGAGGAGAAGGGCAGAAGGACTGGGGCTGGACCCAGCACCTCAGGAAAGCACGAGTCCAATCCCAGCTCTCTCTGGGATGCAGAGCTTGTACCCAGGGCAGAGCAGTGTTTCCTGCAGGAAGGGCCAGCCTGGTGTGGAGAACGGGGCTGAGCAGCGAGTGGCTCCAGGAGGCTCAGCAGGACTGGGACGGTAAAGCTGCGAATTCCTGCAGAGTTTTGTTAGCGGGATCGGCGCACAGCCTGGTGCCCTGCTCTGAATTAATTATCCGCTGACACGATTTTGCTTCTTTCCCTTTGTGTTATTTTAATTAACAGAGATCTCCTCCAAGCAAGCCAGCTGTCATGTAAATTGTAAAACTGTCAGCATGTACAGGAACTTAACAGGGACTGGAAGAAAGCCTTGCACAAAGGGATGTGCTACTTTCCCTTCTTGGTTTTCCTTCTCTTTTTTTTTAATCTGGCACATTTGTAAAGTTAAAAAAAAGTGTGAAGATTGGGGTGGGGCAACAGATGGAGCAAGCTTTTACTTTAGATCTGGCTCTTGAGGCAGAGGTGCAGAACAGAGGTGTTCTTAAGAACTTTGGATCAGGATTGTTTCCTGCACATCCCTGTAGCCTGGGCATTCCTTCCAGTTCCCTTCCCCTCCATCCACACAGGCTGCAGCTGGAATGAAACCTACCATAGAAAGACTCAGCATCAAGCTGGGCAAAAGACATCCATGACTTTGATGCAATTAATCTGGTCTGTGTCCATTGTGGATTTCACCTGCATTCATCCTGAGCATGATGAACCCCCGTGTGCTGACAGCCAGATGCAGGGCTGGCTCCAGCTCTATTCTTGCATCACCTAGGCTTGAGAATTTTAACTATGAGGTGAAATCAGCCAGTTCTTCCCAAGATCAGACTCTGCAAACAAGCAAAACCGTGTTAATGGGCCCCATATGTCTTTGGTTAAAAGCCGCTCCAGCAGCAAGAGCAGCAGATGCAGAACGGAGCACGCGGAGCCGGAGGAACGGCGGGAGTTCATGCGAGGATACTCTGTGGACATCCCATCTCCCCTGAACGTGAGCAGAAGCCTGTGGTAACCCTGCAGCAATCAATTAATAAATGTTTAGGCAAGTCAATGAAGGTTAGCAAGGCCCCAGCTCAACGGGAAGCTCAGGGAGGACAGCGGGAAGTGGAGATGCTACGGAGCAGTGGATGGCAGCAGGACACCAAGGGTGAGATGTGCTGGGGCAGTCAGGAGTCCCTGCACTTGCTGGGATCTCACAGGGCTGTAGGGCAGGAGAGATGCTCACCAAACCTGCAGAGGCATCCCCATTTTTGTGAGAAATTTTATGTTTTTCTCCCTGCTTGATTTTGGGAGAAGATCAACAGCCTGGGAAGGGCCTGGATTTTCTAAAGTGTGATTTTTGGTGCATGTCTCATCCTTACAATGTACAGACCTGGGCTATGCCTGGATGAAGACTGAGCTACTTAATTCCATTTCTTCCCTTCTTCACCACAAATGGTTTTAAGAACAAAGCAAAAAGATTCCAAACCACATTCTGGTAAAGAAGGATGTTTTTTCTTTCCCTGCAGCAGCCAGGGATAAAAGCCTGGAGACAGCTGAGCAAGCTACAGCATCACAGCCCAAATGCTGAGCTTATCCGATGAGCACAGCCAGGCTGTGAGGGCTCCAGCCTGATGCTGAGGGTTCCACAATGAGGCCAGGGGCTGGGATATGCCAATCGCATATGGAGGTTCCCTCTCAGCCCCGTTTGCATGCCAGGCATGCTGCTTGTCCACTGAAACAAATGACCTTGAGCAGCGCTGTGGGTCAATAAAATAATTTGCTAACTGATCCATCTTCTGTGGCAAACAGATGAATCAACTCCAGCTCCCTGGGCTGTTTTATGTACGGATGGGAGAGCCGTGAAGTTAAAATAACGTGTGCGGCCACATCCATCTCCATGCAATGAAAGGATGGCTCTGAGTGAATAAAGTTGTGTATTTCTAGATGGGGAAAAAGCCATCTCTGCATCTCCTGACACCTGATTTGGTGAGATGGGTGCTGTTCCCCAGGACGATGTGGCCCAGGCCACACTTTCCCTTAGTGGAGCATGGTATCCCCTTGTTCCTGCTTTCCATACATCTCCTCCAGCAGCTCTGCTGCTCTGATGGCCCCTCCTGGGCTTCAGCTCCCAGACAAGCCTTGGCCATCCTTGCTGCCACTTCATTTCTCCCCAAAGAATGGACTAAAGTTCCAATCACAAAAGGGACTCACAACTGGGAGCTGGAGTACAGTGAGAGGCACACTCGGTTTTTACCAGTCTCCAGTGCAGCAAAGCACTAAAAACAATCAAGAAATGGCCATTTCCATCCTGGCAACCCAACCTCCAGCAGCACTGGCAGAGTGAGGGTGGGCAGGAGCTGGAGCCACCAGGGCTGGTGCACACGGCTGGGCTGCATCTGTCAGAGAGTGCAGCAAACTGGGGCATTCAGAGGGAGCAGAAAGGCCCCGAGGCAGCCTGTGCTCACTGAGCCCCTAATCACAGCGAGGTGATTAATGCCCTTCTGCTCCCGTGCGCTGCTGCTCTGCTC
Source organism: Sturnus vulgaris (assembly GCF_052056855.1). Lineage (NCBI taxonomy): Eukaryota > Metazoa > Chordata > Aves > Passeriformes > Sturnidae > Sturnus > Sturnus vulgaris. The sequence goes on from NC_142266.1 coordinate 4,547,075, forward strand.
CGTGCTCCCCTGGCTCAGCCCTGCTGCCTCGGCAGGTCCCACAGCAGTGGGCACCAGGCACTTGGCTTTGCAGGGATGGTGCCCTGTACTCCTGGTGCTGAAAGCAAGGATGGAGCTGGAAGTGGTGAGAAAGGGCAGGGCAGGAAGAATAAAGCCAAGGGTTCATCTTTGGGCAAAGTCTGAGTATTAATGTCCGTTCTCGGGAGAGGGCTTTTATCACCTTTTCTCCCAGAGCTTCCCAGCACTGTGTCTGTCAAGAGAGGAGCATATTTCAGGAATAGCAGGGCTGAGACTCAGACCTGGCTTCTGCCTTATGCAGCCTTGGACAGGCTGGAAACGCCTTATATCCACCTCTTTTTAGATCAATCTGATGAGTGCTTTGCTGTTGGTTTTAGGCTGGTGCAATGAAAGCAGGGTCTGGGAGCAGGAGATAGCCCAGATTTAAGCTCAGGTCCTCCCCAGGGAGTGGCATCCCAGGTTTCAGTGCAGAGGCAGAGGTTGCTGGGGTTAAAAATTCCCTGTGCCTGCTGCTCCAGATGCTTATTTTCCAAATTCTTTTTAAAATAGCTGGTAAAATTTTGTAGGAGGTTCCTGCAGTCCTTGAAAGCAGGAGGAGGGTACTCGTGAGTTCCTTATGACAGACATAAACCTGGTGCCCAAACTCCTCCTCTGACAGGTGGAGCACAGAGCTGGAAGAAGAAAGGGGCAGTCCTGGAGGCCAGCACTTGCTGATCTCAACACTGCATTCTGCTGCAGGATGGACACCTCCCTGGGAGATTCAGGTGCAATGTGTCCCCATCCACTCTCCCATAGTGGGGGTGGGTTACCTGGCCATGCTCCTCTGGCTTCTCTCACAGGTTAACAAGATTAGGCACAGCTCAGCCAGGTTAGGCACAGTTCAGTCAGGTTAGGCACAGTTCAGTCAGGTTAGGCACAGCTCAGCAGCAGCAAATGTCAGTGAGCAGGAACAAGCAGCCATGCTCATTCCCAGGAGGAGAGAGGTCACGGTTTGCCTGTCCCAGAGGTTAACAAACCCTGCACAGCCACCCTAAGGGCACAGGAGCTGCTTTAGCTGAACACCAGAGATAAAAGAGCTGCTCAGAGGACTCCGAAAAATGGGGTCCCTTCCACAGGGCCACAGGAAACACCTCGTGCCCCAGCAGCGTCACACCGTGCTCCTCTTCCTTGGCCACGTACCAGGCAAAGCTCGCTCCGCACCGGGATCGCTGCAGGGCACTTCCTGCGAGCCATTAAAGCACGTTGGGTAATTAATACCTTCCATGCATGAGGAAAAATGAAAGGCAGGTGGGAGGAGGAGGGGAGCAGGGAGGAGGCAACTCCATTTTGAAGGCTGTCGGGGTGGTTTTCTCTTGGCGAGTTGTTATAATTTGGAGGCTCCTGCACGCTGCAGCGTTCACACCTCTCAGACATTATTCACAGCCTGATTCCAGCCAGCACCATGGTGCTGTCAGACTATGCAGGATCCATGCTGCCTGCTGGAGCAGCTCTCCTCCTCATCAGCCCTTGGGAGCACTGCAGGATGGACTGAGGCTGCCCCACACTCCAGGCTCAGCACCCAGCCAGCTTCTCCAAACTCCCTCCATAGCTGACAGTTAAAGGAAGGGCCTCTCTGTGCTAAAGAAAGCTCCATTTCAGCACCTTAAATACAGTTTCTTAACAAACAAAATGTTTGTTTTCTGAATAATAATAATAATAAAACAGAGAATTCCAGCCTCGGGGCATGTGGTGGGATGGCTGCAAGCTCATTGAAGCGTGTGTCCATTACTGTCCGTGCTCCAGACCCCGGCGCTTTATTCCGGGAGAGTGACTGACAGACCCTGATCGATGCTGATTTGGGTCTTAAATAAACACACTGGCCCTGGTTTGCTGGGAAGAGTGAGGTGTTGGTATCTGGCTGACAGGCGGAGAGAGGCAAACTTTGCCAAATGGGCATTTCTAAGCAATATTTCCCTCTTTTGCAATTTATTTCCCTTGTCTCAGAACCATGCCATTGGAGCCGGGCAGAAGTCAGGAAGGTTTCAGAAGTTATTTTGCATTTTATTCGTTATTGTTGTTGTAAGGTTAGGGAGCGGCAAAAAAATATAGTAACACAGGTTTTATTTAGAAAGTAGAAGAAGTGAATTATTGTAGGAGTAGATATATTTCTATAGATTGGTTTGTTGAACTAAAGATAGAATAAGTTTATTGATTTAAGAAAGGTAGTATTTTTTGTAAATATGTTTTTATTAAAATATTATGTTTTTAATGTACTTATTTTGTTTATAACAGTAAGTGTTAAACCTTGTTATTAATATTTTTCTTTTTGTTTTCTTTTGAGTAGCTTGGGAAAACTCAAACTGTTGTTCTTCCTGACTCTCACCAGCATTCACAACTTACGTCTTCCGTAGACAGAAAATAGAGTTCAAATATTCAAACAGAATTGTGCTGCTAAGAGCCACCAGATCTCGCTGGTGCCTGATCAGAGCATCAAGCAGGGAAAGGTGCTTCACTGCCGACAGCTGCTGTCAAGAGAAAAGCCCTTTGATAATTTGCTGAGCTGTGGCAATTCACATCTGCAAGAGCTGTAGAGCTCCAAGGAACCCTGAGCCTCTTGGAAATGTTTTTCACCAGCATCACGTATGTCTTAAAATTACTGGAAATGGCACTTGAGAGTTGAGTGACTCAGGCTGCTACAGCTTGGAAAATATCACTCAGGTCATTTTTTTTGCCTTTTGAGCATGATTTTGTCAAATCCAATACTTCCCCAATGCCCATTTCTCCTTTACTGCCATGTCAGGCATCAATATTGAAACAGCAGCAGATAAAGTTTGCTGCTGCAACACCCCAAACACTTCTGTGCACCCATGTTCTGTGGCTCCACATGGGTTGACTCTGTTATCTCTTCATCTCTGACCCTGTGTGCCAGCAGATTCCAGCCTGGGCAGAAATGAAGGTCACAAGTTACTGAGCCAATCTGGGAAAGAAATTCCAGGAGAGCAGATTGGGATTGTTTTAATTAAAGGAAAGAGGCAGGGGAAGGGGGGCAGAGCAACACTCGAGCAATCAAACAACATTTTTCCCTTGTGAAGATGAACAGTTTGAGGTAGGATTAAAACGGCTGAAATTGTCTTTTTAAAGGAATGTAAAAACGTGGATGTGGGATGATTGACAAATAAAGGGCACTTTCCTTTAATTTAAATATGCTCCTAGTTTGTGCAGAATATGTTAATTTATACATTGCCTAAATAGCCAGTAGCTATTGTCTGTAAAACCACATCAGATCAGGGCAGCAGGGCAGTTAATGTACTGGCTGGATGTTATGGCTGGTCAGTGAAGCGATCCGAGCTTCCTTCCACTGGCTCCCAACCCCTAAATGGAATAGCTGAGCTGTAAAAAACTGCCAGGGGCATAAACTGAAGTTCATTCTGTCAGCCTTCAATAGGATAAGGCTCTCCTTCCCACAAGGACCCGTCCATACCCTCAGCCCCAGCCCAGCTCCTGCTCCTCTGTGACCTCAGAGCTGTTCCACTGGAGAGCCCTCCAAGCCCCTGTGCTCTCCACAGGGATGATTTCTTGGGGAACATACTGCCCACCCCAGGAGCTGTTCACAGCTTTACAGCACCTCTCCCTGACCCTGTGCTCCCCTCATGCCTCAGTTTCCCTGGCTGCAGGCTCTCTCAGACCCTCCAGCCCAGCTCTCCTGAGGCTTTGGTCATATCCTCCTGTCCCCAAGGTCCCATGGCAGCTCTTAGCCTCTCCAAAAAGTCCTGCTCTGCTCCTGCCATGCCATGACCTGCCCTGGGATTCTCACCTGGGCCTCCTGAGCAGCCTTGGGACCCCAGCTGGATTTTTAACCCTGATATTTGGCAGCCTCTGCTCCAAACAGGTCCTGAATGTGATCCATCCATGCCTGACCTGCCTCTTCCTCTGCCTTCATGTGTAGCCACGACTTGGTCTGGTCTCTGGAGCAATTTTTAATGCAGAGAGGCTTCTAATTAACAGGATTCTGAAGTTAATTAAAACAATCTCGTTTAGATCTCTCCATGAGTGCTCACAAGGGCAATGCTGCTTCCCTGGGCTCCTTGGGAGCCTCCATTCACCTCACAAATCACACCCCAGGGGCTGTTGTGTCTTTGGGAAAGGGTCTGGGATGTCACCTTAAAGGCTGCCCAGTGCTGAAACAAATTTATCCAAAGGACCAAATGACCAGCATGGAAGTCCAGATTCCACAGACTCCAGGGCCATGTTCCAGCCTTCCTGGGTTCTCCATTCACTTCTGGGACAAAGCTGCTGTCTCCATAGCTGACTCCTAAGGAGAAATTCTTGCCTCCCATGTCAGCCCAAGAACAGCAACATTACGGACCCATCTTGTTCAAGAAAGGTCCATCCTCTGCATTCCCAATGCATTCCCAAAGATCAGTCTGGATTAAGTTTAGAGTGATATGATAAGTAGTAATAATACTGCTGCCTTGCCCCTAATTATTTTCAATATAATTACGTACCCTCAAGAAACCTTTTAAATAGCACACTCTCCTCCTCAGTGCTCTGGTCCAAGGGATTCATTTGTTTCAGGAAAGAAATATTCTTGGGGCTGAATCCTTCATTAGTCTTTCCTGGAGAGACTCCTGCTGAAGTCAGTGGGGTATGTGTGTCCCACTGGAGGACGTGGGGCTGTGCCTGCCTGGGCAGTGCCCACCACAGGAAGATTTTACAAGCCCCTCGGAATTTGGTTTCTTGGCAGCATAAAGCATTTGGCAGAGAAAAAAAGCCTGGAAGTCTTCTGGAAAGTATCAGCGAAAGACTCTGAGTTTCACTGTCTTTTATCAGCTTCTTACACTTCCTTCTCTCGAGTTTTAATCCCACACAAGTGCTGCAGCTTCAATATGTGAAGGAAAAAGAGGGAAGACACTCAGAGTCTGGGATAATACTGCATGCAGGTGCAAATCAAAAGTGAATAACCTTCACATCACTGTGGTGCCCTGCCCCACCTGAAGATCAAAACTGGGAAGGAGTAGCAAAGCCAGTGTGTTTGGAAGGGAGGAATTAAATGCATACATTGAATTATTTATACAATATATTTTCAGGTGGTCCATTGTTTTTCTGAGCAAATTGACTTTTCATTCAGAGTGTGCTCAGGTGGGACCTTGTCTGTGGCACCCACGTCCTGTACAAAAAGATGCCCTTGACTGGATTCTCCACTGTCCCAGTTACCTGCTGGCCTCCTGTCTCAAGGCTGGCAGTAACGTCCAAGGTCTGGGATACTGTGCATGCCCACAGCTGTGGGATGGGATTTCTGTACATACACACAGCCCCAGGCCAGGATCCCAGCCCACATCTATTCTGATGCACTCCCTGCTTTCTGTGTTCAAACCCATGGGATGATCAAAGCAGGATTCAGTTTGTAGGTTTTCAGCAATTCACAATATTTTAAAAATGAAAAACCTATATAAATCGATGCTTTCCTATGATCCTGTTTTATTTACTTGCTGGCACAGTGGCTGTGAGTCCACTTCAATTTTCATCCTGCAAAGACCCTTTTGTGCCTTATAGGGTATCCTGAGCACTCCCCTGGATTCAGGGGTTATTCGTGGTGGATGTGTAAATCAATACCTGCTTGACCCCAGATCAAAGAACAGGACCCATGGCATCCCCAGTCTGCATCCCTGAAATCCTTTGGGAAAAGGGAGGACTCTTGCTGGGAAGTGACAGCCCAGCCCAGCCCAGCCCATCCCTCTCTATGCATTCCCACACACCTGCATTCCAGACTGTCCCTTCCATGCAACAGTGTCTGAAAACCAGGGATGGCTTTCCAAGGAAATTTCCTCACTGAAACAGTTAATGAGGACTGATCCCATCCCCCAGCTCTCTCCCCCCAGCTCACCACCCCTCTGAAAAAAAATCAGAATAATAATTAAAAGATGCCTAGAAACGCTCTTGGAAGAGCATAAATTCTGAAGATGAAAGTAAATGATTAAAATAATTAAATACTTCAAGTTGACAAGCAGAAGCAGAATCTTGCCAACGGACATTTGTCGGTAATTAGTTAATTAATCCTAACACAAATTATAAGCCATAACAAACCAGTCAGGCTGAACGCAGCCGGCTGTTCAGAATTAAACTTAGAAAAAGAAGGAGTGAGAGAAAGAAGAAAGAAAAGTTTGGAGATTCTTGCAGATCGGAAGGAAGATGCTGGTGTCCCTCTGGGAAGGGCAGCCAGGACAGGGGCAGGAGTTGGGGCAGAACAGGGCTGTGCTCCCACCTGGCAGGAGCACAGTGGGGCGGGATGCATGGAATAGGCAGTACAGAGCAGGATAAGGGATTTCCACCCTTTGTGAGTAAATGCAGCACAAAGGCTTCCCAGCTCTGTTTCCCACTCTGCCACTGGTACCAGTGTGGACTTGAGAACATCCTTGCCATGGGAATGAGCTGATCTGGGCAGGACCACAGGACCTTTAAGTCCACAGGCAAGTGGTGACATTAATCTAGGAGTTTCTGGAAGATGTGCAGACCAGCATCTGTGAAGGGCTCAATCCTGGGGTGCTGGGAGGGCAGCTGGTTTGCAGCTGCCCATTAACACCCTGGAAAGTGTTTCTAGGATAGGCTGGAAAAGCAGGGTCAGTGCTTGGGAGCTGGGTCCTGCCAGGGAAACTCGGTGCAAATGATACCAGGACACGTGTGTGGTCAGCAGGGACCCGGCATGAGCCTGATGCCATCCAAATCACTGGGAAGTTGGGGAAGACAGAGCCTTTGTGCGATGGGAAGAGGTTAATGAGCTGTGGGCTGGTTTCTCACCTCTGGCCACCTTGGCTCAGGTCCAATTTTCAGCCCTAGATTAAGTGAGGTTGGTGATCAACAGGCACAACACGGTGACTGACAGCTCATCTGCGGCTGCACTGCTGTGTTCACACGTCCAGCCGGGGCTGGGGAGGCACTGAAGGGCCAGGCTTTGCCCTTCCTCCAGCACGAAAAAGTCCTGGAGCAGCCAGACTCAGTGTTCTGATAAGAGAGGACCTGCACATTCCCAGCACGGGGATGCTGCTCGGTGACAGACTGGGCCAAATGACAGCTGGCAATGCAGGTTAAGTGAGAAACGGGACATACAGGTTGCAAATGGGCTTTTAACAGCAAGAAAAGAAGGCACGGAATGTTTTGAAAGAATAAACAGATACCAGGGAAATGTGACTATCCCACAGATCCCACAGTGTCAGAGGAGTTGCTAGTGACTGATGTGCCATGTCTGGGCACGTATCATGTGAGGGGAAATAGGAACATGTGAGTACACATGACCATCTCCTGATGTGATTTACATGCAGAAGAGAAAGAGATTCCTTACAAGACAATGAGAATTAACACTGAAGAAATGCAAGGCCCGTCTCTTTTGGCCCAAACTCCCTGAGTTGCCTGCACAGTGGGTTTCTATTTTCCATCAAACCCATCCAGAGCTCTGCTGAAGAGAAAGTTTCATCCGCATGTGCGTGAGCATGTGTATGCGCGTGTTCTAAGTGTTTTGCATTATGTGAGCTCTGACCTTCAGAGGGGAACAGAAGGAATATTTTCCCCCCGGAGGCTAGAGTTGTCAGTGAAATGTCTGTCTTCCTTAATAATTTCAATCCGGGTGACAGGGGACAGGGCATTTTGCTCTGAACGAACGTACTGTAAAAACTGTCAGATAGAATTTGTCTCAAGAAGCAACATTTCTATCCATTCGGGGTCATAATTACAGGCATCTTATGACCTGTGGAGCAGCACATTTTTCTCAACTGAAAAAAAAGGAGTCCTAAAATAGGTGGTTTGGTCTTCTGCAGAGCTTTGGATTGAACCTAAATGGAATCTAACAAACAACGGTGATCTGCAACAGAATGCTTTCTTCGTGTTTGCTGGCTGCTTTTTAAAATCCAGAACAAACTGTGCTCTGAAGTGACGTAGCAGAAAAGAGGGATAGAAATTGCCATTCGCTGGGCTGGAGTAATGGCCTATTTCTCCTATATCCTGTCTCCTAACTGCCTGCCTCTCTGAATTTCCTCCACACTGACACTAGCAAGCGTCTTGTTAATGAACTGAATAAGTAACTAAATGGGTGATTAACCAAATGAGCATGACGATAATTTGATTGCGCTTTCCCCACTTTTAAAGCACAGGAAATAGTAAGAAAAGAAATAATTCAGTGACCAGCAGGAATTCAAACAGTACAGAGCTAGAGGAGCTGGGGGAAGCTTTGACTATATGTAGCCATCAATAAATCCCCCACAGCACAGCAGAAATCTCTGGCTAAATATTTAGATTTCTTGATTTGTGCCTCCACACAGGAGAAAAAGAAACTATTCATTGATTTGAAGCAGCTTTTACTTCTACGGTTTGATTTTATAATTAGCAACAATCATGAAATGGATCGTCCTGCTGTTATGTGCAGTTATGAGTCACACATAATGCTGGACATCATTTTGGGGTCACCAGCCTGCGTTTGTTTAACAGCATGCAGTGCCTGCTGCTTCTCCACCTCACTGAGGTCTGAGTGACAAATTAGACTGGAAGAGGGAACCCAAAGTTACCACAGTGGGAAGATGGTCTGCACTGCTGGGGAAGGAGAAATGCAAAAACAGAGAAATAACACCCTGTCCTCAGCCACCCCAGTTGCTCACAGTGGATAATCCTCTTCCCCATCCCAAGCAGGTACTGGTGACCATGACAGAAGCACAGGGAAGGAGGATCTGGCTGAGGAGAAGGGCCCCAGCTGGATTCTGAAAGGCTCTCACCTGCAAGATCAATCCTGTGAGAGACACAAACGTTAATCAGCTGTTGGCAGGGCAGGTAACAATCCATTTTCACCTGCACACTCCAATGGATGCCCTGTTCTTGCCATCACAGGTGCAGGAGAAACACTCTGCAGTGGGCCTGGGAGTGAGGAGCAGAGCAGCTCTGGGAGGCAGAGGGATGCCTGTAGGATTCACAGAACCAGGCACTAACATTCCTCGACATGTTTGCCAAGAATGAGGACTCTTGGAAGGAGTTCTGCTGATAGTGGGCAAGGGGGACAGTCCCTCCACACTGATGGTAGCCTGGGAAGTGTCTGGAGGGGAATGGGGCATCCCAAAGTCAGAATAATCCCTCTGCAATGCTGCTGTGCTCCTGAAAGCAAGCACTGAAGAGAGATGCTGACAGCATGCCAGGGAGAGCCAGGTTCAGGATTTAAATCCCACTGACAAACACCTCCATCCAGGTAGCGTCTAACTGTCAAAGCAAACATGTGAAAGAGATTCTGTAGCTTTGCTCACTAAAACTTCAGCACGAGCTGCTCTCCAGGGACTCCAAGGCATTGTGGTGGGAAGGATAGAGCCAGATTTGGCACTAGGGTTGCCACAGCCTGGGCATGGGAGGAACAATGCAAGCCTTGTCCCTGCCCATCCCTAAGGGGAATCTGTTAAAAGACACCATATTTAGGCCTATAGAAAGCCAATTCCAGGAGCTCTGTGGAACCCAGACAGGGAGATTAGGAGCAAAGCCCCATATAAGCCTTGCAGGGTTCATTTTGGGGTTGGTGATCCGAACCGCACCCTCTGGCAGCTGGAGAGAAGCTCAGTAAATCAAGACACTTCTATTCCCATCCACTCCATTACCCTGCCCTGTGATCTCCTAAATCACTTCTCCTTTCTGCACCTTCATTTCCTGCACCTGAAACAGCAAGGACATGCGGATTTTTTTTCTTCTCTGGCAAGCAGGAGCTCCCGCAGAAAACTTCATCCAGGCATTCTGGTAACTGTAACATCATCTTTATTAATATCATATTGAGAGACAACAAAGGACAAAAGCTAGTGCAAGCACTGCTCAAACGATCCCTGGAATGACAAACCCCTCCTATCCTACCATCCTGGGTCACACCACAGCCCCACACTGGTCATATGAGATGGAGACTGAGCAGAAAGCTGAGCCCAGATCCCTCAGGACAGCGTTTCCCAGCCCAAGGCAGCAACAATGCACCCAGGAGGGCAGGATATTGGGATCACCAGACTGGGAGACAGAGATAGAACACGCAGAGTCTTCCTCCTCCTCCTCTGCCGCATTTAGGGCGCTGTGTTCCCTGTAAAAGGCGCTCTCCTGCTCTCACAGGAATGCCAGTATCCTGTGAGGTTACTCACAGCTTTTGCTTTTGGAATATCCCCATGGAGGTCGTGGAGCAAACAACATAAATACACATAACTGCAGTATTTGTCTTGAAAATAAAACAGGCAAGAGGAAATGGCCTCAAGCTGAGACAGAGGAAATTCACATTAGCTATTGAAAAAAGTTTTCATTGTTCACATGGTCACACATTGGAACAGGTTGGGGAGGTGGTGGAGTCACTGTCCCTGAAGGTGTCCAAGAGGAGCTGGGTGATGTGGATCCAGAGGCAGTGCTGGTTGAGGGACTGCATGACCTTAAATCGAACCTCGATGATTCAATGAAAATCTTCCGTGGATGCAGAACTCGGGGACGTGGTTTAGTGGAGGGCAGGGTGGTGGCACTGCGCTGAGGGTGACCTCGGAGGTCTTTTCCAACCTCAGTCCCTCATTCAGTCACCCTGTATCTCTGGGATCTTTTCCACCTTTAACCATCCCGTGATTCCAAAGGGATGGAACACGACCCCCTCATACTTTTCCACGTTTAACCATCCCGTGATTCCAAAGGGATGGAACACGACCCCCTCATACTTTTCCACGTTTAACCATCCCGTGATTCCAAAGGGATGGAACTCGACCCTCATCCTTTTCCTCCTTTATCCATCCCATGACTCCAAAGGCATGGAACTCGACCCCCATCCTTTTCCTCCTTTATCCATCCCGTGACTCCAAAGGGATGGAACTCGACCCCCATCCTTTTCCTCCTTTATCCATCCCATGACTCCAAAGGCATGGAACTCGACCCCCATCCTTTTCCTCCTTTATCCATCCCGTGATCCCAAAGGGATGGAACTCGACTCCCTCAGATTCCTGTCGTCCCCCCCACCACTCCCCTCAGGGCTCCACGGTCCCGCGCGGGCGGCGGCTCTCGCGAGCGGTGACGTCATCGGCGCGCGCGGGCGCGCAGGCGCGGCGGGGCGGGCCGGGCCGCGCTGTGTCACGGCCATGGAGTACCTGATCGGCATCCAGGGCCCCGACTACGTCCTGGTGGCCGCGGACACCGTGGCGGCCACCAGCATCATCCAGATGAAGCACGGTGAGACCCTGGGGTGTGCCGGGGTGCTGTGCCAAGCCCTGGCCCGGTAGGGTGTCCCAGGGCCGCGGGCGAGACCGCGGTGTGCGAGGTTGGGGTGCTGCGGGCCCGCCGCTCGGGCTGAGGGGACGCTGGTCACAGGGGAGGAGGTTTCTCTGTCTGAGCTGCCGGGACCTTCAGGAGAGGTAAAGTCGATGTAGGAAATGCCAGGCGGCCTTTGGAGCACGGAGCCAAAGCGTGGCTTAAGTCGCCGCTTGCTCCGGGTAAAGTCCCCAATCCTGACCTTTCTGTGTTGGCTTGTCAGGTTAATTTACCTGTTCAGGTGAGCCTTGGCTTGTGACCCTAAACCTCGCTCTGCACAGCAACGTAGAAATGTTTAAAAACCTCACAAGGATAACGATGTGTGTCAGGAGGTGATCGCTTGTGCGTAATTCATTGGTAAAACGTAATTCATTGGGAGAAAAGGAATTATGGGGACTAACAGGATCTGAAATTCGCAGGGCGCAGGAGTCACACTGAAACATGGCTTTGGTTTCTTTGTGTGGTAAGACATCTAGGACACCACCAAGTCTCTGCAATTCTCTAAAATCAATTTTTCTTCCTGCTGTTGCAGTGATCTGCACTGAAGCTTGACCCATTCTAAAGACTGTGTTTCAATAGCTCTTTTTAAAAAAAGCTGTAGAATAGAGAATTGCTAGATCCATACACATGAATATAAATAAATCTATATAAAAATGTTATAGCACTGCTTTTACTTAAAATGTTTCACTTCAAGTCTGTAATAGCCAATTAGAGCAGTGTTAGAGGCTGTGAAAGCTGGTGGTAGGTACAAAATAAAAATTTAATCACTTTAAATAACGCTTTCTCAGTTAATGTTGGTTCCAAATAGATATGTTCACCAGCTTTAAGGAAAATGTACTTTGAACATAGGATTTAGTTGCTTTTGCTGGGGTGTTGTGGGGGAACCTATAAATTTCAGATCTATATTTAGAATATTTATTTGTAAATTAATTTCGGCCTGGAGAAATTTCGGGGTGACCCTTCCAGTACTTGAAAGGAGCCTGCAGGAAAGATGGAGAGAGACAATTTACAAGAATGACAGGACAGAGGGAATGGCTTCCCACTGCCAGAGGATAGGGTTGGGATTTTGGGAAGGAATTGTTCCTTAGGAAGGGGGGGAGGCCCTGTCACAGGTTGCCCAGAGCAGCTGTGGCTGCCCCTGGATCCCTGGCAGTGCCCAAGGCCAGGTTGGATGTGGCTTGGAGCAGCCTGGGACAGTGGGAGGTGTCCCTGCCCATGGCAGGGGATGGGCTTTAATCTCCTTTCCAACCCAAGCCAGTCTGGGATTGCGAGGGTTGGGCAGTGTCAGTGACTTTCCCTGAGCTCCAGACAGCAGTTCCAGTGCTGTGATAACTTCTGACATCATTTTAGGGGATTGTGACACTTTGTGCCTGTCTTGCAGCAGAGATTATTCAGCAGCATTTAGTGAGCTGGAGGGGAAGCTCAGAGCTTGGTGTTTGTCCAAGGCCTCAGTGGAGAGAAGAGATTTTCCCTTCTGTCTGTCTGGGGTATCCAAGTGCCAGATACCTGCTCTGGTGAGAGGAGACTCTGTGAGCACAGGATTGTCTTCACCACTGTCATTGCAACAACCTGGATCCCCTCAAACATGCACAAACTTAAAACTGTGTTAAACTGCAGTTACAACTAAAAATATGTATTATTTTCTTGTTTATAAGTGGGCTTTGTTACGATTTAGAATCGTAACAATTTAAATAGCAATTTAAATCATTAAGTAACAGTTTATAATCATTACTTTAATTTTCATTCTCTTTGCTTGTTTGGTTTGTTTTTTCCCACAAAAAATGACAAGGAAAATAAATGATTCTGGAAAAGCCTCATTCACATAGGTTTCTGGTTTTGGGGACTCCTGGATATAAGGAAAAGGGCATCATTTGACATAGAATTTTTTCTGGATTTCCTAAGATTACTTTTGCTCAGTGTGTTGATATTTCAGCTTTATAATAAATTATTTGCTTCTATTGCAGAATATTTGAATACTTGAATATTTGAAAGTTGAATACTCACTGAGCAAAATTGTTACTCCTGATCCCGGAAGCAAAACCTTATGCTTTGAACACAATATTCTATATGAAGCTTTATTCTTTCCTACCTTGCTTCTAATGTAGGAAATACTATATATTTATGAAATGCCTCCCCTCCTGAAGGGCTTTGTTTCTCTTTATCAACTCTTATGTTCTGTGTCACCAGCTATGTGACACCAAATGTCACTGTTTGCTCAGAAAGGCTTTTTACTGGTGCTCCAGGTCATGATGCAGTTATCCACATCTCTTTCTTGCTTCTGTAAAGTCCTGATGCATCAGGATATTGGCAAAATAATTTATTCTTCCTCATGACCATGGCACTCAATGTTATTTTTCTTTGCCTAGACCATGACAAAATGTTTAAGATGAGTGAAAAGATCTTACTGCTGTGTGTGGGGGAGCCTGGAGACACGGTGCAGTTTGCAGAATACATCCAGAAAAATGTTCAGCTCTACAAAATGAGAAATGGTGAGTGAAGCAGGACAGGCCCTGGGGGTTGGGAGCAGAGCTAAGGGTTGTTTCCAGGTGAATGTTGGTGGAAAGTGCTGCTCTCAAACGTTCTGTAAAGATTTCTGCATTTTTAATGTCCAGCAAAGGTGATAATTCAGGCAGGATGCAGAAATAGAGTCTGGATTGTACAGTATAAATTAATCCCAGCAAACTTCTTTGCAACATAAATGACACAATATTTTACTAACAGACTTACTGTTTTCTTAATATGTTCATTGCATACCCACTGTTACCAGTTCTTCTGATATATTGGACAAGAAAGTCAAACTACATAGCTTTAAAATTTTAATTTTTTGAAGCCGTGTATTTCTATGGTCTACAAATATGAACTACCCAAAGGGCCCTGTTTATGCTTGTAGCTTTCAGAATAAACCAGAATTAGACAAAAGGCACTACATTTTCTCACTGAAGAACATTTTGTTATTTCAGAACAGGAATGGGAATGTGGGAGGTGAAACACGAATGATTTGGGCTGTTATTAAATAAACAGTCACATTTCTTCTCCAGGTTATGAATTGTCTCCCACTGCAGCTGCAAACTTCACCCGGCGAAACCTCGCTGACTATCTCCGGAGTCGGGTGAGTAATAGCTGAGAGATTTTGGCAAAGGCTTCCAGGGAACATTTCTGTCCTCAAAGAATGGAGTCTGAAAAAGGTGGGAGCTGCTGTCTTCAGTGATGAATTTGGAACTGTCTGCTCGGGGATGTTGTGGGGTCAAGGAGCGACTGGACGTGGCATTCAGTGCTCTGGTCTGGCTAACAAGGGGTTGATGGGTCACAGGTTGGACTCGATGATCTTGGAGGTCTTCTCCAGCATCAATGATTCTGAGATTCTGTGAGTTCACTTTGCTGAAATAATGTCTTAGTAAAATAGTACTTGATTTGCTTAAAACTTATCACATCACTTATCAATAACTTATACAACTGCAGACTTAAAATTCCAGCCTTGGGCCCAATAAACACTTTGTCACACACTGTAGACGTGGAGTGAATTAAACTTCTTGAACATCCAGATAAGGTTGTGGGTTTTCATGCAAATGCACCAAATCCGTTTAATCTTCTTGGAAAATGATTTCATAGAGCAAAGCTGTTTGATGTAGTTAGGAAAACAAGTGCCTTTTGTAAACAGCAACATGAGGCTTTTGATAAATACCACATCCAAGTTGGAGTTGTGTTTTCAAGTTACTGAACTGCAATTACCGATGTTTCCCAGGGTGTTTTTTTTCAAAATATGAAAAGCTGATGTGAGGGGGCAAACAAACCTTTAATGATCCTAGGTTAGGAAGTATTTCATTGAGAAGAATGTTAATGTGCTGTATGAAAGAAAACAGGAAGAAAGGATGTTGAGAGTGAAGCTGATCAGCTCTGTCAGGGATAGAGTGTGGGTTACATTGTGTTGCTGTTCTAACAGTGTACTGCTTGGGCCTGAAATCAGGTTTTACAGTAGCAAATAAAGGCCAGTATTAACCTCAGAGCTGTATTGTTGAGAACTACACATGTGGAGTAAGAGTTCTTCCAGAACTCATCCACAGGAAGAGCAGAGATTATTGTTCTTTCTGACGGGGATCACAACTGCAGGGAGCAATTTTTCCTTGTGGGTCCCTTCCAGCTCAGGATATTCTGTGATTCCACACTACTCTTCTGGTTTAAATGGCTTCATCCAACTGCATGACTGGCAGGTGATGGTTGGCAGTGATGGTGTTTGCTTTAGTTTGTGTTGAGGTGTGATTTGGAAGGTCTGTGTGTGTACTGTGCATTCCTGTGCAGTTGTCGAGGCTGATGTGAAGCAGTGATGCTGTTGGAGCCTGGCCCTGGTGCTGATGGCTCATCTCAGGGATATCTGACCTGCACAGATGAGACTGACTGTCCTGTCCCCTTTCAGCAGAGGCAGCTATTTCTTACATATAACTTAAAGTACCTTTAACAGGCTTTTTGGTAAACCTGCCCATCAGGAGGTGGCACTGATGTGACACCTTTGTCTTCCTCTGTGCCATGTCCCTTGGGGGCTGATCCTCTCTGTGGCTTCAGTCCTTCCTGAGCCCACTCCTGTCTTCCAGCTCACCTGCTCCAGATGGGCAGCAGAGTGGGGAGGACACTGGCAGAGGCAGATGTGTTTATTTACTGGAGACAAAACGCTGCTCTGGTGCAGATGGCAACGCCCCAGGGCACGCAGCGCTCTCTGACACTGCTGTCACACTACACTGATCTCCACATTGCAGGCAGAACCTTTTTTCTCTAACTGTAGCACTTCATGGTTTGTTTGTAGCATTTAGAATTTGACAATACAAGCCTTGCCATCAGAGTTGTTTTTTTTCCTGTGAATTTTGTTACATTTTCATCATAATATATGGGATACCGGTAGGATTAACGTTAGTGCTTAGTATCTATTGAAACTGCATAAGGGATTCCTACAGGCTACTAATATAATCATGTGGATCATGAAAATCAAAATTAAAAGGTGAAACGTGCCAGCACCTCCTATTAGGAGGGGGAAAATAGTTGAGAAGTAAAAAGTTTGGTGGGGAAAAGGTAGTTTGTTGCTTTATTGGCACTCACTGTGTGAGGCTTTTATAGGAGGCCAGAAGGTGTATGAAAGGGAAGGTTAAAGTGCAGCAGGACTTTCTCAGTCATTTAGACTCTTGTTGTAGCCAAGATTAAAATAGAGCTTGTTCTGCATTGTTCATCACCATCTGGGTTCCTCCTTGTTATCCAGTTTGATTTCATTTAGGATTCTCATGACTCCTGTAGTCCAAGTTCTTAATATCTTGGGGATGGCTCATAAGGCACTGCCTTGAAATTGTTCTTCTGGTGGAAAGTATGAAGTGTAGTGACACTGGGCTTGTATCTTAAGGCCATTAGATCACTATTGTCTTTGCTTCTACTTGATAGTCACCATGTGTTTTTTCATGACATTTCTCCTTTTAAAACACAAGATTTCTGCTCCAAAGCAGGATCTGAATAGAATCTTTGTGATTTCTGTTTATATATTGTGATTGAGCCAATCCTGGAAGGTGCTTTGGCTTTCATGGAGGTGAGTGGTGCTGTAGTGTGTAGTGACAAGGACAAGGGTGAATGGCCTTAAGCTGAAGGAGAGCAGGGTTAGACTGGATATTGCAAAGAAATTGTTCCCTGGGAGGGTGGGGAGGCCCTACCCAGAGCAGCTGTGGCTACCCCTGGATCCCTGGAAGTGTCCAAGGCCAGGCTGGACAGGGCTTGGAACAACCTGGGATAGTGGAAGGTGTCCCTGCCCATGCAAGGGGGTGGAATGGGATGAGCTTTAAGGTCCCTTTCAACACAAACCATTCCAGGATTCTCTTGTTACCTGTTCCAGCACCTCACCTGGTTCACCTGCTGAATCCAGTGCAGGGTTTAGTGCACTGAACTCGCTGCTGAGTTTGTTTGTGGGAATAGGAAGAACAACCCCCTGCCCTCCAAAGGTGATGAAGTTCAGTCTCTGATTGTGATGCTGTTTAATTATAGGTGACAGGGTCTGGCTGGATTCCAGAGGCAGCTTTCAGCTCCTCTCCCCATGTCCACACTTGGCAGGAAGCTTCCTTGCTCCCACCTTTCCCCCCTCGCTGTGACTTTGGCTTCCGCCAGATGTCACAGGGCTGCGCCACCACCCAGCTGGGGTTGGGCTGTTTAGCACAACTGTGCTCTTCAGCTGTAAATTCTGAACAATTTCACACATCTCCTAATTGCTGTCGTTATTTTAAATCAAACAGCTCCAAGTGCAAAACTACTTGGGATGAGAAATGGTGCTTCTGTAGAAAAGGAAGTTTGGGTTAAAAATAATGTCCTGGAGTGTCAGTCATCACTCATTTGATGGCCCTTTAACCACACCAGCCTTGTTGGCATAGACCCAGTTACAGAAGTCAGGGAAGGCTGCCTTTGGAATGGACAAAAGGATTGGGATGTACCAGAAATTTCAGTCCCAGCATCGAGGTGTTACGCTGCAAATTTCACTTATAATCATGGAAGTAGTAAATAGATTATGTGTATTTGCTAATGTTTAAATCCTGCCTTTCTGGAATAATGAGGCATGGGGGATAATTATTTACATTTGAGTTTTAAGAAGTCTCAGAGACCATTAGCAGGAGAACTTAAAACTGAAAATCAGTTTACAGATGGGTTTAAGTCTGTATAACACCATTTATTTATGGTTGAGTATCTCGCATATGCCAATGTTGGTAATTCCAAGTCACATAATAATTTGAGTGATCTTGTGTCATGGCTCTTAAATATCAACTTGTGTGATGTTTGAGAATAAATAAATGATGAAATACAGCCTAATTAAACCAATACAGCTGCATGGTAACTTCTTTCCAAATATTCTTGGATGCTTTGAAGATTAAATCACACAGTTTAAAGTGATGTTTTATATATAACTGTAGCCTGCTTTATTCTTTCGTACTGTCTGAAAGTAAAAAATATAGTGGCCTGTGATTTTTTTTGTGTGTGTCTGTGTAAATTTACTGTATTGAGTATCAAAATGAACTTTTCCTATGATGCAGTTAATGTTTTGGCTTTAGGGTGAAATTTTGTTTGCTTTTTTAATCTAGTGGTTGCATCATCTTTTTTTTTTCTTATTTTGTTTCTTTGTTGATCCAGGCTTTCCAGCAGTTTGGAGATATCCTGTTAGTACAATTAATTTAATAAGAAACATTGTGTAGATATGGAAATACTGGAAGTATATAAAAGCTGCTTTTAAAAATACATACAATGCCCAAAATGTTTCTGATCCTACGTTTAAAAATAATACAGTGCACGTGTGTTTCATAGCCTTACAAAGTACAGATCTTGGAAGGAGATGTAGGAGAAGAAGAGATGTCTGATTTATTCATGATGGTGGAACACTAAACTCAGAACATGGAGTATACTGCCAAATATTAAAGATTAAACTTGGTACATGCAATAAAAACCAAATTGCCAGTGAACAGGACAGTGTGTGTAACTGCACTGTGTGAGAGCTTTCATACGTGCTGAGATGGGCCGAGCTCACTGGGAGGGGGACTGGGAAGAGAGCAAAGAGCAGGTTAAATGAACAAAGAGTTCTTAGAAACTGCAAAATGTTCACGTTGTGCTCACGTGTCAGCAGTAAAAATCCGCAGGTTTTATGTTGAGCTGAAAGAATCTGGCGTGAAAACTGCATTCAACTTTTTTAAAGTTTGAGTGTGCTATGAAAGCTGTAAAAACCTCTGAACACACTGGTTTTCAAGAGAATAAGAGTTCTATGTTTTTATTTGCTTGTGCAGTCCATGTTACCTACCAGAAGACCTGATCACTTTTAGCTTGAGACCCACAATGTGCTGCAGATAGGATTGATAGAACATTTTATGATAAGAAATTGGGTAATCGGCTCTGCTGCTGTTCCCTGGTACACGGGGAATCAGGATTCAATGGTTTGGTGTGAGTGCTCTAACAAAACCATCATTTCTCTTGGCAGACCCCTTACCATGTGAACCTTCTCCTGGCTGGCTACGATGACCACGAGGGCCCTGCCCTGTACTACATGGATTACCTGGCAGCTCTGGCTAAGGCTCCTTTTGCAGCACATGGATATGGAGCATTCCTTACCCTCAGCATCCTTGACCGCTATTACAAGCCAGGTGAGTGGAGCCACTGAACAGGAAGATTCTCCTGCTTCAATTTAGGCCTTGAGTTTATTACCAGTGAGAGTGACATTTGCTGAATCAGGTGGCATTGGAACTTGACTTTTTGTTTGATAAATGGAGCTCGAAAGGTTGCCTTTGGTTTTGCTAGCATGGTAAAGAAAAACTAGTCAGCTCCTTAATTTTTTTTCCTGTTTGCAGCGCAACAGACTGGGACTAAAGGATGTTTCAGTTATTGTAAAACATGATTAGACTTTCCTGGATCGTTGGCAGCTGGTTGTCTGCTTTTGATAAATAACAGTTTGACAGCTTTATCTTCTTGCTTATTTGTTGGCTCTGACATGAACATTTTCCAAGAGTATCGATATTCAAAGGCCAGTCCCAGATCTTATTGCTCCGTATCTTGGATTGGCTTTGTGTGTGATAAATTAAAAACATTCAAGTGAAAAGGTACTCCTAGCAAGATCATCTCCAGTGCTCTGAAGTGCTGGTGATGAATCACAGAGTATAGAATGGTTTGGTTTGGAAGGAACCTTAAAGCTCATCTCATTTCACCTGCTGCTGTGGGCAGGGACACCTTCCACTATCCCAGGTTGCTCCAAGCCCTGTCCAACCTGGCCTTGGACACTTCCAGGGATGGGGCAGTCATAGCTTCTCTGGGTAACAGAGAGATTTTAGACTGATTCACATCCTGTGCACTTGGCAGCTGCTCATCATAACTCCTGTACATGTTTGTACCTGTCTAAGCTTTTAGTTTTAGAATCATAATCCACTGCCAAGGAATAAACATGGCCCCAACCCCACTGTGCAGATAAGGAAATGTGCAAAGCACAGAATACTATTAATCTGACATCTTTGGCTTTAGCTACAAAATATTTGACTCCTGTGTGCAAAGCTGAGTTTAAGTTATTATCTCTGCTCTGAGATTAGAAATCCTTTCATCTACGTCCTTCAAGAAATGTAGCTATAAACTGATCATTTTCATGTAACTTGACTGAGCAGTGGATGCAGGTCTGGAACAAAGCCTAGAAAGAAGTTTTAGGCCCACAGAGCCTGTTTGTTTTCTAGTCATGTCCCTTAACAATCTATTGTTCCATTTTCACCATTCCTTGTGGAACAGAAGAAAACAATGAACTTCATTGTCATGCCTTGTCACCCCTATAAAGTGCTGGATTTTATCCTGAAGTGTGAGAATAGCAGGAGCATCCCACACGTGCCTTGCCCTTTATTGAGCTCTTACCCAGCAGGAGCATCACACTAAACCCATCTCCACCTCCTGCCCTGGACTGGCAGCCGGCTGGGGCAGCTGGAGCTGATTTAGAGCTGCAATAAACTGGAGGAGAGGGAGGTGGCTGGGCTTCTCTGAGCCAGGCCCTGGCCATGGGAGGCAGAATTCCGTCATGCTTCCCATTCCCTGTAACAAATCGATTCTCAATGGCTTGTTGCGGCGTGAGCACTGTGGTGCAAGGCGTCCTCGGGACATCTGGAAAGTGTTTTCTGTGAGCTGGGAAGGAGAGGTTTTGGTGCTCAGCTGAAAAGTTGTTTAAATTTAATAAAAGTTTCTGTGGAGAGAGATGGCCTCTAATGAAATCAATCTGTGGATGTTTTCCCTTTCAGGTATCACACGTGAGGAAGCTGTGGAGCTCTTAAAAAAATGTCTAGAGGAGGTGAGTTGCTGAACTCAGGCCCTGATGCTTCTGAGAAAGGAATGTTTGTTTGCATTCATTCACTGATACTTTCCTGTTCCTCTTGTTGGGTTTCTTGCTGCCTTTGCCAGAAGGGTAATAAAGGCACTGGCCAGATGTGGAATAGCTACTGAGGAAAAGGATTTACAGGCAGTTGCATTGCCTTTGCACGGTTCATGTCCTCCAGAACATAAACTTCTGCTTTTTGCGTGCTTAGCATAATATTGATCCAGACTTTTTCCTCTTATGTTTCTTCTGAACATACTGCAGCATCCTTGTCACTTGTGTTACACTTAAGAGCTCTTAGAAGTATGTATTAATTCTTTTCCAGTTTATGAAGTGATACCTGAGGTAAAGCCTTGACCTTAAAGTTCATGACCAATTTTAGTGTAAACATAAGACTCCAGACATTTCAGACACCAAGGCTTTTATTGTAGGAAAATAGTCTTAATCCTTGTCTTTAAGAGATTTATTTGAATGTAACATCAAGAAGTAGTGCTCTGAAGAGGTCCTGTTTGAAGTGTCTTTGTGATATGTACACTTTGTGTCCAAAATTTTAGCCCACTCTAGTTTTCCTGCTTAAATGTCTTCCTTGTTAACAGGCCTGGCTATTTTGCATCTCTACTCAAAGCTTGTCTAATGTGGATCATCTTACAAAAAACTCCCACTAATTCACTCCTGAGCAGTGAAAAAAACCACTCTAGTTCCTAATATTTCAGGTCACTAGAACCAGGATGGAAATTTAAAGTATACTCTCCTCTATTATATAAGCTTTGAGTGAATCTCATTTCTTCCGTCTTTTTGTCTTTGCTGAACAGCTTCAGAAACGTTTTATCCTCAACCTGACCTCCTTCAACGCCCGGTTCATTGACAAGGAGGGCATCCATGAAGTGGACAATATACCCCTTGCCAAAGTGGAGTCCTAACCCCCAAGATCTTTCTTCAGCAGTCTTCTTGTTTTGTTCTCTCTTGGGTGTTTTTTTTTTTGTTGTTTTTTTTTTCTATTCATTTAAAGCACACGGGTAATGTACTGCAGTGGGAGCTCGAATAAAGCCTGACATTTATATAGCCAGTTTTATCTTTTTATTCCTCTGATCCTTCCTGAGAGGATTTGAGTAAATTGTTCCACAGTGAAGGTGAAACTTGATTTACAGTTCATGGGGACACATTCAGGTTATTTATCTTTCCTCTTCTGAGATTTTACTGCTCTCCAAATTTCTTTTTTGTGGGAAAACTGTGTTTTCTAGATGACATTGTGCTGTCATCCCTCTCATCACTACAGCTCAGCAAACCCCAGACAAGTGGTCCGTGCCAGACATACAGCAGCTACTTTATTTTTTCAAAGATGTTACCACTCTTTCCTGTATAAAATAATAATCAGGTTTTCAAAGACCTCATTTGCTTTTGATAGAGTTTTTTTTTTTAATTTGAATTAGATTGATACAAAGGTTTTAAAGTAGAATAGATTTTAAAATACACTTTTAACTCACCTGGCAATGGTTCTGTTACTGGGAAGGAGCATTCTGCTGGCACAGTGGGTTCATAACTACACTAAATAGAATTTAAATAGCATTTTAAATAGAAACTAGTACATCAGTTATGTGATTTTTCTTAATTGATGTGTCTGTACATTTAGAAGTACATGAAAGCAGTTTAGTGAGAAATTAAACTGCAGTACTCCTCATAAATCTTTGAATTACTCTCAGCTAGCTAGAGCTTTGTTTCCTTGAGAATAATCCCTGATGATCCATCTAGGCTCAGGATGTTGCTTTCCTATAAAACCCCCATTCATGGAACAGCCTCAGATAATTATCATGTGACTGATACTTGTGGTCTGCCCAGAAGTGATTCTTCTGAGAACAGTTTTTGGTGTGACTTTTTCCCTACTTGAAGTGGCATTAAAATTGCTGTGGGTGCTTTATTTCATGTTTGAATAAGCTCAGAAAAAGAATCTTGGAAGTAGGGCAGATGAGTACAGGATTGTGTGCAGACTGATAGTTTGTGTGTTGTGGAATAACACCCAAGTTCTCAGCTGAAAAGGTGAGTGACAGACTTAACTGTTAATTTGTCTAAGCTTTTCAGTCTTACCTCAGTAGAGTGTTTGAGAAGGTTTGTTCCTTCCCAAAAGAATGTCTTTAAAGTATTCCTGTTTTCTGGAATGGATGAGAACTGGATGAGATTCAGACTTGCTTAATGACACAGAAGAAATTTGCAGCTCCAGTGCCTTAACTCACCCTGACTCTTACTTAAATCTAATTCTTCCCTGGAGTCCCATCAGGTTTTGTAGTTTCATTCTTTCCAGAATGAGTTTAATTACAGCTGTTTTTGCTGTAATGGCTACAGTGGCTGCAATGGCTTTTATTTAAGGCCAATGGCACAGAACTCTGAAACGTTTTGCTAAAACTCATTTTATCTCTTGAAAACTTTTTAAACTTTTACACTCAGCTGTCCCCAGCCTGATGATTTCCTCTTGGCAGGTCACATTTAACACGAGCAGAGTCGGAGTGTTGCCGTTCTGCCACTGAAATCTCACCCCTTCGTGTTGCATTAATGTACTTGTTTAGCTTAATGCAGCATCTCTAATTTATTTTACCACTGATGTTGAATGTTTTTGCAGGTTTCTTGTCTCATTTCAAACTCGTCACTGCAGAGGGGCTGAGCTGATGTGATATTTTTGTCACTGCATATTAAAGCAGCGATGCCTCTTCATTGGAGGGATTCATTGTTCAGACACCAAACTGGGGTGTGGAGCTCTTGGATGATGTGAGCCTGGCAGAGAATCTGCCTGGAGTTTTTATTGGCACCTCTTTGCATGCAGGTGATTAATAAACATAAAACAATTATTCCCTGGTTGGATCCAGGTTGGAGTAGAACATATGTTTTGCCCAAGGGCAGGGCCCAGGATCTGAATCCCCCATGGAAAGGAAGATCCAAGGGGTAGCATCCAAAGCCAATGGAGCAGCAACCTCAAGGAATGAATAAATACAGCCCTTGACTCCAAACCAGGAACAAAAGAGCTGGCCCACAATGAGGTTGGACTGTAGCCTTAACAAAGGAGTTTCTTTGAGGACTTTTCAAGAATTCATCCTTTTTAAGGAATAATGTGATACTTCTGGTCTATAACTTATTTTTTTTAAAAGTCTACAGTGCTGATATTCAAATTCAGAAACCAGTTTTCATTTTTGACAGTATTACATGGAATCTATTTGAAAAATCAATATTTAAGTTAATGAAAGAGTAGGAAACTTCTTACCTGCCTCAAGTTTAGCCCTAAAGCTTCTGAAAACCACATTTTGCCTAGAATCCAGGAATCTCTTTTCTAAAGAATTCACCTTTTCATTTTTATTTGTCATGACAGGCCTCTCTTTCATAAGAAATCTCTGAAATAATTGAGCACTGCAAGAAAATAGTGCTTTGTACTAATTTTTGTGGTTCATATTATAAGAAATGAATGTAGTAGTCAAGGTGCTGTGTTCCTGGGGCACTGTGGCCACGGTGAGCTGCTCTGCCTTGCCTTGCCTGGTAATTCTGACCATATGTTTTACTCTCGAAGCCTCAGGGCCCAAAGAGTTAACAAGGCCCTTTTTCTCGTGTTAGGTTTCCTGTTTAAGGATGGTCTTTTCCTTGGGGAGCAGATCATCACCAGCTCATCTCTCCAGAGCTTGGAGTTAGCTCCAAGATCAGTTTACAGATTCTCTGTGCCTTAGGCCACGTTGGGTTGGGAGTGCTTTGCTGGAAGAGGAATGTAAGCATAGGTGCAGCACTCACAGGGCTTTTTCTTGGTGTTAATTACACCTTCCCATGGAAGAAAATCTGTGTTTTGGGATAGACCTCCCTGTGACCAGATGCATTGGCCAGAGGAGCTGTCAGAGCTCAGCTCTCTTGTGGAATTGGTCTCACAAATTTGTAATGGTGCCAGGACAGTTCTGCTGCCTAAAAATGATGACTCAAAAGTTGTCTTGAGTGAAGTGAAGACAAGCAGGGACATCAATCAAAAACTGGAAGGTGAAACTGTCTCCCATCCTGCTGTATTCACTTTTATGGGGAGCTGCTGGTGAGAGGGAGCCCTGATTCACTTTCCCCAGGATTTCTTCAAGAAATCTGTGGCCCTGTTCTGTGTAAACCAAGAGATGCTCCAGCCCTGGGCAAGTGAATGGCCTCAATCAGGGACTGGGTTTCATTGCAAACCTGAGAGTCCTCAGCAGAAATGAGTGAGACTGCCCAGTACTACTTCTACTACTACTGCTAGTAATCAGCAGAAATTAGTGAGACTACCCAATTATAATAATAACAACAACAAAAATAGAAATTGTGTGTGATCAATCCTATTGTATATTCTCTGTAGTCCCTGAGTCCGACTTCTGTTCATGGTGATCAGTCACTGGCAGAAACTTTGTCACCAAATGGAGCTGTCACTTCCCAGAGTCAAGATGTGGGAGCAGAGGGGAGAGATCAGGCTGAGCTCTCCCAAGGATGTGTTTTCCTTTGCTCTTGTCTCTGGTTTTGACAGTAGGCTCCTCCAAGAGGCATTAGCCCATGCCAGAGCTGACATTAGGGATTATGCTCATAGGATTTGGTTGAGTCCATTTTCCCATCTGAAGCAGGGACAGAATATTTCTTTTGTATTAAATAACTTGGCATTTAAGGAAGCAAAACCTTCTATTTGCTACCTGTGAAGCACTGGATATATTTATTAATATAATATTAATTTATCCTACTTGTAAAAAGTTTATCTTTCAAGCCATTTTTAATTCTTTCAGGATTTAACCTTACATAGAGTTTCCATGTGTTGTTATCAGCCATCAACAGTAATTTAGTGCAGGAAATTTTCACTGATCAAGCTAAACAGACATCAGTTGTTTTAACAGATTAAAAAAAAAAAACAAAAAAACCCCCAACAAAATGAAAATGGTGGAATTAAAAATACAACTTGTCTATTTTCCATGCCCTTGACTATGTTGGTTTAGATCTCTGCCTGGCTGAGAACTATGTTAAAAAATAAGTTAGTTGTCTTGAAAATGTAAAGTGACAGTTTAAGTGTTTTGTTTCTGTGCTAATGTGCAATTAGGTCGTTATCCAATAAACTGATTCATGTAGTTTAACTCGAGACAGCTGTGGAAGGCAGAGAAAACCCTTTGCTGTTGGGGTATGGGGGGAGAGGGTGTCTAAAAGGATCTGTTTCAGAACTGCCAGGATGGTATTTTTCCCTGTGTAATACAGTAAAGTTAGCAAGAATTCTAAATTATGCTGATCAAATCTATAGAGAGAAAATCAAAATATGTGTCTATCTGAATGCCAGCAAGTGTGGAATAATTTTTCATCTAGAAATCAACTCTAAGACAGCCCTACAAGGTGGGCCAGCCTAATCACTGAATCCTCCAAAGTGATTTCTTTATGGGTGTGTTTTCATTTGGTTAAATTACCTTTTGCTTAGTAGAGGTTCCCGTGATGTTGTTAAATATTTCTCATGTTTATGCACAAACATGAAAATTGTGGATCTCCTCGAGTTAATTTACAGCAGACAAAGGAAACTCCGTCATTTTTTGTGTCAGTATTTTGGGGATTATTGACAGTATCCTGCTACTGTACCACCAAAACACCCATGGGCCTCAGTGGTGCTTGATCTCCTCTTGCCAAATGTTGCACTGGGAATGTGGCTGATGCCGTTCCCTGCTGCCAGGGTTTTTGGTTTGTAGGGAACACCTGTGAGTCTCCCCAGCTCTGGATTCAGCAGAGGGCAGTGATCTCGCACGTTGCTGCCTTCTCCCAAACTGGTTTATCCTCTTCCTGCCTTGCAGATCAGCTGGTGGTCACAGAACTCATGGAGAGAGGACCAGAGCCTTGTCCAGCAGTGGCAGGTGGGATATATAGGGTTGTTTCTTCCTTTGGAAGACTCTTACTTTGTTTTTCACAAGTGTTGGGCAGTTGTGCTGTTGAACAAGTAATTGTTCACATTTTCAAAAAGGCAGATAGCTGGTGACTTGCCAAAAACCCAAACAGAGCAGCTGAAATCCATCCTGTCCTAGTTCATCCAAGCACTGGCAAGCAGGGATGTGGAGTTAAGATAAATCTTCACGTTTTTTAGGATATTCCAGTTCTCCCTTGCAGAGCTGCTCTGGACATTCACTGCTGTGTGCTTGCAGTGAGGATGCTCAGAGGATTTTATCAGCAGCTGTGCCAGGGAGGAAAAGCTCCTGCACCACATGGTACTGCTTTCAAAGGACTTTCTGTGATCCCACAGCAAAATTTGCTGAAGAAAAAAAAATCGAGAAAAGTCTGCAAAGGCTGGTTTGGAATGTGGGATATCACAACCCATTCATTTGCTCCCTCCCAACAAGCCTGCAGTGTGCCGAGGCTGTGGCTCAAGGGTGGCATTATGGGCCTGGCTGGAGCAGAAAATGCACTTGTCTGTGTAATTAAAATGTCCCCAGTTGGATTATATGGGAATCAGAAACTTTCAAGTACATAGCCAGACTCTGACATGGGAATTAGGAAAACATTTCCAAAGCTGTCAGCTCATTTGGTGGTTTTCCTTTTTTTTGGACAACATTTTCTTGTATCTTTGAGACTTTTGTTACTGGGCAAGGCTGGGAAAGGAATTCCAGGGTTTACTTATTCCTTATTTTCTCTGATTTAAAATGATACTGTTTCTCTTTTTTCTTTTTTTTGTTTTTATCATCCTTAAGCTCACATAGTTCTTAGTGAGCACCTTCAAGAAGAAAATAATTAAAGCAGGGTTTTAATTTCATTTGTCTTACAGTGTTCACTCAATGCACACGAAAAACCTGCCCAGAGCATCACATCAGGGGCTTTGCTTGGGCACATCTGATATTTCAAGGTTTTTGTATTGGTTTTTGCCTGGGCTGTGATGAACCAAGGGAAGACTTTTTGTGTGTCCCATGTTCACAGATGCCAGGAAAGGATTTAAGGTTGACCCTTCCTGATGTGTTTAGGAGCTGTGAAGCCACACAGTTACAGTTTTGGTTTTGGTTTCCATGTTGACTCCAAAATTTACAGGGTACTAAAGCAAAAGGTTCTTTATGTTCAAAAGCTGTGAAAAAGCTTATTAACACATGGAATTAATAGAAAACATTTTTGCCCCAAGCTGAGCTGAACGGAGCTATTTTTCCTCACAGGATTTGCTGAAATATTCCTTGGCTCAGCAGATTCAAAGGCACTGACAACATTTTTTTAGGAATACTTTAAAACAAGAATGTTCCTTAATTTTTTTAGCATTTCATCAAAGTTTTCTGCTTTATCAGGTAAGACCTTTGTATTCTCTAAATGGTCCCATATACCAAATGTTCTGAAAGATGATCCATAGGGTTTTCCCATCTCTTGGGCCTTCCTCACCTTCCTGAGGAGAGCTGAATGCTTCAGTTTTTCTGAAACCTTCCCCTTTTCCCAGTACTCTGACAAGACAGGGATGGGCTGTGGATGCCCTGTGCCTGTTTTGGCTCTGGACAACTTTGGAGAAGTTTTTTTGGAGAAGTTTTGTGCCAAACCCCAATCTGAACGGGGCCAAGTCAGGGCTGGCTGTGCTACAGGACTGGTCTCACCCTCATGGTGATTACTGTGTGCTCCTGGAGGATCCCTGTGATGACCAAATTAGCAGGAAATTCCAAAAGCCATAATCTGTAATATATAATATATATAATGTGCTGCTGCCATATGACAGGGCTGGGAGAGGAAATGAAATGAAAATGGGTCAGGAGTGGGAGGCCTGGGCTGAAACAATTCCCTGTGGTGCCAGGGTCCATTTAAGAGGCAAAACAGCAGCACATTACCAAGAGGGTGTAAGAAAGGTTGTTTTCATGGTCCAAACTGAGCAAACTGGCCTTTCCACCAGCCTCCTCCTCCTCAGCAGTGCCTGTATCCTGTGTGTCCTGCCTCCCTGCTGGAATGCTTTGGCAGGTAGTGAAGTAGAACAGAGATTCTTAAAGGAGAGAGTATTTTATCATTGGAAATAAAATTATAAACATACCAACTATACCTTTGAAACAGACTGTTTAAGGTAATTTTGGGTCTTTTTTGTAATTGTGGTACTCGAGTTGATTTATCTGTGTTTGAATCCCAATTGTTTCCTAAACTCCCCACGTCCCTTCAGCTCTTTATGTCAAATCTGTTTTCAGTGAGGTGCAGGTAACTCTTGCTTTGTAAACTTGTCTACTGAAATAGAAATTTGCAGGTAAGATGTTTCAGCACAGGGTCTAATACAATGAGGATTTGATGTTTGGTGGCACAGCAAGGAACTGTGGGAACATAAACGTAACCCTCCTGAAACAGAAACAGATATTTGGATTGGATAAAATGTTTTCTTAGGAAATGCTCCTTTTTTTTTTTTTTGAAAGTATTTGCTGCATGCTGAGAAAAAAAAAATCTCTGGAAAAACAACATCCCTAGAAGATCCAATTTGCACAGGAATCTGATCAGAATTCCATGTAGCTGCCAATGTGATGTTCAATACATGGTGAAACTCTCATAACTCCTGAATAAAGGCACTGAGAATTTCAGCCACTGATGTTCTGAATCTCATCCAGTAAAAGAATCCATAGATTGATCCACTTTGATCAGGTCTATGACAGAGGAAAAGTTTGACTGGAAGACCTGGAGTGGGGAGAATGTGATTTACTTATAGCACGTGTTTAAAGATAAAGAAATCCAAGATGCCATTGCAGAATTAGCTGAAATGTCTCTGTTCTGTGAGATAATAAATAGAATCACAGAGAACACGTGGAATTTTGGGCCAGAGGAAGATGATGGACCAATTGTTTTTTTGTTGGGTGCAAGTTGTTCAGTTACACCAAGAAAATGCTGCCTCTTGGGGATTTTTTAGTGAATTTAAGGCTCTAAACAGTGGAAAAAATCGAGAAGAATTTAAGGCACTTCTACACAGCAGAGCCATTGTCAGGGAAGAACTGCAGCATCCAGACACATGTTGAGGTGCTGCAGAACTTCTTGGCTTGGAGCAATAAATTGATCTTTCTCTGAACTCATTTTACACCCCCAAAAAAGATGAGTTGTCTCCATTTAACTTTTTCTTTGGCTATAAACTTTGCTACAAAAATAAAGCTATCCTGATGAGAAATCCTTCTAGATCTCAGGGATTTTAGTCTCTTCTCTGCTGAAAATAATCAAATTAGAAGCATCTGAAGGTGTCAGGATAAAAACATACAAAGGAACCATCCAGAACTTCACTGACAGAATTTTTCCTGCCTCGGAAAAGTTCTAGGATGCTTCAGCACCACAATCATGGAGACAAAGCTTGAGTGGATGTTTAGTGTCTGGAATTATTATTGCTATTTTTAGTGTCCTATTGGAAATGCTCAGGTGGCCACAGTGGGAATTCTTTTCCATGTAAAGAAGTTGAGGTGGGAAGACCAAAGTGATAACTTGTGGCTCAGCATGGCCACATTCTGGGTGATGGCTGGGTCAGACTCTCTCTGCCAGCTCTGTTTGGGTAATGAAGGCTCCACATCCTGCACCTGGACAGGGAGAGCAGAGTCTACACCAATAATCTCAGCAGCATCATGTCACCCTCACAAATAACATTTATTTTACTGCCTGACTTGAAAATGTTTCCAGTGTTGGTGTTTTGATTCAGTTGCACCACCAGGAAAAGCTTCCCTTGCTCACAGGCCACGTGGCTCCTTGCATTCCACATGTAAAGTTGGGAATTTAATGGACTCTCCTATAGGAAGGAATGCATTAACTACAGGTCAACAAACTCTGGTTATTGGGTTGTTTCACACCGAGAGCTGTTATTACCCTGTTGCTTTTAAGGTGCCTGTTTAAAGGTAATTATTTAGTCTGTCCAAAGCTGTGTGGAATTCCAGCACAGCCTCTGCTCCCTGGCGTTAATGATGCAGCACAGTCACAGCTCCATGTTCCCCTTGGTTTGCCCTTGGGACAGCTGACTCTTAGGGATTGAAGAGTTTCTTTTTCTTTTTCACTTGTCAAGGATTGGTATGTGGTTTCCCTGGATTTGTCATTTGTTCAAAAATTAATTCAAAAAAGATTTTTTTTATTTCATTTCCCTTTAGAATTGAAATTCCAGCGTGTTCTGTAACAAGCGTAGAAACCCTGAGCCTGGATCTATTTTTACTCTTTGACACAATCCTATGTATTTTCCCACGATGAGATTTGTAATCAGTGTGGGAATTTATACTGGGGTTGGGCCTGGAATTGTGTAAAATGTTTTTTTTTCTCTTAGGATGGAAAGGGAGGGGACATGTCAGGGGATGGCCTTGTTTGACAGTGAGATGGGAGTGGACTCCAGTACAGACAAGAATTGGCCTTGCACGACCCCTGACTCTTCTGAAGTGACTCTGTGGGCCTGCAGGAATGAGAGTGTCCAAAATTTTGGAAAGTCTTGATGCTTTTAGAAAGTTGCTCCTACGTGATGTGTCCATTACTCATCTTGAGCATCTGTGGTGGAATCAACAAGTGAATCCAAATCATGCAACTTCCTCCCACTCACAGGTCATTGGAGGTGTCCTGGCCTTTCAGGCACCAGACTGTTCCTCATAAAACATTCCAGAGACTTGCAGGTTCTCAAAAAGGAAAATGAGGAGGGATGTATTTTCCACCCCATGGATGAGGTATGTAATTACTGGAGGCAGATCCTGATTCTCTGTCTGCGTTGCTCATCCTTGCTGTGTCTAAGAATTCCTTGATATTCAAAGTGCCCCAGCCAAGCCAGGTTTGCATAATGTGATTAAATTAGGAAATGATATTTCATGCCTGGATATTACAGTGTACACACACACACACTTTCATCCTGTGTCGGAGCGTCGCTTGCTCTGCTCTGATACCGTGCACCAGAGGATGTCTGCAAATGGAATTATTTCAGGATAGTTATCCTAAATAACCCCATGTAGGGAAACCTGTATTGTAGCACAAAAGCACCTTACTCTCCTTTATCATAATCCATTTAAATGTGGATTATGCTGATGCAGAACAGGGCGCTCCTACTTTGGAATAATTTTAAATAGGAATAGTTTTTATGCTTTTGGCTCACACCCTACATTTTCCAAACTGGCTTTGAAGTGTAAACAAGCCTCTGATGTGTCTGTAGTATTTCCATTCTGCTCCCTGACTCCTCCTCGTTTCTTGGCTCTTCCTTTGGGAAGGTCCAGAGAAAAACCAAACCTGCAGAGCCCGTCATTTAGGTCTTTGCTTTCACAAACCTCATACCAAGGGACATTTCCAATCGGATTCCCAATTTAAATGCCTCCCTAAGCTTTGAAGAGAATATTTAGATGCAAGTTTCTGACGCTGAGCAATCCCCACTGATTATATTAGGACATTAAATGTTTCCTTTCACACTTTCCTGAAACTGAGGTTTGTGTTCCAAACCTCTTGTGGTCTCTTTTGGGACTGTTTGGGGTTTTCCCTCTATTACCATCAACCTGTTCTGCACCACCAGAGAAACCTGTGAGGTGCAACTCTGAGAAGGGTCCAATGCAGGGAGTGCTGCCACAGCTCAGTCCCTCCTGCTGCTCCTCTGTGAGGAACAATGATGTGTAGGGAAGACAGCAAGGAGGCTCCCTAAAATCACCCTCTTCCCTTGTGTCAAAAGCCATTTTTACATCTGTTGCCATTAAAAGTCACAGCTTCTTACCCGAGGCAGGTAAGACTTAAACCTTCTTCCTGACCATTTCATGGGTGTCCTGTCTCTTGGTTTGGTGTCACCTTTCCCTGTTTGTGTTCTTTTATCCCATAGTTTTCCACACCTCTGTCACATCCTGCTCATGTGCTTCCTCCTGCAGCTCCAGCCCTTGGTCCTGCCTTACGTGGGAGCTGCTCCCACCTGAATTCCCCATGGATTTACCAGCTGGATTTTACCAGATCTGTAAGTGCCACTCGGGACAGAGCAATGCAAGCACACGGGTTTTTGCTTTCTTAGTCCCTTTTCTGGCCATTCCCATGGTGTTTATTTCTGGGCTCTGGGAGCACGAGGTGCTGGTACAAAGTCCTGCTCGTGGTGATGCCATGAACACAACTCATTTGGAGCTTCATTGCCTGGAGATCAGTGGGGCTGTTTTATCTTCTGTTTTATCACTGATACCATGAGGTCCTTCTGCAGCTCCTCACAGACAGGTTTAGATTTGACTACCCTGAGTAGTTCTGAAACATCAGCAAACTCATTCATCTCCACTGGCGCCAGCTGGCTCAGCACAAGGGCTGGGGACACCGGGCAGGAACACCAGCTCCTGTCACCCCCTGAGCTCTGTTTGTGGCAGCATTCATCCCCCAGCCATGAAACTGGAGAATTCTTTCTTAAAGCTATGCAATTTTATATAATTTCCATGTAATAAAATGTATAATCCCTTTTAAGATATAGCCACAGAGGCAAAGGACCCTTCTCACAAAGACGATGGAGGTGCTTTCTTCAAATAAAAAGAGGTTTATTAAGAGAATGAGAATGACATTGTAGTGTGGTTGTTGTACATCTATTGCAGCATTAAGAGAAACAACAGCAAGTACAAAATCCTGCAGAACTTCTAGAGTCATCATCATCACAGCCTAACTTGTCCATGCTACAGTTTGGTGGATCCAAAACTTCATTCCCATTTCTAATGGCAGAAAATCCAAAGATTTTCATCTTTCAAAAGAAAAAAACCCAACCCAAAACAAACAAACAAACAAACAAAAAAAGGCAAAACAAAAAACCCAACTCAATTTGATATAAATAACTTGCACTGGACATTTTAAAACTTTCAGATTTTAATTACACATAAATAAATATATACAGATTTAGAACAGTTCAGTTTGGCCTGGTTCAAGTTCTGCTCCTTGTGCTTTATTTATTATTATTACTAATTTTAGAAACTTGTGTGCTGTTATCTGTAAGTTGTGGAGTTTTATTCAGTCCTGGGTTTAACTTCACCTGCCTTATCCCCAGCTGGGAGGGCAGCAGTCAGGGGGGCTCCCCTCAATCCTGCCCTGGGACCTGTTGGCTCTGTGGTTGTTCCTTCCTTGTGACGTGGCTTGGGGCTCCTCAGCCCACAGGAAAATCCACAGTGAGTCTCAGTTTGAAGCTGTAAACAAGGCCTGGACCTGCTTTAAATCCACAGCAGTTCTGCCAGAAATTTTCCTTGTCCTGGCGTCAGGGCTGGGCTGTGGGTGGGGAAATGGGAAGGTTTCCTTTGTGTTTGCCTCAACACCAGCAGATAAATCCAGGTAGAGCCAGGGCTCTGTCCCCCTGCCCTTGGCTGCTCCTGCTCTGGGTCTTGCACTGATGAGGCTTTTGCTCTTTCCTCTCAGTTTTTCAGATGGAACAAATTCCTGGAGCATGCCAGGATTTCACGATGGGTTTTTTAAAAAGCAGAATAAAATCAAATTGCACATGACTTGGCTTCCTGCATCCACATTACAAAAAAAAAAAAAAAAAAAAAAAAGGCAAAAGGCAAAACCCCAAAGCCATCAGCCTGGCTTTTCTCAATCTCACTACGTTCATTAGCACTGTTTGCTTCTTAAATTCTTTAAATCTTCTTTTTTCCTGTGTTTTCTTTGCTTGCTTTACGAGTTTCCTCGCACGTTCAGACTCAGCAGTTCAGAAAACAGTGCACTGGGTCATCCTTCCCCCTGGAGCCACCGCTGGTGCCCGGGGGAAGCTCCCACCGGGGGAGGCAGCGCTGTTATTTCCGATGCTTCACCTCTTTGTCTGACGCTTTGGTGTCGCCGGTCGTGTGCCCGTTCCCTGTGCTGTTCATGAATATTTTATCCAGCCCCTTGAGGGACTCCACCAGGTAGTTCTGGAAGGCGGTGAGGGCGGCGCAGATGGCCGGGCCCCCGAAGCCGTGGGTTATCAGGCTGAAATGAGTCAAACAGCTCTGCACTCCGGGCTCCAGGATGAGCGAGGGGCGGCTGTTCCCCAGCGGAGAGCGATCCTGGGCTATCAGGTCTGCGAACTCCTTGCAAATTTGCCTGAAAGAGAGAGGTTTGGTCACGAAAATGCGCGTGGAGAGCTGCAGGACACAGTCACAGAATCGTAGAACAGTTTGGGTTGGAAGGGACCTAAAAGATCATCCAGTTCCAGCCTCTCTGGACTGGACACCAGGTTGCTCAGAACTTCATCCCACCTAGCATTAAACACTTTCAGGCTGTTGTGGGGCATCCATAATTTCTCTGGGTGTATTTTGGGGTTCTTTTCCTGCTCCCTGCCTGAACAGCCACTTCCCCACTGGGAGTTTTTGGCTCCAGCCTGGAGTGCAGAACTGGAGCCACTGCTGCTGCTCCAGCTTTGAAAGAACACACGAGGCTGTACCAAAATGTTCCCCAGGGCTGGGTTACCCTCTCCCATGCAGAAGCAAACCCTTCAATCCTTGCAGGCCATTCCCCCTGCTGGACACCTCCCTGCAGCCT
Organism: Sturnus vulgaris; assembly: GCF_052056855.1. Taxonomy (NCBI): domain Eukaryota; kingdom Metazoa; phylum Chordata; class Aves; order Passeriformes; family Sturnidae; genus Sturnus; species Sturnus vulgaris. The sequence goes on from NC_142266.1 coordinate 4,582,539, forward strand.
GAGTCCATCTCTTCCCCACAGAAGAGCAAAGTTTGGGGGCTAATGCTGCCCTCCTCGGCTGCAGATACCGAATGCAGCTGTGGCTCGTTGCCCTCTGTACTCACTTGGTAGCCAGCAGCATGTTTTTCCTGGTGTGGAGCTCCGTGGGGTCGGAGTGCTGCCGGCACAGGTACTCTGCTGCTGCCTTGGCTGGGAACTCTGTCTCACAGACGTACCCGAAATCCCGAGCCAGGTGAATGGCTTCACCTGCAAGCAGGACAGAGGAACATCAGCACTGTGTGACAGGGACCTGGGAACTTCTGTGGAGCTTCAGCCATCTCACTGTTGTGACTCAGTTTTGATGGAACTGGGCCCTTCCCTGTCTCTGTGGCCACCCAAGAGCTCTCTCTACCTTCATCTCTTGCTGCAGAAACACCACTGAATTTCTTACACTCATCTGTAAGGCAATTAGTCTGTGCGGGCCAAATGAGCTGGTGCCAGCCCTAAACAGCAGCTGGGTTCTTCCCTTACTACCTTTTACAAGAACATGAAGACAGTGCTGGCCTTGGAGCAGGGTGAGGTGTGACTCTGGGCACCTGCTGCTAAAGGAAGAATAGCAGAGGCATTTCTTACTTGGGAGCATTCCCTGCTGCATCTTTCCCTACTTCTTCCCAAATTTCCTGCTTGGCTTCTCCAAATTGAGTAAAGATTGAAAGGGAGCCTGGGGGGTCAAAAAGTGACCTCAGCCCCATGACTACTGGACAAGGCAGGGCAGGAGGAAGGGGCAGGAGGAAGGGGGTTACATCCCCCACAGTGCCTGGGGGCCCTCAGGCTGGACATGCAGGCAATGTATCCATCACCCCGTGGAAATGCCCACCCATTGATGGAATTGATCCATCTCCAGGCGTCCCCGTGGAAATAATCAGAGCTGATGGCAATTGATCATGCCCAGCACCCGAAATCCTGGTCGGGCAGGCAGAGCTAATTTGCCTTGCCCCCCTGCTGCTCACATGTATTAGGCCATCCATCCTAACAGCATTAACCCAGATCCCATCCCTGCCTGCCCTGCTCCTGGAGCTCAGTCTGTGGAGCTCTGTTACAGGGATAACAACAGTACTTTCCAATTCATCTCCTCCTCCAGAGAAAGAGCAAATAAGGTAAACCTAAATAATCAGAATTTGCTGTTGTTTGTGTGTTAAAAAAACAGTCAGAAATTATCAACTGCTGAAAAACTGATACTGGGATAGTAAAAAGAGCTGAGTGACCTCATGGTCAGAGCCAGGGCTGGAGCCAGGATTTATTTCTTCCATGAATATGTGAGTGGCTGCACATTTTAATGTTTTTTAAAGGCAATTTGGATGCTGGATTAGAGAGATGTCAGGGTGACAGGGCACTCTGGCTTTAGTGTTAAAGACACATTGAGCCAGATCTTGAGGAGGAGAGGCTGCAGGAGAGTGCACAGAGGGCCATGGTGGGCAGGGGGCTGCAAGAGCCTGGCTGAGGGCAAACCTCCTTCCTAGAGCTTAGGCATGTTTCTGGAGTGGAAATAGAGCCCTGCTGCTCCCCTGGGTCCAGGTTGGAGGTACTCTCATGGAGCACTTGCCCAAGAGAGGGTGAGGGCTCCCAAGGGAGCTTTTTCTACCTGGTGCTCCCTAGATTCTCCAGAAACATCCTCCCCATCTGTATGAGTGGCTGTGGGTAGGTGTAAGAAAAGATATTTCATCAGCACTCAAACCCCTATGCATTGGGTCTTTTAAATAATTAAGGAAGGCAGAGGGGAGAAAACAAATTAAGCCAAGACAGCAAATGTTCAGGAAAGAGTGTGTTTGGGGCAGAGAGGCACAAGACTGTGTGTGCTGGGTGATGTCACTGAAGAGGCACCTTCCTCTGGGTGGAACATCCCCTGGTTCCATCATGCTTACAAGCAGGAGGAAATTATATCCATCAAACACACTATTTACTATGAGCTGGGAAGCAGGAACCAAAGCATCAGCAGCCACTTGAAATCAAACTGTACATTTCTTCCTTCCTTTCTTTCCTTCATTCTTTTCTTTCTTTTCTTTTCATGGAAATCAGCCTTTCATTCAGCACGAACCAACTGCTCTGGGTAACAACCTCCGCCTAATGAAGCGGGTCATTTAATTTGCTGGCGACAATGGAGATGATTTTCTATTCAGGATCCGAAGGCAGCTGCCTGCACCGCGGCGGGCACGGACACAATGGATTCCTGAGCTCAGAGGGAGGCAGAGCTGTCATTCCATTTGTTTGCATCCCCGTGTGCTTTTCTCCCAGGATGCAGAGGCAACATCATCATTTCCATGGTGGAGAGAAGTAGGAGGGGAGGAAGTCACCGCGTTAGGCAGGGGAACCTCGCATGCCTGGGCAGGGCTCTGCCTGCCAGGGCAGCACCTTTTCCATAGCTCTGAGGGCGGCTGCTACACACCTGAGCTCCACCTGCAAAACCTCAGAGCAGTTTGACATCTCCTTGGTGTCTCACTCATTTCCTGGAGGAGGGAAGGACTAGGATATGGGGCATTTCCTTCTTAGAGGTGACATGACACGGACCTGAGCTTGGGATGCTGCCCAAGGGCAGTGTGGTTGGAAGCACCTGAGCTGTGCCATAGTTGGGCACACACACGGGCTGCAGAGCAGCTGGGGAAATCTTTATTCAGGCTTACTTTGTGTTTGGTCTCTGTGACCCAACTATTAAAACGAGCTCAAAGAAATGAGGGATACCCTGAGCTCAGCCAGAAGGATGCTCACAGTCCTGCTTGGCCTTTTGCATAGGCCACATCTGATCCAACAGGAATGGCTGAGTTTTGGAAAACAGACATGGAAGCACAGAGTTCTAGAATGATTTGGGTTGGAAGAGACCTTAAAGATCATGCAGTTCCAACCTCCTACCACAGGCAGGATAACCATGCTTGGACATTTTCTTGGACATTGCTGTCTTGGTTTCATTTGTGTTCTGCCCACTGCCTTCCCAAGAGTGTGCTCGTTTAAAAGGACACATCCTTGAATGAGTGTGGAGACTTACACGGGGACATTGCCATACTCATTCAGTGGTGACCACTCCATATTTTAAGAGTTCTGGTTTGTGGAAAGCTGGAATTAAAGGGATGGAAGTTTTAGCACTCCACCCTCCACAGAGGCTGGGAGAGACTCTTACCTTCCACAAGGGATGTGAGCAGGGTGACGTTGGCAGCTTTGCGCCTTCCTGCAGGTAGATTTAGTCCAATTTTCTCTAACCTTTCTCTTAAACACCGACCCCCATTTTTTGATTTGGCTCTGAAAAGAGAAAACAAAGTGGGAAAATAAATTTCCATGCAATTCATGTTAAAATAACCATAATCCTAGTTCAAGCTTTGCGGTTTGAATTGAAAGAAGAAACAGCAATAAAAATACTATTCCTTAATGTGCCAAACACCAGAACTTCTCATCTCTTCATCTGAGGTAAGAGCTGGTGCTGAGCACAGATCTTGGGGCAGCTTACCTGCGGAGGACCCCGCCAAGGAGGGAGGCGTTGAGACACTCGGGGGGCGAGAGCCTCCTCTGCACCTCCCCGACCGTCACCTTGTACTTGGAGGTGGAGCTGAGGAGGGAGAGGCGGCCGGGCACGGAGCAGAAAACCTCGTTGGGATTCGTGACCCCTCCGATCAGGCCGTCTTTGTTCATGGACAGGGTGGAGATGGTGGTGCCATTCGCCTTCGAGGGGATGGGCACTGCAGACAAGGAAGAGGGAGAGAAGGGGAGACCATGGCTGAGAGACCCAGACTCTCCAAGCAGCTCTTCAGCCCCTCCCAGACAGCAGCACGGCTGCTGGGATGCCTCATTAGCTCCTTATTTTCCTCAATGAGAGAAGCGAGGTGGGGTGATGAAACTAAACTAAATAAAGGTTAAAGGAAAGGAGGAAGCCTGGACGCTGCCCTTGCCTGCATTCTCACACCTCCCAGCCCAGCTGTAATTAAAGCCAAGGTTTGGGCTGGTCTTCTGGAAGACTGGAGATTGTCCACAGCGTTGCTGGCTGGATCTGTGACCCGCTGCTCTCCCTGTCCCCTCCGGGTGCTCCATGAAGGTGGGTGGCTGGGCAAAACATGGCTGGTCCTGCTGGCCAGGATGCCAGTCCTCTTCAGGGATTCCAGCTGCAGCCCAGCTCTGTGCCAGCACACACTGCATCCCACCAGGCAGGATCAACCACAGGAGCCAACACCTCCATTCTGTGCCCCAAACCCAGGAGCTGCTGGGCTGGCCGAGAGCTGTGCTTCCATTGTGTGCCCACGGGAACCAGGGGAAAAGAGTTTCTTTGCCCTCAGCTCTGGGATTAGCCCCACAAATAGCCTCAGCCCTAAACTTTCATCATCCCTGGCTTAAAGGAAGGTTGAGAAAATCAAACCAAATTAATCCAGCACAAACTTGCCTTTGCTTAATGGGCAAAAGTCAATTAACAGAAAGTTAGGCAGGCACTGGTAACTGCAGCATCTCATTGGGCCTATGGTGTCACACCAGGGCAAAGGGGCTCCGTTTTCCCATTGATCATTCCATAAGAAATGTTCTTAGACGCAATAAAGGTTTATAAGTTAAAACTGTGACAGAGACTTGTTCCAAATCTCTTCGGCTTTTATGCTCTGAAATTAATAACCAATTTAACTCAGGGGGGAAAAAAAAAAAAGAAAGCAGGTTTTGAAAGAATCCAAAGATAATTTCAGCCCTGGCATTCTATGTGCTTCCTCAGGAATTACTGTTCCACTGTCACATGGCTCCTGCAAGTAACTCAGCAGTGAATGCCATGGTTTATAAAGGAAATACATATGCTCAAAATGAAACAGAAGCCCCAGGATTAACTAGGGAGGGTACATGGACTGGACCTACGAGGGGGAGCTTACAATCAGCATATTGTAAATCCAGCTCAACTACTCGCTAGCATGGCAATAAAAATGAGCACATGCTACATAAAAATGACTCATGTTTTAAGAGTAAGGCATGAATGGAAAGGAGCTGAAGGACATGGAGTTTCCTCCCAGCACAAAACTTGCACAAAGTCAGGGAGCAAAGGGCAGGATGCACCAGTGCCCTGCTGGAGCTGGCAGCTGTGGTCAGTGTTTGCCATGACCGAGGTTGGTTCAGGGCAGAACAAACACAGGAACATCCCCCTGAGACGTAGGAAACCAGAACTATTTCCAGGAAGGAGCAACTTCAAAGCTTTCTTCTGCAGTCCCAGAACAGGTTAGGTTAGTCTCCAGGGGATCCCTTAAAATCAAAAGTCAGAGAGTGGTTTGCAAATATCCGTGCAGAGCTGCCGAGGAGTGAGGCCCTGCAGGGTCCCAGCGATGGGGTTCTGCTGCAGAAAGGGCCACCCCCAAGCAGGTGTTGTTTGTAATATCATGTGAAGAGCTGTGCATAATTGATACACTCTGTAACCTGGATTATATTTGGAGACATCTGTGCATGCCTGCGATCATGCCATGGCTGCGCTCAAGCCGCATGCGTGGCCGGGGACCTGCACACACCCGAGGGACAGCAGAGCCATGCAGGGACAGGGACTGTGCCTCACCACACATCCATGGGACACGGCATGTGGGGAGGAGGCAAACCCAGCTGGTACCAGTGTGACTTAACACCAGAGCCTATGGAAAACTGGGCTGGAGAAGGGTCGGATACAGCTCTGTGTTTGCCAGTGGCCCCACAGGCAGTGACAGGGAGGCACAGATGATGGTGATGTGCAGCATGGAGACACAACACTTGGGAAACACGTACTGGAGGTTTTAGGAATGATGCTACTGTCAGAAACAAAGCCCTGGAAAGCTGTGCCCTGGAGCAGACTGCTGTGAAGGGTAAAGCCCAGCACAGCTGGGTCAGCCCAGCTCTGTGCCACAAGCAAACCAGGCAGGCACCAGCACTGCACGTGGATTTTGCCATTGCTCTTCTGCCTCGAAGCCTCAGCCAAGGCCACAGCCCTGTCACTTTGGACACGTGCAGGTGTGGGACAGGGCGCCTGTGTCACATAGAGCTTGTGCCCTCATGGGGCACACGGGATGTGAGGGAGGGAAGGAGAAGGCAGCAGCACCGGGAGCTGAGCTGGGCCCTGGAGTCCCGCAGCAGTGCTTCATCCATTAGACAGCGTTGCCTCAATACAACAAGAATAAACAAAGCCACATTCGCCATTAATCATGAATTATTGTTATTGAGCCTCACCTGCTGCTGTTTGCCTGGTCTGATCTGCAGCTTGTTTGCCCATAAACATGCTGCAGGAGGGAGACAAGCTACCATTAAAGCCTGACAGCTTTGTTTCCTTGGCTTTTGGGGAACCAAAATTGTCTCTTGTCATCTGAGTAAACCAAAAGTCCCCCTCGATCTTCAGTTGCTGCTTTCCTGTTCCCGCAAGCAGCAGGTGATCGGAGCACCTGAGCCAGCCTGCAGACAAGAAGGAAGCATGAGAGCAGTGACAGCCCAACGCCCCGGCGCCGACCCCCTGCGCCCTGCCGAGCCCAGCGGGAGCCGCTCGGTGCTGCTCCCACAGCCTCGTGCCGAGGGCTCATCCCAGCTACAGAGGAACGACCCTTTGGAAAGGAGACAGCACCTGCACCATGGGGTTTGAGGCACTGAGCAGCTCCGGTGTGAGTGGGAGATCTGCAGTGTCGCTGTGCCCGAGAGAAGGGCACAACAAGGAGCTGAGAGCCACACGGTGCTTTGCAGCTGGGGATAGAAATGTCACATCATGCCACTGCACTCGTCATCCTTTCTGAGGTCCTGTGGGATCAGCCATAGGAGACACCCGTTTTTGGCAGAGTAGGACAACACCTTCCCCACAGTGACCCAGCTCTTCCCTGGCTTGTCCCCCTGGCAGGAGCCTGGGCAGGTCCCACTCCTGACCATGGAGGATGGGCTTCTCAGCAGAAACACATCCCGGATGTGCTCGTGCACACAGTGACAGATCAACACGCTACGAAGGCTGATGAGGAAGGGCTGCCCCTCCAGCCCTGCCTGATGAGTGGGACGGGGTACCCCTGGGTCACCCCAGCCCACCCCAGGGAGCTATAAATGTCAGGGCACAAGGGGGAGTTTGGATTGACTCAGACAAAGAAAGGGGAAGAAGGACATCTCAGACCTTTAACAACTGCTCAGAGCACTCCTGGGGAGTGCAAGGTCCTTTGTTATCTGTTCTTATTATTTATCATTATTATTTATTGGCGCTTGATTGCTTCACTCTGTGCTCCTAAAGTTTTTGGGGTTTTTCGCTCTTTTCTTAAACTGCCTGGCATTCCCGAGAGAGATTTTCCCATGGAGGTGTTTTCTATTCAGATTAATCCTGCTACTTCTAAATCAGCAAATCCAGCTGAGCTTGGCTGCAGATTTCAAAAACTAAAGCCCCTGTGAAGCATTTTGACCTGCCCTGGGGATGCTGCAGGTGGGCTGGACACAGGTAAGCACTGGCTTGGGTCAGAGGGGTCAGATCTAAAAGGGAAAACTGATTTTGGAATAAGGTTATGCTGGCAGACCTCAAAGGGCTTCACGCATTGCTGATCCTCACCCAGCGCTGGTACAGCACCAGCCACCAAAGCCATGAATTCACTCCTGTCTCAAGCCAGCACTTAGTGCAGCTGGGGAAAATTGAGGCACAGAGCAAGTTAAATGATTTACCACAGCTCAGGTACACGGGCATGATCTGTGTGTGTGCAATTCCAGTCTGTGGTAATGCCTTTCTAAGCAATCCAGGATTCAGCTATTGCCCAAATGTTGAGATGTGCTGTGCTTCAGGCTGATTATGTACAGCCTCTGTTTTCATAGCTCTGGATTTTCTGTAGGAAGCTGTGAAATCAAACTGTTTGTCACCACATCGTCTTGGCTCCTGGTGCTGTGGTGATTTGGAGAAGGGCAGCATGGCAGGAACAGGCACACAGCAGGATCTTGCGGAGTGTGGGAAGGGAAACGATCCTCATTTCCTCTGTACACCTCACAGGGAGTGTTTCCATCAGACTGCAGCCTTGAACCTCACAGGACAGGTGCCATTTGCAGTCTGTCATATTCCAGGTGTGTGTGAGCAGCAGTGGAGAGACCCAAACTCTCACCTGAGTCGCTTGTCCCCCGTGCTTGGAGCAGCCACACGTGACTTCATTTTCCCTGTGAACCACAAGGTTTGTGATCTCCCATCAGAGGGACCTTTAGTGTTGAGTCAGCTCTGGTTTGTCTTTTAAACATACCCTGGTGTAATTGTCAGATGATGAACCCCCACAACTGCCTTTGCTGTAGCTCAAAAACCCTGATGCAGAGAGAAAGTGATTTCAAACAAGTCCTGGTGTCCCAGAACACCAAGGGCTTAATCTCTTGACTTCCTTGAGCTGGAGAACATCCTGCCTGCCTGGGGTTATCTCCTTGTGTCTGGCGCAGCCAGAATGGAATTATGTTATGACACGGGACAAGTCACTATCCCAGTTTGGGCTTGACTGTCTCCAGCAACAAATTGCAGATAATAATATAATAATGTCTACCTGGGAGGGATGCTGTGATACCCAATTAAAACTTGCCAAGTAATCTCTGGTGAGAGATTTCTCCAGGTGAGAAGTCCTTGAGTGTTGAATGCAGGCAGTAGGAGTTGGTCCAGCACCTGAGCACAGAATGTGATGATGCCCCTTGGAGCAGACAGGCAATGGAAAGGCAATTCCCATGAACAACAGGAGTGCTGACACCTCCAGCGATGCTGCAGGTGGAACGGGATGTCACAGCCCTGTCTCCCTGAGGGGTTTTCAGGAGACAGCCGAGAGAAAGATATGAATATGGCTGAACGGATTGCTCGGCTGTGAATCCAGTGAACGAAATAAGGAGCCTCATGCATTCAAAGTGTCCTTTCAAAAGAAAGCACAAAGTTTCTGCTTCTTCTGGCTTGCAGAGGTAGATCCCTTGGCTTTTAAGTTCGAGGTAAAAAGAAGGAGCAAAACAAACCCATTCTTCAAAGGCTTTTACCTAGAAAACTTCGGAGAATTTCCTGCTTTTCCCCAGAGAAATCCAGCACCAACCGATCCGCAGCCCTGCGCCTCTGCTTCCTCATCCTCCCTCTCCCTCATGGTCTGGGTTGATGATGCTCCATCCCTTAGCTCCTGCATTCCTTCTCCTTCCTCATCTTTGTTCACCAGTTTGTGGGTGAAATTACCCTTGTGATTCCTGGAAATGGACACTTTGATATGTAAATATTTTTGAAAAAGTGCAGCTGAAACCCGGCTCAGTCCTCGGTGCGGGGATTGCCGGACTGCAGGAGCCGGTGTCGGTACTCGGGGGCTGGCAGCAAACCATTTTTGGTTCTAAGGGAAAAGAAACTTTGCCTACAAAGAGAGAAAAATACGAAGTACTGACTTGTTTCCATAGGAGAAATATGCTGCCTGCTTGCGAAATGATTTGTAAGCAGGAAATTTTGTGGTACTTGGGAATTGGGTTGCTTATCGTGGCGTTATTTGTTCTGTTCCGTTTCCAGCTGGAGCTCGGGATGCTGTAAGGGGAAAAACAGGTCCAGAGGGAACATGCAAATCGCTGCCCGTCTTACAAGTCTGTTTTCTTCTCTCCCTAGATACACTACAGGTAAATTCTCTTCCTCGGTAAGGCGGAATCCCTGGATATCGGAGCTTTTATTGCGACGTCCCTTTAAAAGTGGGAGTGTGCTAATGTCGAGGTTGCATTTTAAAGAGGTATCAGTGAATCGCCTTAGGAGACAACCTGGGACAAAGCAATCGCTCATCTTCAGGCACAACAGCGCTGTCTCCAGCCCCCCACCAAAGCCTCTCAGCCCGCCGTCCCTCTCCAGGACCGTGCCCCGGTCAGCTCGGCTGCCCCGGGCATCGCTGCGGGGCAGAGACCTGAGCCGTGCTGCCTTGCAAGGGGACACCTGCACCCTCCAAACCTGCCGCAGGTGTCGAGGTTTTGTTCCATGACTCTGCAGGTGCAGCGATGACAGCCCCGAACCCCCCGGTTTGTTCCCGGGCCGGGGGTCCCGCTGCTCTGACCCGCTCCGGGCCGGCAGCGAGGGGAAGCTCGGGCTGATGGATGTTTGTGTGCAGCCCCTGATGGAAGTGCTGCGGAGCGGTGAGGGATTGCTGTTGTCTTCCGGGAAGAGCTGTCAGTGAGCTCATGTAACCTTCGTTTGAATGCTTCCGATGTAAATTATAAGATGGAGATACACATATAAAAAAATATCTGGATGTGGGTGTGAGCCAGGGGCAGCTGCTCCCGCCATCCCTTTAAAAGCCCTTTTTCAGGGAGGAGGTGCTGCAGAGTTCAGCTGCTCCTGTTTCGTGGTGTTTCAGCAGAGAGGTATTTATTGATGGTCCAGGGAAGGAGGTCAGAGCCATCAGCTGTATTTCAAAGCGCACTCTGTAATTATCCTCTCTTCCCAGAGGGGATTATACAGGTATTCTCTTTATCTCGAATGCACAACCTGAACCAAGTCCCGGTGTCAAAGAGCCTCTCTAGGAACCACCATCATCGGCCTTTTCAAATGGAAGGATGGAAAGAATCTTGGTTTTATCTGTGGGTTTTCGAGATCGCTGGGTTCTGATAGGGAAATGAATCTCGGACCCTCAGAGGAAAGCAAGGATGCAACTTCAAACTATTCCCATGAGAAAGCTAATCAGGAGAGGTCCCATGCCTATGCAAAACTCCCATATTTAACATTTTGTTTCCCATGCAAATCCATTCATCAGGTTGGGAAATAAATATGAAGTTGTCATGTGATATTAATTCCATTTTACGTTCTGTACCTCTCTTTGACCCAGTGAAGTCCCAACCATGCATCACTGCAGGTGTCTCCTGGGCAGCCTTGGGATGGATGAACAGAGCAGGAAGATTCAGGCTCCCCCAAATCCATGGGTACAATGGCTTGGTTAAGGACAAGATGAGTACATCTTGCTTTGGTAAGAATGGGCAGCAGCTATAATATTAAATATTAAAATTATTAAATTTATTATTGACTATTAAAATTTACTCAGCCCTCTGTGCTTCTGCAGGACTTGGGAAGGAGATTAGAAAGTGCTTTGCAATTGATAATTTCAGCTAATGCATTTTCCTGGTTCACCATTTAGGAATGACTCGACCTCAAATATGCTGCTGTTCAGAACAGTTTGTCAGTTTTTTGGAAACTGCTCACAATTAATTTGTGGTGAGTTCCCACATGTTTCCTTTCCATGCTTCATTTCATGGAGTGGATTCTGCTGTCTGGGGAACCCTGATGTCTCAGCCTGAGCAGTAACTGCAGAAACAATTCACTGGAAGGCACCAAACATCAGTGATTAAAATGTCCCCCTAAACAGTCAAACTCAGTTGTCTGAACCTTTGAAGGGAATGAATGAAAATTATTTGGGTTCTGGTTTTGAGTGACAAAGTGTTTGGAGATATTTCCTGCACTGTTGGTTGGAAGCCGCCCCAATGCAGCGACTTCATTGGAGAAGTCAGTTTAATCTGGTAACTCACATTATTTCCCTCCCCCTTGATTCTAAATTACTTTTTTTGGAATCTGCAGCTGTGCCCTTCCATATCGCCATTAGAAATTTAACTATTTCAAATTTAGTTCAATTAATGAATAATTATTTAAAATGCAGTTCAAATTCTGCCCGTATAGAACTCATGTTTCACAGCCCAAACCAAGCAGGTTTAGAAACAGGAGGCTGGAGAGCTGGAGGATTTAATCCAGAGGATCTGGAAGCCCACACTGCTCCTGCTGACACCAAGGGAAGTTCCCCATCCAATGCCACCCCTGACTGTGCTGCAGCGAGTGCTCCCATCCCCACACACTCCAAAACTCTGCTTGTAGCATCAACCACCCCAAGTTTACTCCTTCAGCAGCACAAACACTTTGACACCCAGTCTATGAGATCTTTACGTGTTTAAACAGTTTGATTGGTTTTACAATAACATGCAGGAGAGATTTTCCCTGTATTCCCTACACATGCACCTGAATTTGTGCGGCTGGGGAGAACAAAGCTGTGACATCGTAGTGAGCAGTGGCCGATCCCGATCCCATGGAAGCTGCTGCGATGTTCCTGACAATTTTTAAAATCTATTCAGGTTGTTGAAGGGCAAAAGACCATTCAGCAAAGATTAGACATGAATAATAATTAAAAAATTCTTCCCTTCATACCGAGCTCGCTGCCAGCCCGCTGAGCTGGCGGGGTTTCAGTCTGGGTCTGACCACAGCAACGTGAATCTCTCGGTTCAGCGGCTCCTCCAGAGCTGCCGGCTTGTCCAGGGATCACTCTGGGGACAGGCACTGCTCACCATTGTCACAGCAGAAAAGGCATTTCCTTTTCCTTGCTCAGATGCCCTGGGTTGCTGACACCAGTGTATTGGTGAAACAAACCCTCTGACGATGGTTTTTCAATGGCTGCCCCATCTCTTGCTAACTTGTGCTGGAAACCTCCCTAAGCACTCTCTGTCAGACCCTCTGCTCGCACCTCTCCAGCCCTGGGATTGTGGCTCTGCTTTCTCCCATGCATGTGGCCACTTTGGGGCTGCCAGGGAGCCCTGGGGACACCACTTGCTCCCTGGGACCTGTCTGACCAGTCCAAGGGCACAGGGCCTGACCCAATCCCTCTCTCCCTGGCGCCTCGGCACTCTGGTGACTGATGCCAGATAAATGCCTGAGATAGAGGGTGGGGAGACTCAGCCCTGCTGGAATCCCAAGCACGCACCACAGACTCGGTGATGGATTTTTAAGCTGTGAAGGTGAACCTGCTCCTAACTCCCCTCGTTCTGCCCCCAGCTCCCCTCTTCCTGCTCCAAGCCCCTAGCTCCTGCCATGCTGTGTTTTGGGGTGCTTTAATTGCAATGGGTACCTTGGGCTCGTTTCTAGATATTCCCCCTCACTCCTATGTGCTTCTCTGTCCTTTCCCCCCAAACCACAACACTTCTCACCAAAGGGAAGGCAATATCTGGGCACGGCAGAGCTGAGCTGGGGACAGGCTAGGGAGATGAGAGCTGAGCACGCAGCAGCTCCAGCATCACATCCAGATTTGCTAATTAGTTCCTCCATTAAGAATTAAAATAAACAAACAATGGAACGACAGCAAGAGTGAGTAATTCCCTGGATCACACAGGAAAGGGTGGGATGGTTTAGTGGTTAGAGTGCTAGTCTAGGACTTCAGAGAGCCTCATTTAGGCTCTTCAAATAATTAAGGGAGATTGCAAACATTTTTTTTTCTGAGATCATGTATCTTGGAATATTATTAAACGATGAGGAATAGTCTGTGTTTGCCTCTGCTCTGCTGCAGGTTTAGTGTGACACTGATGGGTCCCTTATGGGTCTTGCCTGTGTCTATGCTGTCATGGCTGTGTGTCCTGATGGACCCCAGTGGGGCAGATACCTGTGCTGTCACACAAATTAAGATCTTGGCACCACTTCCTTTGCAGGGACAAACACCACAGGTGTCACCTGGCCAAGGCTGTCCTGCTGCCTTGGCAGCAGTCCACCTGTGGATGAAGTAGCCCCTGTGGGAGCCAGGGCAGTGATGTGACTGAACTGCAAAAATACTTCACAGCCCCAAAATGAAGGGAAAGGTGCTCCAAAGCAAGCCCAACACGTCTGTGCTGCTCACTCAGGGTCCTCCTCCTGGAGCAGAGGTGCTGCTGCTTTGGTTCAAGCCACATGCCAAAAAACAACCCAAGCTGGCTTTCCTGAACCTACCCTTTAAAAGTTGCTCTTTATTTCTAACAAAGAAAAAAAATTCATTTAAAAACATCTAATTAAACAGTAAGTCATGACAAGGTACATGAAACTTGGAGATAACACATGCCTGGGAGGCACTGGGGAGGTTGAGACAAAGCCCAGCGCCTTCACCAGTACCCGCATGCGTTATCTCACATGAACACACACCTGGGCTTATCCTGGTGCAATTATAGGACATTAAAAATATAATTTTAATGGAGGAATGGTGATCTGGATGCAGTTCAGAGTAAAAACTTTCTTTTAAGTTTCTCTGTTTGATTAGTAGGTGTTCCTGCCACGCAGCGTGTGCGCGAGGGGGAAGCGCCGGGATCGGGAGGTGTGACTGTGTTTTGAGGAACGCTGCTCTATCTCCCGGTGTGTGCGAGGGCTTGTCGAAACTTTAAAGCATTCGTGAGCAGCACTAAGGCAGCAAAAGTTCCAGTCAAGACCTGGCTTGTCCCGGGTGAGCCCCTTTTCCTACTCAGGCAATCTACCGCTGCAGATGAAGCTGCAGAGAGCTGGGAGGGCTCCCCAGCGAGCCCAGCACCCTGCAGCTGACTAGAAGCCAAGTACCTCCACCCACGGCCCTGGACAGTCCTATAAAAGCTGTGTCTTCACAGCCCCAGGTGTTTTACAGGATGACCTCATTTATTACCTTGCTCGTCACAGGAAATGATGTTTATCTAATCTACCATTCTTTCAGGATTTTTTTTCCCCTGCCACATCTGGCTTCTTACATTTCTTACTGCTAGATTCCTCCTTGCACCAAAACAAAGGAGAAATGGCACTGCTGCCATCATGCCAGTGCCCCAGTCCCACCAGTCCCATCAGCTTGAGAAGAAACTGAGAAACTTCAAAATCTGGAGCTCGCGTGTGGTGGCGAGTGGATCTAAGGATCTCGGTCTTAATCTCCCTCCTCTGCCGCATTCCTTAGTAGTGACAGCTACTTCTTGCAATATTCCTGACTGTGGGCTCTGAGGCACAGCTTTCCATCTGTCTGTCCAGTATCCAGCCAAACAGGTCCACATTCCTGAGCAGAAACGCTAGCACTGCCCCTCGGAGCGGCTCAGAAGCCTCAGATGGAAATTGGAACAAGTCACAAAAATGAGGGAGGGCAGCAGGCAGATCCACAAACACGAGAGACAGTGGCAGGACCAGATCCACAAACCCAAGGGACAGTGGCAAGAGCCAAGTCCACAATCACAAGGCACAGTGGCAGCACCAGGCCAGCACGGAGCCTGGGGACGTGTGCTCTGTGTGTCTGGGTGCCAGTGTGAGCCCACGCTGGTCACACCCTGCTCTGTCTCTACTCCAGGTTGTAAAATGCCACAGCCAAAACTTGTGCCCGCGAGCGGGTGCACCAGCCCCTGTGGCTCACCCAGCTCCTGCTGCCACAGGGCCCCAGCTCACTCCAGCCCACTGCCGGCAGGACCCTGGGCTGCTCCCACACCCCAGCGTATCCCCAGGTGCCAGAGAAAGAGATTTGTATTTTTCTTTGTAATAAAAAGGCTCTCTCAGAAGCTTTCTGCTGATCCCAAAAGGATGTGAAAGCAATAAAACCCCTCCTTATTTTACAACCAAGCTGCAGGATTTTTTGCTACTGAGCACAACGACCTAATGCTTGATTTCATAACCAGAAAGTCGCACCCTGCACCAGGAGCTCGGGGCTTGCTGAGTCCTCAGTTTTATGTCTGGGGGGTCTCACAGCCAGACCTCGGTAGCTGATCTGGGCATCTAAACAGCAGGGCAGCAGGTGAGTGGAGCAGAAAACTCCTGGGCTACTGTAGACTAAAGCAGCCAGAGCCCCAACTAAACTTTTTCGGAGCTAATTTTAATGTTTCCCAGTCTAATATCTTCCTGGTTTTATATAAATGCTCGGAAGGAAAAGTAAAATTATTATTATTATTATTATTATTAATAATAATAATAATAATAATAATAATAATAATAATAATAATAATAAACCCAACCACAAACAAAACAACAAAAAGAAAGACACAGAAAACAATTTCTGAAATACTTTCTGAAAAAAAAGGGAGAATTAACAAACAGGGGTACAAGACATTCATAAATGCTCTGCTACCCTATCCAAGATTTTATGCATTTAATTCTCGAACGAAATCTATCGCCCCATTTGTCACGACAGCTCGGGGGAAAAATTCATCCCCCGTTTTTCAGAGCTATCATATCTCTCCCTGCTCCAAGTGAAATCCCAGCTCGCACACCGCATCCCACAACCAAACTGGACCCCTTCACCGGGGGTTTCCCGGTACCCCGCATCACCCGGCGCCTCCAGCCCTAGGGATCACCACGGCGATAACGAACCGGAACCAGACCCGAGGGCAAGGGTGGAAATGAATATTTGAACGCCTGTTTCCAGCCGGGATCTGCCTCCCTGGGCTGCACCCGCAGCCGGGACCCGGCTCTCCCCGCCGCGATGCGGGCACGGCGCAGCCCCGGCCAGGACTGCTGGATGGGGGTCCCGTGGAGGTCCCCGAACCCGTGCTGGGGCTAATCTCTGCTTTTCCTCTCTTGTTTAATTCGGAGTTACCTGCAGCCAAAGGGCCGGAGAGCTGCGGGCTCGGGAAAACACTCCGAGGGGAGAGGGTGGCAATACACCGCTTCTCCGAGATGCCCACAAAAATCTCTGGAATTGTATTAACGGCTGGAACCGTGGAAGTTTGTTTAAGAAGGAAAAGGAGGGAAAACAAACACGCAGTCGGGGATGCTCCCACACAGCGCTCCGACGCTTCGGGCAGCATCTTCTCCTCGCCGGGGCCCATCCTTGTGGGGGGACATCTGCAGTGACCCCCTGGCCCCGAAATCTCGGGATACGGGAGGGGACAGACTGCGGGGACAGCGCGGGGCTGCGGGCTCTTCCCTCCAGTTCCGGGCTGTTTCTGACCGGGGACTAAATGTGACTCCAAGGACGGGAGTTAAAAGGGAGATTTGGGGATTTAGGGCAGATGATTAATATTTTGTTGAACCAGGACAACAGTATCTCAGTAACTAATTACACGAGATAGATCGGTTTTCACACGCAAAGATTTCTATCAGGTTTCTGTCCGACGGCCATTCCGTCAGGAATTCCAGGATTAATCGGTATTTGGGATCTCGGTGCGATTTAAGAAAAAACGGCGCTTTTTAGGGTTTACCCTCGCTCCCTTCCGAGAGGGTGTCCTCGAGCCCTGCTTCCCAGCCGCCCCTCCGGCATTTTCTGCCCGGGACCCGCCGGGAGCTGCCTCACATGGTTTTAATTTAATTTTATTTTTCTTGGGGTGTCATTCACCCGCGGGGGCCCGGGCTCGGCTCTAGCCCCACTGGAGCTCCAAAACACAGCTCAAAGCTGACAGAGACAGCGGATGAGAACGACCACGTTTTATACATTCTAAAAAATTAAATAAAGCCGAATGCAAAGGAATTTATTCTCCGGGCCGTGTGGAGAGCAGAAACGTTGTGACCCGGGATTCCCGGCTACAGCTTCCATAATTCCTCCGATTTCTTTTGAGCTGAACTGACCCGGCTGGAAGCTTCCAGGGGCAAGAAAAGGGAAGCGTGGCCATCGGCTCCGGACCCCATTATCCCCATCCCTGACAGCGGGGTGGGTGACGGAGCGGTGCCAGGACAGAGCCCCCGCTTCTGTCACCGCTTCCAGGAACCCCCGGTGGCTCAGCCCCGCCGCTTCCAGTGTGGCTGCCCAATTCCCCCCATAAACACGCTCTTGGCTTTGGATTTATCGATTTCTCCAGCAAACTCGGAGCTTAGCGCTCCAAACACGGGAATAATTATAGAAAATATTAAAATAATTTAAAAAGAAGGCAAAAACGGACGGAAAAGATATATTAATATTTAAAAAATTTAAAAATACCCAAACGAGAACGGGCACGGAAGAACAAGTGTCCATAAGCACAAGGGCTGCGGTCGAGCTCTTTGCACCATTCCCGCCTTCAGCCAGAGATATTTTAATTCTATTTTTCCTTTCTTCTTTTTTGCCTTTTTTTTTTTTTTTCCTTTCCAAGCTTAGAGGGCTAGAGAATTTCCAAGGCCAAAAACCAGGCACTAAACAACGACAAATCCTCCCGATAGGAGACAAAAAATTCTAAGTAATGGCGCTTTTGGAAAAAGGAGGC
Organism: Sturnus vulgaris; assembly: GCF_052056855.1. Classification (NCBI taxonomy): domain Eukaryota; kingdom Metazoa; phylum Chordata; class Aves; order Passeriformes; family Sturnidae; genus Sturnus; species Sturnus vulgaris. The sequence continues at coordinate 4,600,329 of NC_142266.1, forward strand.
TAAAAACCCCAAGCAACCACTATAACTCCAACCGGATTTCCAGAAAAGCATTCGCACTGCGGGGTGTTCCCCGAGGGTTCCGGGGTGCTCCTGCACAGCCCAAGCCACGGAGCTACGGTGGGCACCGGCCCATGCACCCCTCAGCTCGTTGCAACCATTCCTCACGCCCGAATGTTCAATGAAACGCCTCTCCAGCGTTCTGATTAAAGCTCAATTAATGCGGGTCATTAATGTCCCGCTGGCAGCCGCGTGTTCCTAGAACAGCCTTTTCTAGGGGAAGGGGCTGCGGCGCACCGGGAGCGCCGCTCCCCCCGTGGAACGACCGGGGGCAGCTGGGGAAGAACCGCACGATCCGGGAGGCTTTTTTTGTGCAGTTACCGGGAATCAGCTACGGCCGGGACCTGCACCGGGACTGCGGGGCCGCAGCACCCACCGGCCCGCGTTACCGACCCGCCCCGGTGGCTGCGGTTCCGTTTGCACCAGGGGTCGGTGGTTAAACGCGTCCTTCCCATCCATATATTTCTGTAAAAAATCGCGGGGAGAAGCCAAGAGCAGTGCTGGAATATTCCATAGTAGATATTGCCCCGAGCACCGCACTAGACGCTCCCGGGCCCCCTTCCTCGCTCTTGCAACGCCCCGGCAGAAGGTTTAGTACAGAAATATTTTAGGGAGTTGAGCTGTTCTACCCAGCGCTTCCTTGGGATGTGAGGGACTGGTCAGAGTGCGGGGCAGAACCGAACGCGGGACACCCCGGGGGTCGAGCGGGACCTCTGCCCGCAGCCCCGTTCCCCGCGCCGGCCCCGGAGGGGAAGGTTGTTCTTCCTCTCCGGTCCCAGAGCGAAGCCCCGGTCATGGAGCGGCAGACGGGGGTCTCTACAGACCCAGGTTTTGCCGAGGTGGAGGGCTGCGGGACGCTCCCGGCTACAAGGACGGGCAGCACCGGCCCCAAAGCCGCGCCACTTCTCGTCTCCGTTAAACGCGTCCTTCCCCTCGGTACCAGTTCCGCCAAACGAGCCCGATCCCCCGCGGTCCGGGCCGTGTGAAGGGGTTCGCGGCCCGCGCTGCCTCCCCCACCGCCGGACACGGGGCTCCGACCGGCGGAGCGGCGGGACCGGGTGCACCGGGAGCGGCCGCCGAGCGCCGCCGGGGCAACCCCGGGCTTTCCATGCAAACCGTACGCGGCTGCCGGCGGGTTGGGCCCCGGGGCTCCCCGACAGCAGGGTCCGCCCGTCCGGGCTCTTCGGTACCGAGAAGGAGCGGCGGCAGCGGTACCGCCGGAGAGAGAGCAGAGGGCCAGGGGCCAGTGGGCACGCTGGTGTGCCGGGACTCGCCGCTTTCGTTTTAGTCTCGCCGGGGACAGCAGCGAGCCCTTCCCGACGGGCGGGGGGCAGCCCCGCGGGAAGGCGGACGCGGGGGGACCCGACGCTGGGGAGCCCCGAGGGCAGAAGCGGGACCTGGTTCGGTGCCGCTTTCCGCTGAGCCTCCGCGCTCTTACCTTTCTTGATCACGGACTGATCGAGCAGGTTCATCCCGCCGTCGTCCACGGCCTGAAAGAACCGAGGAAAGAGCCGTCAGCCGGCTCCTGGCACCGGCTGCTCGCGGCACGGGGACAGCGCGGCCGCGGCCCCATCCACCCGCTGCCCCCGGCCAGAAGGAATTCTGAGAGCACGAGCGAGCCCCAGTAATGGGAATCCCCGGCTCGGCGTTTCTACTTGCCCGGGGGTACGGACGCTGTGGGGCCCGACTCGTCCCGCCGGGAGTCCCTGGCGGCACGGGCAGAGGGATCTGGCCCCGTCCCCGCTCAACCAACCCACCCTGGACACCGTCCCTGTGCTCCTGCCATCCTCCCCTACCTGGATGTCCTCGAGGCCGTGGTGGCCGAGGCCGTGGAGGCCCAGCGGGCCGTCGGTGAGGCCGTGGCCACCGTCGGGCAGCCCGTGGAGCAGTCGGGGCACGGCTGGGTAATCACGGCGGGGGTCGAGCCCCAGGGCGCGGTGGGTCTGCGACAGCAGCCCCGGCTCGTCCTGCCGGCCGCGCTGCGGGGGCCAAGCCGGCTGCTGGTGCTGGTGCAGAGGGCTGAGCGCCGCGTACGGGTCCGCCAGGTGAGGGTAAGCGGGCTCCTGGCCCTGCGGGTAGGGCAACGGCGGCTGCGGGTACGGCGGGGGGAAGTAGGGCGGCTGGAAGTCGGCGGCGGGCGTGTGGCAGAGCGGCGGCGCCGAGCCGTAGGGCGCCTGGTTGAGCGAGGGCAGCTGCGGCAGGCGGGCCCCGGCCGGCGCCCCGGGCAGCCCCTCGGCGCGGTCCTGCGGCGGTGAAAACGGCGGCGGTGAGGTGGGCACGGACCCCCCAGCCCCCGACTCCCGTCCCGTCCCATCCCGTCCTGCCCCACCCGTGCTCGCCCCGCACTCACCATGCCCGGGTAGCTGTGCACAAGCATCTGTGCGGGCCCGCGGCAAGCCCCGGGCGGGCCGGGCCCCGGGGGTGCCCCCGTCTCCGCCCCTCTATCCCGCCGGAGCGGCGTCTCCCATCGCCCGCCCGCTCCTCTGCGCCGGCCCCGACTCCATGCACGCCAGTTATAGCGGCGGGGGCGCGCCCGCCGCCCCGGGAGCGCGCGTCAGAGCGCGGGGACGGGGACGCGCCGCCCGCTCCCGCGGGGCCCCGACGGCTCCCGACAGCGGGCGCGGCGGGACGGCAGCGGGAGGCGGCCGGGCCAGGGAGCGAGGGGCACCCTTTGGGAGCGTGGCTGGTGCTACCCCCGCCCCGTCGGGCTGCCCTGGCTCCCTGTCGCACGGTACTGCTCACCCTCCTCCCGTTCCACCCCGGGTCCCCCTTGCCCCGGGCCGCGCCGCCTGAGAGTTCTGTCGCTGATCGCCCCGGGCCGCACCGGAGCGAGCCCCGAGGGTCGGGAGAGCCCAAGAGTGCGGGCTGGCTGCGGGGCAGCGGTGATGCTCTACAGTTTGACTTTATTAGCCCGAGCCGGGTGCGGAGCCCCTCCGGAGCGCTGAGAGGGCCCCGGCAGCAGCTGCGACCTCCCGCGAGCGGAGCGGGGCTCGGGGCCGGTCCTGCCGGGAGAGCTCGGAGCTCTTCCCGGGGAGCTTCACCCAACTCCCCGACGGGGAGCGGCGAACTGCATCCCGGACTGGGGATCGCGAGAAGTGTCTGGGGCTGCTCCGGACCTGGGTCCTCGCCCGAAGAGATGGACGGGAGCATGGGCGCCGGGTGCAACAGAGCCAGGGGAAAACGGGGAGCACCGACGGGCAACATGCCTGCCTCTCCGCCCTCCTCCATCCCTCCCTCCGCCTCTCCGTCCCTCTCTCCGCCTCTCCATCCCTCCCTCCCTCACTCTCTGTTTGGGCCCTCCCTCCGGGGCAGGACGAGGCGGGCCCGCAACACCGGGTCCTGGAGCGCAGCGCCGGGCACCGGACACCAGCGGGGCGAACCGGGCAGACGGGAAGGCCCCGCCAGCGATACCGAATGACCCCAATGACATCCTTCCCTCCTCCCGTATCACGGCCGTGCCCATCCGCACGGGCACACTCTCACACCCCGACACGCACTCGCGGCACCCGGACACCACGGTCACAGCTCCCCGCGGCCCACGGGCGCTGTGACCGGGCTGTGGGGTGCCGTGTCACCGTGGGTCCCCGCAGGGCGCCGGCGGGGCATCGCTGGGGCGGGATGTTGCATTGGCAGCGCGTGTTTTAGGTGGAGCGGAGCACAAACCCTTCACCCCCAGCTGTAACACGCCGCTCTGTGTGATCGACATCAACAAACACAGCCTCACACTGCAGCTAATTTAATTCCACTCTTCCCGCCCCGAGCTACAGCTCCCTTCATTTTCATTTTTCCTCTGAATTCCCACAACTCAGACCTCTTTGATTTCCAGGTTTAATTAACAATGCTCATTAAATGAATTTTTATTCATTTCTTTTAATATTACTCTGCCACCTGTCTTTAGGAGGCAACGGCTGATCGTTTATTCTAATTTATTTCTGTTAAAGATGGCATTTAAGGGTGGGAGGAGGGATATGCGGAGGTATAGAGGGTTGATCCATTCAAATCTCTCCATCCCCCTCAAATGCTCTTCAAAGATGCTGCTCCTGGAAGTTCTATATTTATTTTCCACCAGATCCATTTCATTTGCTAGTAAAAATTGGATTGGACATGCTGTATTTTGCAGTTATGTTCCAGTTCATTCTTAATGTCCCTCGCTCGTCTACTCTGTATATTGTCGAGTCTTTATTCCTCTGAAAGAGGTGAAACTGTGCAAAATCCGGGCAGGAAGGTTTGTGAGTAGTCTTGGTCCCTTGCAGCAGCTCGGGGGAAAGTTGGGTTTCCACCCAAAAATGAGACAGAGCAGAGGAAACCTGCAATACTGACAGACAAAGGGAAGGAAAAACAAAAAGCAGAGCTGTCCCGCTGCCCCTCATGGAACGTGCTGGGCAAACTGGGGTCCTGGGAATTGTTAGGCTGGGGCAGTGGGGCAGAGCAGCCTGGAGTTCTGGGGCTGTAGAGCTGTGGGGGCTGTCACTCTCCCCAAAACAGCGCAGCAGTGATCAGGAAGGAGAAAAGGGACTTTGCAACAGACTCTGGGCTTTGGGAAACTCACAGGAGATACTCTGCCTTGGCACCTTCTCTCACCTTCTCTGGGAGCACAATCAGCACCTTCCCAGCCCCGGAGTCCTGCTCAGCAGCACCCTCAGAGCACTAAAAGAAGCAGAATTGTCCTTACAAGATGTTCAAGATCCTTCTGAGTCCTTCAGTGCCCCTGACCGTGTGTACAGCACCTGTCTGATGATGAGGGCAAACCAAACCCCTGGGCCTCTCATGGACAGGAGGCACTCATTCAACCACCAGTGCTGCTGATGAACAATTATTCACTTTTACCTGCTGTCCTGAGGTCCCAGGCAGGGCCCAGGACTGTCACACATTCTCCCAGGTGCCTGGTTTTGTTACTGGTTCAACCTCGCCAGGACAATTGCTGGGGTCGTCTGAGCACAGGAAGCTCAAACACAGCTCCCTGCTACCTGTTCTTGAGCATCCCTGTTTAAGGACCACGAGTCCAGCTGTATTTGTGTTTTGCTCTACCAAACATCCTTAGTGTTTTCTAACAGTGATGTGGTCCTGCTGAGGACCTCAACACCAGAGCTGCCCCCTTGCCCTCCAGCTACAGGGAGCATTTGCTGTGAGTCTGGGCAAGGTCTCCACCCCAGGGACCATTTCTTGCACATGGACCCAGGCCAGAAATCTCTGGAAAACTGGTTTTGTAGCAAAGGTCCCAGAGCTCCTTCTCAGGAGATCCCCAGCACTGCCAGGAGCATGCAAGGGGCTTGAGGCAGCAACTTCTGCTCCTGGGGGTCAGCAACAAACGTACTGGTGGAGCGGGACAATGAGAGCATCGAGACTAAAGTACGTGAGCAGAGCTCTTCCCTAGTCAAAGATGAACCAGTTCTTCTCCAGAAGCTCAGCTCCCATCAACACCTCAGGGAAATACGACTGCCCCTATTAATTCCTACATCCCCTTCTCAGAAGGAATCTCCTTGCAATGGGTCTGGAGAGCCAGGCAGGGCTTTGGGGAGATCAGGGACCCTGCTGAGGGGTGGGCAGGGAGTGTGGCAGCCCCTTTACTCCTCAGACCTCCACTCTCATCACCTCTGCTACATCTCACAGCAGGAGGGAGGAGGCTGTGCTGGGTTCTGGCAGCATAGCAGCCAAATAACAGCTTTATGAAACATTTAATTTTATTGCCAGTGTTTTGGGGTGAGATGAATAAATGCTGTAAGATAATGATTACCATAGTCAGGTTTGCAATGGCATTATGACATTTAAGCTGTCAATGAGAAACAGAATGTGGATCTGCTCCTCTGAGGCTTTGTCCATATTGTTGGAGCACAGCAAATAATCATCTTGCTCCTGGAGAGCTTGTCCTAGTGTTGGAAATTCACTGGGACATGAAGCACAGTTTGCTTTGGGTGTTGCTGGCTGCAATCCCACTCCGTGCTGGGATCTCAAACACTGGCAGAGAGGGGACATTAGATGATGCCACATCCACCTCTCTAGAATCAGATCATCTGTGCCCGTCGATGCCAACTGCCAGGGGCAGAACTTGTGGTTGGGCTTGCAAAGCTTGGGGTGGCTGAGGACAGCCTGCAGCCTTTGAAGCCTTGGCCAGGCTGCTGGGGCACCATCTCCCTCGCGTGGGCTGAGCCAGCCGGGCGTGCTGGGGCCTGTGGACTGGCACACATGGAGCCAACAAAGATGCCCACGTGGCAGGAGGCATCCAACAGCTCCAGTGCCCTCCCCTCCTGCAGTGCTCACTGTTGTCAGTGCTCAGTCTCAGGGAGGCAAAACAGTCTTTTCGGGGGTTCTCTGTCCAAGAATGTTTGGAAAGTGCCCTGGGACAAGAGAGCAGTGATATTACTCAAGGAGCTCTGCCATCTCCACTGGCATTCAGTCTGATAACGTCCCAGAGCAAGGTGGGTGTCTCACCCCTTCCATTGTCGGCTCAGGAGCTGTGAGGGGCTCACAAGGAGCGTGTTTTGTTTCATGCAAAGAAACAAGTGCATGACAAGACATCAGGGTCTCAGGGAGGGTCCAGCTCTGGCAGGGCATGGATGGTCCTGCTCACACCTGAGGGACTTTACCCCAGAGAGTGTGAGAATGAGGTGCAGGTGCTCCTCTCCAGACACCTGCTGGTGGCCAAACCCCACTCCCTAAGATGTGGGTAAGGATAAAACTGGAGGACCCAGAGGACTTCCTGGGCTCTTGGTTTGCTCCTAGGTAGCCTCTTAGGGAATTAAAGACCAGCAACCAAAGGCTTCTGGGTTAGGACTGTGCTAGTGTTGGAACTGTGGGCCCAGGCTGGATCTCTGGTCGGGTGTTGTGGGAGCTCCAACCACTGCCCACAGTGGTGAACCATGGCCAAAACCAAATCAGCTGCCCACAGCAAGCCCACTGCACTGGGGATAGCAGAACATCCTCCTGCTGATACAGGTCCTATTTCTCATTAGCACTAATTAGTGGCTGTCACAAATGGGAAGCCCACACCCCTGACCAGAGGCAAGAGAGTGTACAGGACTGGGAGCACTTGAAGGTAAAGGCTTTGAGGGTTTGGGTGTTTTATCTGACACTGCATTGTAGTCCTAACTTTTCCTGCTGGTGTTTCCCTGCGGTGCAGGGATGTGTTCCTGGCAGGCTGAAGAGCCTCTCCCAGCCCAGCTCTGCAAAATTCTGCTCTTTTCCAAGGCCAGGAGGCTCATTTGCCTGTTTGGCTCGCACCACTCTACTGGGAGCACCTGCCTTTGTTCCAACTTGTGCTGGCTGCTCAGGGCTGAGTGAAAAGATCTAAAGATACTTTCCCTGAGCAACAGCCTCCTCTCCAGTTGTGTAAGGCACTTGCTCTAATAGAGCAGTGAGCCAAAAACACAGTGTAAAGCAGAAATACACCCAGAGCCAGCCCTCCTTTTGAGTCAGCTTCGTGCTTGATTTTCCCTTGATCAGACGATTCCACAGCCCCCTGCAATGAGTTCTGATCAACGCCTCGGGCTGGCAGCAGAGCCGGGCCCGGCGAGGCAGCAGCTCCCAGAGAACTCCTCGGCTGACACCTGCTGGAAAAGCAGGAGCAGGGAGCGCTGCTCGGATGAGCTTCAGCTTCAGCAGCCGCCCTGTGGAGCTGCTCCCTCTGGGAAAGATCCTCGGGATAACGCAGGACCCGAGAACTGGAAGGCCAAGCTGTAAAGCCAGTGCTATAAGAGATTTACTCCATGGTACATGTGGCCTTTCTCTTCTGTAAAGCAAGATGTTCTTTTGTCTGCAGGGAATCAGCAAGGGGGAACTCACTCATTTTGATTCTCAGACCCTAAAGGGTACAGAGGCAGACTGAATCCTTCAAGAGTGGAAAACTCCCTGTACATCCCACCCTGGCAGCGAGAGGGAGCAAATTGAAAATCACATGGATGTACTTTGTGCAGGTGTTTTATGGGGCAAAACAAGCAAATCAAGTGGTGCTGGGAAGGTTTTCTAGGTGTGAACTTGGGATGATGGTATCAGTGGTGGATATGAACTGGGGAATCATCTGGCAGCATGGCATCTTCAAATCACAAGGAATTATTCTCAATGCTATCAGTAAATAATAAAGCTTTTCCCATTTCTGCCTTTTTCAGGGGTCTGTGTGTAGTGCCAAGTTATTTACAAATATGTGCAGGACTCAGAGAAAATAAGGTGAAAACCTGTAGGGCTTACTTGGACAAAACTGTGACCGTATTAATGGAAGAAGCAAGCAGAAAGAAATCCCAGCACAGAGGAGTATGAAAAACAAACTGATAAAATGTCTTTAATAAAAAACCAGGCTGTTTTTACAGAGAAATCCTCACAACAGGTTGAGCAAGGTCATGATGAAATGTTCTGAGGCAGCAGCAGTTCTGCACACTGATGTGGGCAGTGTTGATCATGCTGGGCGCTGGTGCATCACTCCAGTTTTGTAAAGTTTGCTCATTTAATGGGTTTTTTGGATGCCCATCCGGCAGCAAATAACATGCCAGAAGTCTCGAACAGACCTTTTTTTTGCAGGTGTCTGGCTTCATTTCCCACCTGGACTGCTGCTGGCTCCTCGCTGCTCGGCCAGACACTGTTCCAGAGCTGCCATTCCATACAGACTGGCCCACTCTGTGCCGTGGTGGGACAGGATCACATCCCTGCACTGCTCGCTGGCTCTGGCCAGCTCCACCAGCACAGCCTGGAAAGCGGTGACAAGCTCAAAATCCACAGAGGACGGAGCAACGCGGGACAGCAACTGCGAGAGTCCCTGCAGCCACTGAGCCTGGAGAATGGCCTGTGGCAGCCAGGGGAAAAGAGGGATGCAGCCAGCCAAGGCCTGCATTCCCAGGAACCAGAGCTCCTGGATGTCATCCCAGGCACTCACGAAGGTGGGTGACACTGCCAAGGCCAGGCCATCGCTGCTGGGGTCTGCCTGGGCCGTGTGGGCCTGGGAGAGGAAGCGAAGGGCAGCTCCAAAAAACTCCTTGGCAGACTTCGTTCCCTGAAGGGCTGAAAGGAAAAGGAAATTAATGTCACAATGCAGTTTGCTCACTCAAAGAAGGGCCCTGAGGTGGGGCTGTGTGAAGCAGGACAAAATCTTCCTGCCCTAGAAATCTCTTCATCCCAGCACATCAGCCTGCTGAATGTTTCATTTATTCCTTGCTCCTGAGCATTTTTGGTTTATCACTTTTCTAATGATAATCTTGATCAGTTTTCCTTCTATTTGCTTCCTCCAGCCCAAATTCCTGGCTCCTGGTCTCTGCCCATGCAGCACAACGTGGGCTTTGCCAATGAGAACTTCCTTTACCTGCTGACCCCGCGAGGATCCTGGCCATCATCAGGCCCAGAGTGGCAACGTTTGCTGCCAGAACCAGGTGATGCTTCTGAGGCAGCAGAAGTGGGAGAGAGTTCAGCAACACATCCATCAAGGAGGAAAAGGTTTTGTCACACCTGGAGAGAAAATAAACCGTTTTTGACACATTTTCTGAGCAGTGCCAGAAGCACCTGAGAATGTCAAGGTTAAACACAGCACCAAAAATGTAATGAAATTGGTGTTGAAAGAGGAACATCCCTTTTCAGCATAGCATGCTAACAAATCCTCAAGCTTGATGCACAAGGCATCCTTTCTTCCCACTGCCAACCTCAGAGCCAGCTCCCACAGCTCTGTTACCTGACCAGGTCCGGAGCAGTAACAACCAGGTTAAGGAAAATCCCACACAAGGTCTGGAGACTCATTTCAGTGCTTGTCAGGGGTGCTGGGGCCGTGGACTTGGAGGTCAGAACCTCCCACTGCTGCAGGAAGTACTCACACAGCAGTGCTGGTGCCCCTACAGAGATGAGGATGTCCCGGGGCCTGTCCTCTGCTGTTAAATGGCAAAATCCAGGTAGCAGAAATCTGGAAGGGAAAAGAAACTGGGAATATGAGGAAGAATGGGTCTAAGCCCTGCATTTATATCCATCTCAGGGGAGAAAGCCCCACAGAACTGGCACTGCAGGGAGAGTGAAAATAGAAAAAATATTCACTCTAAAATGCAACATGTGCTTAAAACGCTCACCTCAGAGCATCCTGGGGTAAGGCAGAGCCCTTGGCACTGACCAGCTCTGCCTGGGGAAGACTGACAGCTGGGCTGCCCTCCTTGAAGAGCTTTCTGGCATAATCAACAAGGAAAGGCAAGAGCTCACAGATTTCCTGCTTGAGGGAGGATGTCTCTTCTGCCATCCAAGCTCCAAGGACTCTAACAGAGGCAAAGATGAAAGGATCTTGCAGCTCCTCCTGTTTAACCTGCATGAAGAAAGCAAAGTGACACATTATTGTCACTGTACATTAACTACCACAGGTCTGGAAACCACAGTGGGCTAAGAGGAAGAGTTTGCTCCACACAGAGACACCTCCCCGAGCCTGCTCTGCATTACCTCTCTCAAGTAGAATATTACAGCTCCAGATGCCTCCTCCATAATCCTCATGAGTTGCACTTTCTGCACATTTTCTAGCAGAGGGTTCTCTTCCCTCAGGCACTCCTGGATCCCCATCTCCATAAGGACATAGCAGGCTGTCACCACTTCTTTCTTCCCCTCCGTCTCCATGGGACCTGGCTCCTCCAGGGTCAGGCGGACCTCCACACAAGCCAAGTTCACCAGCAGGGCCAGGAACTTGCTGCCAGCACTCCCTGCTGGGATCCACTCAGCCCCACAGGCCTGCACGAGGCTGGCTGCGAGCTTCAGAGCAGGGTCCCGCTGTGACTGGCTGAGTTTGCTGCCCAAAACATCAGCCAGCCCTTTGTAAAGTCTGCAGAGGCACTCAGAGCCCTGCGAGCTCTCTGTGAGAGGAGGTGACAGGGGGATGAAGTGGGGCAGAACCTCACACAGCTCAAATTTGGTCATGTCTTCGGCCTTGAGGAAATCACCAGAGAGCTTGCTGAGCACAGCCAGGAGCTGTGGAGCATCTCTCTGCCAGCACTTGGCCTCTGCTACAGCCAACAGCCCCACAAGCAATGCGAGGGCACGGTCAGAGCCGTGACCACCATTCAGGTAGGCCTGGCACAAGGCAGACACTGTCCCTTTGGTCACCAACTCCCTGGGGCCCCTGGCCGTGGCCAGCACAGCGCTGAGGCACTGGTACACATCATCAACCATGGATGTGCAGTCCAGGTCGCAGGGGGAAAGCAGGATGTCATTGAAGGTTGGGATTTTGTTCAGGATCTGGGAGTGCCCTGCTAGCTCTGGGTCGGTGCAGAAACAGGCCAGCAGGGTGAGGCCGAAGGCACGGAAGGTGTGCGGGGGACAGCCGGCTGGGGGCTGCCGGGAGGTCAGCAGGCGGGTCGGGAACGTGAATCCGATCGCATCGAAGATCTGTCGACGGGTCTTGGCGTCCACCTCTCCAGCCTTGACTGCTTTGGTCACCTACCAGGCAAAACAGGAGTGGGCGTGAGTATAGCAAAAGGATTTGGTACATACACAGGATGGAATTTGCAAATCAGAAGCCAAAACAACTTTAATTAATGCAGAGAAGTACCCACTGAGCTGGCACTTGGCCCAAGTGCAAATCCAGACATTTACCACGCTGTTCCAAAAGTGTGGCAGCACTGACCGACCCTCCGCACTCCCAGGCCAATGCCAGGCTGCCTCGCTTTGCTGAAGGGAACCCCAAAGCTCTGAAGCAGCTTACTCCGAGCTCCCAATCCCCACCTTCCCTGGTACTCCCATGTCCAGTAGGGTGTTTGGCCTCCCCTCTGCCCGCTCCTGAGGCGATTCCGCGGTTCCTTACCAGGAGCAGCGCTGCGAACTGCTCGCTGTCGTTCCTCGCGTCTCTGAGCACACCGAGGCACCGCTTCAGCGTGGCACTCCCATCCCCAGAGTCTGAGGCCATGGCTGGGAAGCGCGGCTGAAGCACTAAGAGGGGAATACGGGCAGCTTTCCCTTTTCCCGGCTCCAACCCCTTCCCTCAGCCCCTTCTCTCACAGCGCCCCGCCTACGGACGCGCGCCACCTGCCCCCTCAGCCAATCCGCGCACCGACTCCGCGCCGCCGACCAATCGCGTGCCGCCTTGTTGGGCGGTGCTCGAAGCCACCGCCTCCGGCGGAACTGTGGGCAAATCACCTGTGGCTGCGCGGCCTCCGCGCCCGCCCCGCCCGGTGCGACCGGGACCGGCGGCGGGGAGCGAGTGGTGGGGACCTGCGGCTCTACAGCCCTGGCACTGTCCGCACGGCCAGACCCAGCCCTGGTGCCGGGAGGCGGCGGTTCAGCTTCCGGGTGAGCGTGCGCGGGCGCCGCCATGGCCGCGGGGCAGGAGGCCGCGGTGCCCCCGGGCCCGCCGCGCTGGAGTCCCGGCCGTGCCCGGTGCCCGGTACCCGCCTGAGCTCGCCGAGGAGCCGCTGAGGAGCCGCCGAACCTCGCCATGCGCCCTTGGTACGTACTCGCCGGCGTCACGGGGCGCTGCCGCCTCCCGCGGGGGCCGGGCCCGGCCCCGGCGGCTCCGGCCGGGCAGGTGCGAGGACCGGGGGTCCGGGGCGGCGGAAAGTTTCCTCAAGGACCTATTAGCTGAGCGGGCGCGGGTTTATCCCCGTGAAGTTTTCTTCCTGTGTCTCTTCCTCCTCTGCTGCGGGCGGTTGAGTGCCATTCCTTGAGGTGTAACAAGCTCCGAGTGCTTGAGGAGCGCTGGTGGATGTGGCTGTGACAGCATTCATTGTAACAGCATTCCCTGTAACAGCATTCCCTTTGGATTCTTCAGAAGTGGCAGATTTAGTGCCAATTAGTGCCTAATGATGCTTTCATTGCTCCCTTAAAATAGATAGTATTTATTACCTGTGAAATAATGTTCTCCTACCGCATCACCTAGACATAATTTACATTCAATTAGCATATGAGGCTATTAAATAGCCTTTGGCATTAGAAAGGTAGAGAAGTTTGGCGATCCCTGACCTGTGGAGCAAAGTAAGAAGCAAACCAAGGCATTAGCTCCCAGTTTTCCAGCGTTGTGCTCTCGTTTCCCTGTCTCTGGCTGGCACCAGCCAGCACAGACGTGCCTGCAATGACAGTGCCGGGCAGATGTGCAGGAGTTGTCAGTGCCTGTGTTATCCTCGTGCTGCTGCCTGGCTGTCCAATCCTCAGGCATATTTGAAACTGAAATTTCCTAAATGCCTGTTTGGAATCCAGTGGACAGCTACTGTGATATCAGATGAAAAATGGGGTCTGGAGAGGAAAGCCCTCTAAACTCAGCACTGGGAGCTCTGCCACTACACATTTCATTTGGGTATCAGACATTGATAGTTCCTTAGCAACAGCCGGACTAATCACAGCTGATAAGACATTTCTTTTCCTCTACAAACGCTCTGTTCACGTTGCAGTCTCGTTGGATCTGTGCAGGAACATTTCAATTGCCACGGGATGTTTTATGTTTCCTACCCTAAATGTTTCTAGAACCCCACTGCTGCCCACAAAGGCCATGGAGAAGAGGTTGGAAGCCAAGCCCAGCATCAGCGCCTGGTTCCTGTCACGATACTGCCTGGGAAAAGCTGCGAGGGAGCTGGGAGTTCTGCAGCTGTTCTACCTGTGCACTTGCCTGTGTGCCTTGTGCTCCTCTGCAGGTGATTCTTTTGGTCTCTCTGGGACTGTGTGTATGGATTTTTATAGTCTTTGTCCCTCTTACTCTTTTAAAATACTCTGATAGAAAAGTGAAATGATTTACTGGTAGACATTATAGTGTTGGGGGTTTTTTTGGTTTCCTTTTTGATTGATTTTTTTAAACTAACAAACCAAAGCTGTTGATTTTTGTTTTAACCAAACAAGACACCACCCTTAGCAGTTAGTAAATGAGCTTTCAAAAGTGTAGCTTATATCTCAGAGAGAGCTTTTTCCAACCTTAATTTTTGACAAAAGTAACAAGTGATAATCTGGAAAATAGCTTAATTTAAGGAAAGCAACCTGGAAAGGCAGGAGTGTTTTTTAGCCCTAAGATGTTTAATGCTCTTCTTAAGAACAGTCTGTCAGAAGTCTTTATTTGCCTACAGGCAACGGTTATGTTTGGTTTTTTTATTTCCTGTTCAAACTTGAGCAACCAATCTCCAGCTCAAATAAATAACCAGGTTAGTGGCTCATATGAAAGCTTTCCTCTAATGGATTGTGTGATGTTTGGTTTGAGAAGAGGTTGGTTTGCTTTGTTTCCCAGTTATGTGGACGTGTTCTCCAGGCAGCTGCAGTGTTCCTGTTGTGTTACTGGACCTTCCTGGATAGTTCCCAGTGGCAGATTTGATTAAGCTCATGAGCTGTGTGATCTTAATCAGTTAATTTAGACCCTGGAAAGACGTGTTTGTATTCCTGGTCCTGGCAAAGGGTTGAGTGTTTGAATGGTGAGTGTTTCCTTATCAGCTGGGCTTCCTGCATGCATTTCCTGGCTTTAGTAATTTCTTGGAAGTTTAGAGTTAGAGCTCCTATGAGACTCCTAGAGGGTGTTCTGGATGGTGTTGGTGTGTTTAAAGCCTGCTCTGCTTGGAAGAGTTAAAACCAAGATTCACAGAATTGTTAAGGTTGGAACAGTGCAGGTCTGAGATCATCAAGTCCAACGGTTAAATGAGTGAAGAGTCCATTAAATTAAGGTTTTTGCGTGTGCAGAAATAAATATAATTATATGGACATAGTCACCCTGATGTGGACATTTTTTCCATTGCAGAGTTTTTGTTATTTTGGGCTTGTTTGTGTCACTCAGGCAGCGGAGTTTGTGAAGCTGAGGAGGAGTTATGGCTGCCTAGAAATGAGCGTGGTCATGTGGAGTTACGCAAGGGGGACTGTGTTGACATAACTGACTGACGTGTGGCAGGTTTAAAAAGTCCATGGAGTCAAGTCTTTAATCATTAATCTGCTATCAGGCAGGATTAACTGCCTGGGCAAGTCTGTAAACCTGAAGTTATTAATAGAAGTTGTTCCTGTGTGTTCCATTCCTTTGCTGCTCAGCAAAGCTGTGAGCTGCATCCCTGGGACAGGAACTCCTGAGTTCCTGGGAAGAGCAGTTT
This sequence comes from Sturnus vulgaris, assembly GCF_052056855.1. Classification (NCBI taxonomy): domain Eukaryota; kingdom Metazoa; phylum Chordata; class Aves; order Passeriformes; family Sturnidae; genus Sturnus; species Sturnus vulgaris. The sequence goes on from NC_142266.1 coordinate 4,615,367, forward strand.
TCTCCACTGATGTGACAAAAACAATATGGAAAAGTGACTAAGCACACCCACGGTGCGGGTGTCTTGTGACTTGTGTGGTGCTGAGCTTAGGAGGGAACTCATCCTCAGGAATATTCCTGCTTTCCACAGATGAAATGCAAGTGTAAACTCTGTTTTCTCCCAGGGCAAGTGAAAATCAGTATGTCTCTGTGGAAAATTCACAATCTGGAATGCTGGGCTGGCATGCTGGGAGTTCACTTCTGTCATTCCTGGGAGTTATCTGAGTTTTAAGCTGTCCATGTACAGCAATTCAGAAGAACATACTGTCTGATTTCAAATAAACATGTCCCAAGTGGCCATTAGCAGAATTCTGGAAATGAAATGTATCCAAAATATTATTCAATCTTGTTTTAGCAGTGTGTTAAAAGAGCAGCAGAATGCTCTCAGCATGGTAATGTTGTGTCATCCAGACTAAGTCATGGCTCTGACATGCTGAGGAGATGTTTCTGGGGATCCAGGCTTTACATTTGAGATGAATAAATATAATATCTGTGTTATGTAGTGATTTGTCACAAGGGATATCTTCTCCCAGAACATTTTTCTCTTAAATATGCCCCATTCTGTGTGTGCCCTAATTCTAAGCCCAGTACTAGAAACTGCTGCTGAATTTCGCTGCTTCCATATCAAGCCTTAATTTGAGTGGTATGTGTGAGCCAGGCCTGACATGAGGAGAGATGGATGAGCAGTAGTGGAGGAGGAAGGATTTTAGTAATGTGGGAAGCAGCACACTTCCCTCATGCACAGGATATATTAGGGACAGTGATTCACCTTTAACAGAAAGGGAATTTTACAGGCAAAATGTAAATCTGAGTGGATGAGATCCTGGTGAAATTCACAGAAATGTTGTAATTCTTCAATTTGTTATTGTTTCTCCTAGTCTTTAAGAGACTGCAAGAGAGTGTGTGTGCATGTGTGCATACACGTGGGTTTGGTGTGTACACAGATTCCATATTCTGTTCTAGTTCCAGCCCCATCAGGTTGGTGCCAGGAGTTTGTCCCTGCCTGTGGCTGTGACAGTGGTGCCAGGATCTGGCTCACACATACCTGGCTGTCCAGGCATTTCAGCTCTGATGAGCTTGGCTGTTGCCCTGGGCACACAGATTCCCTGTCTTCTCTCTCTCTCCTAGGAAGTGCTGTGTGTTGATGAGGTGTGACAAAAGTGATGAGGTTTTTAAAGGTGCTGATGTCAACTTCTCTTGCTGTTGAACATTTGCAGAGTTTCTTTTGCACCTTTCATTGCTCAAGTGAGGAGCTTCTCCCCCTTCTGCACAGTGGTGGGTTCAGACAGGGAGCTCTGTCCCCCATGACTTGGTCACTAAACTTGAGTTCATTCTCAATCAGGATATTCTAATTTAAATTCAGATTTTATTTTAATGGAGAAAAATGTTTCCCATTTGTGTTGTGTTCAAGAACTCCATTCTTGACAGGGAGAGAGCCAGATCTGGAGCATATTCTCCAGCTGCACAACTCCCAGTCCAGCAACACTGTTTATAAAGTAATCTTCCAATGACCTATTATCACTTGGATGCTGAACACAGCACAGTGTAACAGTCCCATAGGTCATTAGGCTATTTTTAGGGAGTCCTTAATCTGCAGAGCTCTGAATTTTGGAAGCCTTTAATCCATTGATCCCTGCAAAATTTTCAAGCTAAGAAAAAAAGAATCCATATGCAAAGCAGTTGCTGCTTTACTGCAGAGCTGAGACCTGAAGTGACTTGACTCTGAACAGAAATTATGTCAAATGTTTGGGGGGTTTTAATGAAAAACACTATGGCAGGGTGGTGGCAAGGCTTTGCCTTGCAGTACCCTTTTCTAGAAGCTGTTAACAACATCCCAACTGGAGCAAATTCAGTCAAAATAAGCAACTGATGTCAAATATCAGCATGGAAGAGTTAAAAATACCTCTGTACTGTGCACCAAGCCAGTGCCACTTCTTGCAGTGTTTTCCTTCTAGGCAGACTATGGGCAGAGAGGCAAGGCCATAACTGGTTAAAGAACTGCACTTGGGTTTTCGAGTTTCAGTTTCTGGCTCTGAACTTTGTGTGACCTTGGTCCAGCTGCTCAGTTGTGGGTATTATGGGCTCCTCTGAAACAGGAACATTTCTGTCTTCACTTTTGCTTCTCCATTCCTGTTGGAAAGTGTGGTGGTAGCTTAGGTAGGAGGAGCAGATTGTTCCTTAAAATCTCGTGTAGGTACTGGATAGTGAGGCCAGGTAGAGATTTTGAGAAGTCAGATATACTTTCCTATATCTGCTGTCCTATGTTATTCCTGTGCCCCAAATTCCTCTTTACAATAGTGGTGAGATCTATTATCGACTACTTTAAAGGATTGAGAATTGTCTGTCTTCCCTCTTCTTTCCCAGATGCAAACTGGAATGGATCTAAATGTGAGCTGGGGAAGATCCTGCTTGGTGGCCGTTTGACATCGTGGGCAGGTCACCATTTGCAGCTTCTGGAAGGGTTCCATACTCTGAGCTCCTGTCAGGCCACTTGCTGCCAGCACCCCACCTGTGATGCCTTTTGGTTCTTGGAAAATATGTGCATCCAGGTGAACTGCACCGTGCCTGGCACGTGTCAGGCCAACAAGACTGGCTTTTCAGATTCTGTTTTGGTGTTTTTAAAGAAATCAAAAAGCACAGAGCACTTGTTAAACTTCCATATGGAAGGTGGTATGAAGGCTTGGAGTCAGAAGTGGTTGGACTGGGATATCCCTGTCCAGAGGAAGAAAAGACTGCGGAGATCATTCCAGAAGTGGAGGTTGGCAGGTAACAGGGTGCAGCTCCTGAGAAGGGATCTGACAGAGAGCTCCAGAAGCAGCCAAAGTGAAGCAGAGCGCTTGAAGGATCAGGTCCTGAGGCACCTAGTGGCAGACAGAGCTGCTCCTGAGAAAGAAAATCAAAAGCAAGACTTGCAGAAAAATGGACAGAATCCAAGAGAACAGAACCCCAGAAATGCACTCCCTCCTAAGAGCAATAATGTGAGCAGGTCACAGGATGCCGATGACTTGCCCCAGGTGAGTGATTGCTGGGGCTGGAGTGGGGCTGTCTGGGACAGCTGTCCCCTTCCTCAGTCTGGCTTCAGGTAGAAGCCAGAGGTAGTTGGAACTGCCTAAGTGATTGGATACCTTTTAGGTTACCAGTTTTCAGCCTCCTATCAGAAGGCATGGCCAGCGGTTTGGGGTTTTGTTTGGGTTTTGGGGTAGGTTTCTTCCCCCCCTTTTCTTAGCTGGGATAAACTGTTGAAGTGGGAAGGTGAGGCAGGATGGAGTCTGTGATAATGCTTATCCTCTGTATAATCACACAGTGTGCTTGCCCAGATAAGAAGAATGGTGACATGTCGGTGGGAATTGTTTGGGAGCTGAAAACTGTTACCTTTAAAAGAACCTGTTCAGATCCACACAATAAAATAAGCTGTTTTCATTTAATGCTGAATCGAGGCAGTTAAATACATTATTTATTTTTATGTTATTTTATAGAGTCATGCATAGAGCTCACAGTGTACTTCGATGTCAATCTGCTTGCTTGAGTTGGCATCTTATGCCAAATGTTCTCTTTTTTGAAGAGTGCTTCAGTTTCTCAAATCCACCAAAGCTTACCTTGGCACTGGGTGAATGAAATCAGTTTAGTCTCTACTCCAAATACATACAGTGTTAAGCCACTACATCTTGATGTTACAGAGAATTTGGCACATTTGAATTGTTAAGTGATACTTGTATTTTTACATCTGCAAATAATTTTTTGAGCCTTATCTCAAAGTGCACTCCTGATGGTGAAATACAGTTCTAGTTTGTTAAGCTGTTCCTGAAATAGCTTTTGCCATGTTTCAGGGATTTGGCATTGTACAAAACTGGTGCCTCCGGTTCTGGAAATGACTGAATTTTTCAAATCCTGGTTGCAGGTAGGGCTGTGACTGCCTGAGCCACCACCCTGGAGCAGGATGTGGCGAGCAGCCAAGGGACGCTGCCCAGAGCTCCCGGGCAGCCAGGGTGACATGTGAAACCAGGCACTAAAACTTGACAAATGGTTTATTTTTCAGACCCCCCCTCAGCATCTGGGGCCAACTTGAGCTCAGCTTTCTCTCTCCCCTGCAATGCTGCAGCCTTTCCACCCTCCCTGTCTTTCCTCCTCCTAGCAGTTGAGCTGAGCACGGTGACCCCATTCTCTCAGCTGTCACACATGTGAGCAGATGTCTTTGCAGCCACTCTTAAATGTCTTCTCTTGCTCTTGGAGAACAGCTTTTACATCTCCCTGCTTCTTCTGTTTGCAGTTTTGCTTTCCAGGTTATCCTGCTATTAGTGTCCATTGTGTGTCTAGTAAACTGGTTGCAAATATTAAATTACACTGATTAATCAGCTTCTGAATGTTGCTGAACATGCAGGATTTCTCATCTTTAGGAAGTGCTCCCATTGTCATTAATGTGCACTGTTGGACGTGTGCTGGGGAAAGGTTTTTAGTCTCCTTGATGGTTTTTGCTAATAAGAAAGTCCATGTCTCTTAACAAAATGCAAGTTCAAAAAAATAAAATCTTTTTACTAAAATAGAGGGGTATGAGGGAATTCCTGGAATTTGCATTTTTGAGGAGAAGGAAGAATTAAAATATCCACCTGGGCTTCATCTGGGATTATTGAACCATCCAACTTTACCTGCAAAATGCAAAGCCAGCTCTGCAGCTGTCCTTGCACTTCAAATCCAAGAACAGTTTAATGTGAGCCAAGGATACAACATTGGAGACTGTTTTCTTGGGACATGGCCAGGCCTTCCAGGAGGGTTGGTTATGGACTAGAATAAAGTTACACCCATGCTGAAATCAGTAGAATTTCTCCTGGGCTACATTTGGTCCAATCCAAGGAGCACATGGCTGGGTGTTTAATGCTGTTCTTTAGGAAGGGTTGGAAGATGGGGACAGTACTGGCTGTTCATACCTGAGAGCATCACACACCTGAAGTAGGAAAGGACATTTGAAATCAAAGTGCTTTTTCTCTGCTGCTGCTGAGCATTGAATGCGTGGAAGGAAAATCTTTTCCTTTGCTCTTGCAGGCTCAGAGAGAAGGAAAATGGCAGTTTTGGGAAAACATTGCCTCTGTGGGTTTTCATTTTCCTCTTGCAGTTCTGATGGCTCCACAGCCATCTGCAATGGCATTTGCTGATGTGCAGTGAGCATTAATTTCTGGTTTTACTGTATCCATGCTATGGAACCAGGATAAACCACAGTGCATCCTGCTCATCAGCCCTTAACTAAGGGAGATTGGTACTTTTTCATTAAAGTGAGTGACATTTTCCAGGCACCAGTTTTTTCTGTCTCGTTGTAGAATTCCTTGTCAATTTTAAAATATAGCAACACATTTAATAGCCAGTCAGGAGAAGCATTTAAGTGCAGCACTGCTGATGAGCAGGACTGCTGCAGCACTGCAGCATCTCTGCAGGCAGACTGGGAAAGGCTGGAGCCAGGGCATTGCAACAGAGCCAGAGAACTCATTCCTGCCCTTACATCAAGCCCCCTGTTTGATTCTTGCTGTCACTCTTCCTGCAAGTGCTGGGTGCTTTTCATCCATGGGGAAAAAGTAAATGTCTCTCTTTACCATTACTCTGTAATGGTTTGTGACATTTTAGTGTCTTAAGAGTCTTCACAGATGTGGCACTTGCAGACAGCAAGGACACCACCATCAAAGCTGAAAAGAGCCCATTGTGTAAATTCAGACCAGGCCTATTTAAATTGAAAAATAAAAGTAAATTCCAGGATAGAGGTATTTTTCTCTCAAGCAACTTGGGCTCAGTGTGGATTCTGCTGCACAGGGCTGCTCTAGTCTCTCTAACAGACATGGGACTCTCAGACAAGGACACCAGGCTATTTGTTTCAGGCCAAAGGCATTTAGGGGTTGGAATCAAAATTGTCTGAGGCTCCTGTGTTGACTCAGGCCAATGTGTCACTTCTCTCTATTTTCTAAGCTAATAAGATAGGACAGCTGGCAAACTTCTAGTCTCCTTGTCATTTATCCCCAAGAATGAAATAATCTGTTCTTTGCTTTAAAGAATTCAGAGTTATGGAGCAAAGATAAGAAATGTCTCAGCTTGCAAGCATTAGAGGCATTTTTGCCTGTTATGTTGCCCCTGGGAAAGCTTATCTTATTTGAGCTCTCCACAGACATTTGGCTGTCAATTCATCCTGAAGACTTTTGGAAGGAAGAGGATGTCTCTTAACTGTAAAGTGGGGGTTTTTGGGGAATTAAAAGTGAATCAAGAAAACATTCAGCTCACTGGAAATATTGCCAAGCAAAGTGGGGACCCTGCTGTGGCCAGCAGGTGAATGTGGGTCTCCTGTGTGTTGTTTGTGACTCTTGTTCTTGTCACCCTTCTGGATTGATTCTTGAGAAGCAAAAAGTGGTTTTCCATAGTTGCAGGAAGTCATGGAAACATTCTGCTCCTGTGCCTTTCCTGAAGAGTCTCACTTGAGTTCCTGTCTGGTTGTTCCCCTCTCTCTCCTGCCAGCATTTCAAACTTGATCTTGAGGAAAGGGAGTCAGTACCCTTTGAATTTGTCAGTGGGTGGAAGATGATACAGCTTGGGACATCCAGCTGTCCTGAGGCCAATGAGGAAGAGCAGCATGCCCGATTTTTCCTGCATGGATTCCAAAGAATCCATAGTTCTGTTTAAGTAAGCCATTAGCAAGTAACCAAATAAAGGAAGCCAGCTTATGTCTGTAACACTAACGTTTGATTCTTTGGTCCATAAAGCTCAGGTGTTAATCAAACAATTGTTTTGCATTCTGTGAGGAAAGTGAGCTTAGATATGGTGAGAAGAAATTATTTGCCTAAGGCTGAAACAAAAACTTTGCAGAGAAGCCCTCAGTGCCTTCACTGCTGCTCCTGGCTTGGCTGGTTGTTCAGTGTGGGCAGCACACACTTTATTTTTACAACCAACATGTAGTGTTTTCTAAAGCCTAGCCTGTTTACTGACAAGGATGTTGCCCACTGTGGTCTGGAGTGTTTTCCCAGTTCCTGTTTCCTGGACTGAATGCCAGCAGCATGGTCTGAAAGCTTGAGTATATTTCCTCCAATATGAGCTTTTAATCACTTCTCTAATGGGGAGTAGTGATGAGATATTCAGCTCCAAAGCACTTTCTGAGTCAAAGATGGTAAATGGCTCCATTTTAAATATTTAGCAGCTGTTCTCAAAATAGTGTTAACTAAAAAAAAAAAAAGTGTGCTACACACATGAACTTCACAGTGGAGGGTAAATTGTCAGGAGTATGGTCTGGCAGGCTAGGACCTGGAATGGGGCTAGGTAAAAGGAATTTTCTGATGAAAGAAAGGAAATTGTTCCTACCACTCTGATTATTTTCAATCAAGTGGCTCATCCTGTGTGGATGTGAGCAAACCTTTTGCCCTCCAACTCCTCTCCCTGCCCCAGCAGCATCTCCTGGGGCAGGCATGCAGGGAGCTCTGTGTGTCAGCTCACCTTGCTTTGAAGAATGACTCCAAAATAAATTTCCTCTTGCTGCAACAATTCAGTTATTACATAAAAATGCCACTGTAATCCTCCTGCTTCTTGTTGGCCTACTGCATGGCTTCAGGAAGAAATCACAGCCAAAGTAAATGAACCTCAGTTTGTGGTCCCAGTCTTTAGGGTCTGCCTTATCCCATCTTTCTGTTCTTTTAGCTCCACTCACTGCAGTTTTGAACCTGGATCTTCTCTTATATTTGCCACATCAACAGCCTTGGTATTTAATGCTGTAGCTAAGTCTGGTGTTAACTGGTGTTCAGCTGGGGTAGAAATGGCCTGTCTGCTGTGGAGGAAGAACATGGAGAAGCACTTCAGAAGAGAGAAGAGGAAGCTGTAAAAATTCCAAACCAGGGATTTTTCAGCCTCCCTAACTGTGGAGGAAGAGAAGGGCAACTTAAAACTGCCATTGAGTGTTCAGGTCAAACTCAGACAACTTTTTCCTTTACAGATCCACACAGGAACATCTGCACCAGCACCATCAGTGCTGGCTACGTTCTCCAGCCCTGTGGCACTGGACTTGACAGCTCCAGGGAAGACTGAGAAGCCTGGGCAGCCTGGTGATGCCCATCCTCACTCTGAGGTGTTTCCCACAGACAGCCCTGTGCCAGTGAAAAGCACAGCAAAGGTACAGGCAGCGACTTCTGTGCCCAGTGGAGTCTTCACAAATGGCAGTGTTCCTACAGCCCAGAGCAGCCCTGCTGCAGCCCCAAGCACTGCTGCCACCACGCCAGGTGAGGACTTGCAGGGCTCCAGAAAATTCACCTGCTCAGGCTTTTTCAAGCCAAGGCAGTGTGGAAAAATAGCAGAGAATTGTGGTACCTTGGAGAAAATACTGAGCTACCTGTGTCAGCACATGTGCTGTTGGATGCCAGTAACTCCTGAGCTCTGGAATGGGACTTGGGCATCATAAATCTGCATGTGACCATTGCATGTGAGGACAGCTGGGAGCTAATGGGGATATCTTAATTCCCGAAGTGAAGGCTGAGATGTGTCCCAGGAAGTGCTTTTCCAGTAGCCTTGGCATGCTGCTATCCATCAAATCGAGCAGAAATCTTAATGTGTGCTCATAAAAGGGTGTAACTGATTATTTTCTGTCCCTGAAGTGTCTCTGCACAGTTCAGCCGTGGAGAACAGTGTACTTGGCTGTTAGCCCATGCTTTGCTTTGCAGCATGATGATGTTTCTGTTCACACTGCTATTTCCTAAAACAGGCTGTTGAAAATGCATAAAGGCCAAAATGCCCTTTGGCAGCTCTGTTCCCTCAGCCAGGCTGTCAGCTCTCCCTGTAGGGGTGGCCACGCACAGGGAATGGCGTGTACTGCTCGTGTGGTGGCTCAGAATTCACTTAATCCAGTGTGCTGAGGCATTCACAGCTGAATTTCTTTTGAATTTAGGGTTCCTTTCCCTTACAAGGGAACAAATGGAAAGTGTAAGGGAAGCACTGCATCCAGAGATATTTTTGGCAGGAAACTCATTGGCTGCTTGTGCTGACAAGTTAATGGTTTGGTTTTGTTTTTTTTTTAAGGGCTTACCCCAGCTAAAACTGGAAAATATACTTTAAACATCTTCATTGGCTTGTCTGGGAAGACTAAGATAGCCAGGGCCTCCTGGTTTTGCTAACCCACGCAGAGATGATGTAGAGTGTAGTTTTTCCAAGCTACCAAGCTTTTCCAGGGTTTATCTGTTTGTCTGGTTTTGTTTTTATTATTTCCTGATGAGATCTGATTTGCTTTTTGCCTTGGAACTCTTTGCAGGTGAAAGACTGATGGAGTATTTGAGAGGGGAAAAAAAGGTGGTTAATTCTACTAGCTATTAAAATTTGAAGATAGATAAATAATAGATAATAAAGGTGGGGAAATAGCTGAATGTTTAAGGTCCTTTTTTCCCGTTTTTTAAACTTGGATTTTTCGTGCATACCTCTGAAACATTGTCTTTGACAGGGTCAAATTAAGAAAATGTATTTTCTATGCATGATTCCCAAGTCCAGTAATAAAAAGACAAGTATAAAGCAAACGGGAAGGGAAGAAGGAGATGAGGAGGCCAAGAGGTGTTTTTAAAAAATGTGTTCAACTTTCTGGTTATCTTAATGCTAATAAAAAGCAGAAAAAAAAAATATGTCCCTGGCCATAGTTTTCAAGGTTACCTTGTAGTCTTTTAAAGCAACCTGTCAGTTTATTTGAAATGGAATGGCAAGAAAATTCTTGAGCGGGGATGGAAAAGAAAATATAAATAAAAGGACCAGGTTTGTATCTTGAGCTTCCATACCCAGTGTGGCAGCTATGCAGGTTTAAAAAAATTCTCTTAGCCCTCAAGCAGTTTTTCAAAAAAGAAATTCTGTGGATTCTTTATATGTTTGTGAAGCTCTGGAATTGCAGTTTGGAAGTAGCAGTGTTTGTCTCGCAGTGCCATGAGCCTGCAGCTGAGTTCTCTGCCAAAAAAGCTGTCAAGTCAAGCCCTTCCCATCCTGCTGGACCTGGGTGAAGAGACTCTCCTGTGCAGGGCCCAAGGGCCACATTTCAGCACAGTATCTGCAAAGAGAGAGGTGACTGAGTAATTTTGGGCTTGTCTGGAAATTGTAAACCCCCATTAGTGCTTTTGCACTGACAAGCAGAGCAAAACTTATAATGGGAGGTCTCTTGAGGAACAGAATATTTACAAAATACATCACCATTTATAGCTGGGGTTTATTCCATAAACTGAAACCAAGGTGGATTTATATATATTTTTTTTTTCCCCTGTTCCTCTTCCAACTCTGTATTTGTCCCTTTCAGCTATGAAGGAGCTGGTGGTTTCTGCTGGAGACAGCGTGGAAGTGACCCTGCCAAAGAATGAAGTTCAGCTGAATGCCTTTGTGCTTCCTGAACCACCACCTGGTAAGGCTTCCCTGGGAGTTCTGCTAAGGGCTTGGGATGTGAAAAGGCAAACAGTCTTTATGTATGGCATGTCATAAGGGCAGTCTTGAAAATGTCCTTTGTCAGAGAGCACTTTCCTTTGGAAATGTTTCATACTCAGCTACTGCCTCGTGCTGCCTCTTAGAGAAAATAGACACAAAAAAATGGAAAGTGCTACAAAGCCAATGGAATTTGGGAGATTGTGGGAAGAGATGGGAGAAGAGATAACACATTCTCAGGGTGGTGTGTGAGGAAGAATTGGATTTTTAGCATCTATTCTTGATGTTTGCTGATAGGAACTGAGCTGTATTAGCAAGTGATTGAAATGTCCATTGGGATATTTGCCTGCTGAGAAACACATTCTATACACTCCTAATTTCATCATGCAAATTGTTGGCAGGTATTTTTAAAGTTCTTATCTTAACTCTGTCCACTGTGGCAGTGGGAGCTGCAGAGGCAGGTGTGTTCTGTGTTGTGCAGCAGGGATTGATTCATTCCTGTTCAAAAATTGGCATTTCTGTGTCTGCAGGATCTGAGGATGTGATAAGGCTTTTCTCTCTTATTATCCTGGAGCTGTGATTGTTCCAAAGCTCTTTATTGCCCTGGAGGCTGAAAGATGGGTTTTGATTCCAGAGTAAATGAGTTTAGAAGCACAGATTGTCTCTTTCCCTGGGTATATTCCCAAAAAGCCACAGCCCAAGCTGTCTCATTTCTCCACAGTGCAGCAGAATGTGCCTTGTAAATGTTTAATACTTTTGCAGTTCTTTAGCATGGCAGAAAGACAGACTTTGAAAACAAACATTTGGACCTTTTCTTTTTTTTTAAGGAACCACATATTCCTATGAGTGGGAGTTGATTACTCATCCAAAAGACTACAGTGGAGAAATGGCAGGGAAGCACTCCCGGACCCTGAAGCTGTCTAAGGTAAAGCTTTGACTGCTTTGTATTTTGTTGTATTAAATGCCAGGTGGAGAAGATGGGGACCCCAGCAGCCAGGAAAGACTTGTATGGGATTTCAGGATGAGTAGGAAATTGCATGATGGGCAGGCAGCCAACATTCAACTGCAAGCCCTCTTCTGAGGCACATAGAAAAAGGACATTGATCTGGCACGAGGGAAAGAAGAAATTGATTTCAGGAGGTACAAGCTGCCTACAAGCAGTGTGACAAGGCACACAAATGGCAGAAATTAACAGTAACAAGGGGTGGGAATATTCCTGGGACAGTATGGTTGTCTGGTTACACTGGGCCTTTTACTGCCCACTGGAAGAGAGACTTGCTGCTTCCATTAATGAGAGCCCTGCAATACCTCGTGGCATGTCCCTGGCTGCTGCTCTTAGACAAGCTCTTAACAGGGAAAGGGTTGCCAGTTCCTGCACATGGGAATTCTTAACAAGGAAATGACTCTAAGTACAATGAATATACAGTTCTGTACTTGAGACATTCCTTTGAGCAGCCTGGATTCTGCTGCACTCAGGAAAAAAATTCTACAGGGTTTAGTAAGGATATCATGCAGAGCCAGACATTTTGAAAGGAGTGTGCAGGTCTCTGTCAGGGCTTCAGCCTTTTGGATATCAAGATTGTTATCCAGCACCTGGTCCCTCACCCTCTCATTTTGGCTCAACAGTGAATGGTGAATGGTGAAGAGGTGACTGCCTGGCTCATACCCCCTAGAAGGAAGAGAAAAAACACTTGCATTTATAAAAACACACAAGAAGAGATTTTCTTCTTACATGTAGCCTTTCTCACCTCAAATGCAATCTGCTAGTACAGATTCCTGTGGCCAGACAACCTGAACTAATCTCTGTTATCTCTCCTCTGTTTGCCTTTTGTTGCTGGAAAATAAAGCTTGACTGACAATCCTGTGGCAGAGAGAAATACGAGTCTCTGGTTTCTTCATAGCCATTGTAAACTAAAATATGTGTAATACCATTTTGACCTGGAAACCATCCTTTGCTATGTATGCAGAGGCTGAAGCACAATTGCCTGGGTGCTCCTGTGCCAAAGCACAGGAACTTGACCTTCCAATAGGTCCTGACAAGGTGCCACCAACCTGTAGGTAAATAATCTTTTGTGTTTGTTTCCAGCTGACTGTTGGCCTGTACGAGTTCAAAGTGGTCGTTGATGGGGAAAACGCACACGGAGAGGGATATGTGAATGTAACAGTGAAGCCAAGTGAGTGCTGGGATTGGATTTTCCTTGACTTCACCCTTCTCTGACAAGCCAAGGCAGCTGTACCATGGAGTTAGATTATTTGGTTTAGTGTAGTGCTAATTCATTGTGCTGTGAACTTGCAGTGTGTGTATATATATATATGTATGTATTAAATAATTTCCTGAGATGGGAAGCTACTGCTAATACACAGCTATTTTTGCTGTACTGCATCAAGCCAGACACTTGATAAAAGAGCTGTAAACCTGATAGGGAAGTGCTCAGCAAACACCTCACCCTGAAAGGCCACTGCTTCTATAAAAACTAGCTGCAGTCTGATAAACAGCTTATAGCAATAGGAAAAAAAACTGAAGGCAAGCCAGAGTTCTGAAGCTGCTTTGGAGATTTCTTTCTTTCCTGTCCAGTGAGGAATATCATTCCCAACCACAGGCAGGTTAAGTCAAATCTCATTCCTTATTGTAAGACATGGTTTGCAGACGAGCTGGTGGAGATACAGCATCTTGAGATACAACATCTTTGTGCTGACTGCCTCACTTTTTAGGTGGCCTGTGTAAAGAGACAACCACAGGTTTCAATAAAACCCCTTCATTTTGCAGTCTTCAGCAAGACTTCTTGTCCAAGCTTTGTGGGCAAAGAAGGGCTCTTGCACTCCCTAAATTAGCAAGAGTGTGTGGCTGGTCTTGTGGGTGCTGTGGCTGATCATTTCCATATAAGCAGTGACTTTGCAGCTGGCAGCATGCACCAAAATCCTTCACTTTTCAGAGCAGCAGCCACACTGTGGCAAGAAGCTGTAGGTGCTTGACCCAGTAGGGGAAAACTGATGCAGTGCAGCCTTCCCAGAGTACTGGGTGTGCTGGCTGTTCACCTCCACGCTGTTTGAACCCCCTTTTTGGTAGCAATGATTGCCCAAGCTGGTGTAGAACATGCTGGAAGCACAAATCACTTTTGCTGATAGTTTTGCAGTTCTTTGGCCAAGGCTTTTTGTCTACAGTGTCATGGTAACAGCTGGGTTGTTTTTGCAGAGCCCCGGGTGAATCAGCCTCCTGTTGCCGTCGTGTCCCCAGCGTTCCAGGAAATCTCCCTGCCGACCATTTCCACTCTTATCGACGGCAGCAGTGAGTACCTGCAGGTTTAAGTGCAGCATCCAGCAGGGCTGGTTTGTGTTTGGTCCTGGGTTGGCTTTTTGCATGAAGTTTAAGAGAAAAAGTGACACTGTCAAACAGAATTCAGTGAAAAGAATTAGCCTCTCTGGCCAGGAGAGCAGAACACACACAACATCACCTCTCCATGTTCCCTTTTGAAGGGCACTGGCCTGAGCCAATCTCCTAAAAAGGGAAAAGCTCTGGAGGTTGCTGCTTAGAATCAAAAAATAATTACTGTCAGTCAAAATTACTGGGCTCTTGGCTAAACTTCAAACGTGTAAATTACTGACACGCCACCTTCAGTGATCCTGACTTGCACTAGAGCTTTTCAGGAGTTCCTTTAAACAAATTCAGGTTGTCTTAGCCCCAGCTAGCACTGATTTGTTAGAGTTTGGTGTCTGAGCATAACAGAGCCCTGGGCTTGGACCAAAAATACCTTTGCCCACTATGCCCAGGGCAGAAGTAGGGACTGACTATCTGGAATCTGTGAAGCAGTATTTTCCAACTCCTTGTGTGTATGTTTTCCTCCATTACTGAAACAGAAAGCACTGATGATGATAAAATTATCAGCTACCACTGGGAAGAGCTGAAGGGTCCCCTGCGGGAGGAGAAGGTTTCCAGTGATACTGCCATACTGACACTGACCAACCTGGTACCTGGGAATTACACATTCAGGTAGGTCACACCTGGGAGAGTCCATCAGTTCTCATCCCTTAAGAGTGAAAGGTGTGAAATTCCTGAAGTGTTAGTCTGGTTAAAAAACAAATAAAGCATGGAGAAAACTCGGTTTTGTGATGTTCTCTCTCTCCACTCCTACACCTTCAAGTAGTTTTGTAGCTTTGCCCTTCAGGAGAGATAAGCTGTCCAGCTGCTTCTTATTCTTGACTTGTAGCCCTGGTTAAGATGATGGCTGGCCTGTCAGTGCTACAAAATGTCTCTTGAAATGTCAAATCTAAACTCTTTGGGTAAAGGCTTAGGAAGAAATGCAGTCTGGAAATCCAGTTTTTAAGTGCAATGTGTTTGTCTCAGATAAGTGAATGAGGCCTAATGGTTTGATGCACAGCCTGGGCAATATGTAGTAGCTGATTTTACTTTTGTATTTGTCCTGTGTTTTTCCTTTGGCCTGTGTTTTGGTGTGATGTCCATCAGTGCATCAGCAGATCTATTTAAAGTAAAATAAACTGGAGTACCTCTTACTGAACGCTGCTTTCTCGTTAAACAGTTGGCATATGAGCTAATCAGATCCGTGTTCAGATCTAGATTTAGCAAAAAGCTGTTGTGTTTTGTGGTACCAGCCTACCTGAGGAGATGTGCTGTGTCCAGGCTACTTGTGGGTTAGTAATGCACTTATGTGTTTCACCTTGGAACTGGTTGTTAGATTTCAAGTGAGAGATGGATGTGACTGTTGAATTCCTTGCATCACTTTGAGGCTGATAATTGGACATTTGGGGGAAGTTTCTGTTGAGAAAAGGCTGTATTCAGCTCTGATCACCATCACTCTTCAGTGCTTTCACTTCTTTTTTCCCTCTTCAGTCTAACAGTCGTGGACTCAGATGGTGCCAGCAACTCCACCACTGCCAACCTGACTGTGAAGAAGGCAGTGGATTACCCTCCAGTGGCCAATGCTGGCCCGAACCAGGTGATCACCCTGCCCCAGAACTCCATCACACTCTATGGCAACCAGAGCACAGACGACCACAGCATCGTCAGCTACGAGTGGCTGCTCAGCCCCAACAGCAAAGGGAAGGTGATGGAGATGCAGGTCAGTGCAGGTCTCCAGTGATCCACCTGGATTGCACACTAGCTGGGTTGTCATCTATAATCAAACCACTGTTAGCAAATGTCTTTTAGAATCCTACAGAGCAAATGTGTGATGATTAAGTATGTGCTTCAAGCTAAATCCGTGTGAAGCTGGTATTGGTTTAGTGGCTGAGCTGGTGCACCAGCCTCACCACTGGCATCCTGTTCCTTTCTTGAGCAATGCAGTTTTAAATCGTGCTGAAGAAGGGGGATTGAGAGAAGAGTGGGAACTTTTGAGCTGAATCTTGGAGTCTAAATTTTGCTGATAGTGGCCAGACTCTCCTCAGTGCTAAACAGTAAATGTTAGAACTTGTTTCTGTGTCATCATTTTCCTTTTAAAGATTATTGCTACTGTAAAATTTATAGAATAAGAAAGTCCATGAATCAGGTTCACAATGTGTGGGATTTGCACAGGGCTCCCCAGAGATTTTACTGGAGTTGGGAACTGCTGAATCCCAAAAGATCTGCTTGTATGGCATTACTCTTTTTATGTCCCACAACAGTATCCTTGCAGTTTGCATGAATTTAGCTGTAAGAGCTTTGCATGCTGAAGTGGTACAGACTCCTGCTCCCATATCAGGAGTTGGTAATAGCCCCCTAGAATGTGCTGGTAATAGTTACTTTAGAATCAGAGTCTTCTGGTCCATCATCATCTGTGTGAGGATTGTTTTTAATCCATAAATATCTTTTCTCACAGGGTGTGAGGACGCCAGTCTTGCAGCTCTCTGCAATGCAGGAAGGTGATTACACCTACCAGCTCATAGTGACTGATTCTGCTGGGCACCAGTCCACTGCAGAGGTCACTGTGATAGTCCAGCCAGGTAAGCTGCCTTTACCTGCTATTGCTGCTTCCCTTCCAGGGGCTGGAGGTGAGCAGCAACCTGTCAGCAACCTCTAGATCTTATGGTGACTTTCAGAAAAGCTGCTCTGAATTAGGACCATTCTGGGCTGGTATATTGCTGATAAATGAGCAAAATAAAGCTTGTAGGAATACTGCCTTTGTAGGCTGTTCTCTTATTTTACCCAATGTAACTTAATTGATATTTTCCTACAATAAAGGCAGGATTGTATTTCCAAACAGCTGTGTCTGCCCACGGTGCTGGGTCCTGGGATGGGGGCAGGAAAAGTGGAGCAGTACTTAGAGAATGAGAGCAAAAATCATACCTCCTAGTTTTCAGTCTCATTTTATTGCAGATTGTGAATTAACTGCTTATTGGAATTCTTAACTGCTTCTAACTTCACTTTATCTGAGGTAGTGGGCAAGGGATGTACTGGGGATCGTGGAGAAAATACTAATGGTGGTCTTTTAAGCTTCACCTTTATGGTGTGTCTATAAGAAATCCTGCATTCTTTTCCAGAGAACAACAAGCCCCCAAAGGCAGATGCTGGTCCAGATAAAGAATTGACTCTTCCTGTGGACAGCACCACTCTAGATGGCAGCAAGAGCTCGGATGACCAGAAGATAGTCTTCTTTCTTTGGGAAAAAACACGGTGTGTATCACCTTCCATATTCTTTCCAAATCTTATCCAAATCTTTTCATTTAAAACAAGTCACACTTCCACACCTCCCTTGTGTTCAGTCATGATCACACTGGGCCTGACAAGCTTTACCAATGACCTGAATAAGACAAGGATTTATGTTTGATTGGAAAGAAGTGGAGTTTTCTTTGAGCATGAGAAATAGCTTTGCCTTCATCTCTAGGCCTGGCGTCCTCTCTGAGTGTGGTGTGGCTCAGCAATGTTTCCATTCACAGCAGTGGAGCTTTGTCTTGGTCTCATGGAGAGACTGACCCTTGTAATTGAAAAAGCAGCAGGGCCTCTTAACTCAATGCTTTTGCAGTTTGTTTAAATGAGGCAGAGTTCTCTTCTGACTCTAAATTCCTTGAAATGCTTTAGGGAATTCAGGAAAAAGCCTATGAGCAACTTGCAGTAGCTTTTTCTGTTTGCTAATGCAAAGTCTGTGCAAAGCCCTAGGAATGAAGGACTGTTTCTGCTTTGGACCTTTTTTTCTTTTAACAAAATTGGCTCATTGTGCAGTTCACAAGCCAATTTGCTGAAAGTATCACTATTTGTAAGCACCACCTAAATGCTGTTATCAGTGTTCCACTGGTTTAAAATTAACCAAAACATTCAACTGCTAGAAATTAGGCTTTTTGTTCTGGATCCTGTACTTACTCTTCAGATTATCTTGCTGTAACTGGAGAACATAATTTTTCTTTTTATCATGGGCTCTTATTTCCAGGCTCCTGTTTAGAGCGAGGCTGCCTCCATTGCTCTCTGCAGAAAAACCCTGAAGAAGGTCAAAAACTAACCAAACCCCTTGTGTCTTGGTTAGGGGTCCAGATGGTGTGAAGCTGGAGAATGCCAACAGCAGCATTGCCACTGTCACAGGCCTCCAGGTTGGGACATATGAGTTCACTCTGACAGTGAAAGATGAGAAGAACCTGCAGAGCCAAAGCTCTGTCAACGTCATCGTCAAAGAAGGTAAATCCAGCCACGAGAAAAGCTGCTCAGTCACAGGTTTTCTCTGAGGAGTTCAGCAAAACCTGTGTTGAGACACAATAAAAGTAAGGAATGGAGGGAGACAATGTGGAGAGCACTGAAGTGGCCTTGAGGTTTTCCATTTTCTGGAAGAGCAGTTTTTTCAGCTTAGTCCTGCAGTACTTCCCTTTTCTTCCCTAGGGTTAGACAGGGATTTCTGGGGTACACTGGAGATCTAATGCAGTAATTTTTAATTGGGCATTACAGGATCTTTCTCTAAGTGCTTTCTCTCTGTTTATTTAGAGATAAACAAGCCACCCATTGCAAAGATTGCTGGTAACGTTGTCATCACCTTGCCCACAAACACAGCAGAGTTGGATGGATCGAAGTCCTCTGATGATAAGGGGATTGTCAGCTACTTGTGGACCCGGGATGAGGGGAGCCCTGCAGCTGGGGTGAGCTTTCTTTTGTAAAGGATCACAAAAATCAGTGCAAGGTAGTGTTGACAGCTCCTGAGGAAATACAAAGCTCATTGTTGGGCTTTTACTCTGTCATATCCTGAAATATGATGATACATGGTGCTACTTTGATCGTTTGTTTCCTCATACTTACTTCGTTCTGCCTTCCAGGAAGTCTTAAATAATTCAGACCATCATCCTGTCCTCCTCCTGTCCAATCTGGTAGAGGGGACCTACACATTTCACCTCAGAGTAACAGATGCCAAAGGAGAGAGTGATGTGGAAAGGACCACAGTGGAGGTCAAACCTGGTGAGTCTGGGTTTTGTGCTGTACCACATTTGCCTGCAGCCCTCTGGATACAGTATACTGGGATTAAAATGTGTCCTCTACACCATACATGTCAGAAGTTTTAGAGGATATGGTTGTGTTTTCCTGTGGTTTTTGAGGGCTGACTCTCACTGCTTCTGTTACCTGTGAAAGTCATTCTTGTATCTCTTCCCACAGTGCCACTGTGTAGTTCTATGTTCAAATCAGAAACATCCTGCAAACATCAGGAAAAAACTTGCCTTGTGCCCAACCTACTAAATAGAAACTAAAGATCTGTACTGTCTGCAATGTCTCTAGATCCTAGGAAAAATAACCTGGTGGAGATAATTCTGGACGTGAACGTGAGCCAGCTGACAGAGCGGCAGAAGGGGATGTTCATCCGGCAGATAGGGGTGCTGCTGGGGGTCCTCGACTCAGACATCACTGTGCAGAAGATCCAGCCATACACTGAACAAAGGTAGGATTCATCTGGGAGGGTACATGGCAAGGAATTGCTTAAGGGTTTGGAAAATTAAGGCCTCTTGGAAAGCAGATTGGATCGTCAGAACATGTGGAGTTGTTGCTTAGCGTTGATATTCCTGCTCAGATCAGAGTTGCCAAGCAGGTCTTGAGTATCTCTCCCCTCTGGAGATGGTGCATTGCCCTTGAAAACTGCTGCTGCTAATGTTTTTTCACCTCAAACCTCTAAAATAAGAACAAATCTGATTTTTTGAAAATTGTGGAGACTGTGCGAAGGGATGTTCTGCAGCTGTGATCTGTAACTGGAGAAGTAATGGGGCTTGGTGCAGGAGTTTCCTGAAACACAGCAGACCAGAGTGTGTAACAATCCTCCTCACCTTCATGCCAAATTGGTAGTTCCTACAATCCTAGACTGGTTTGGGTAGGAAGGGACCTTAAGGATCATCCAGTTCCAACCACACAACCACAGGCAGGGACACCTTCCACTAATTCTGCAGTAGCTTCATTGCCTATAAACTGCTTCAACTTAGTGTGTGGAAAAAATGTTGAAAACCCATGTAATTTCTGTTTTAAGAGATAGAAAAGCTTAATTTTGATTACTAGTTGGCTTACCGAAAACTGCATTTCTCCTAAACACATAGAAGTTGGCTGCTGAGCCGGGCTGTAGGTCAGGGTGGTGTTGCCTGCCTGGAGAGTGGCAGCAAGCCATGAGTGGCAATCTGTTGAAATAAGTGCAATATTGCACTTAGTCTTTAATGAAAGTAGGTTTAAAGTACCTAAAGCACTGAAGAAGATTTAAGGGACATGCTTAAAGTCCTCCAGCAAGTCCGCAATAAATCTGCTGTTACTTTACACTTCCCTGAGTGCTGTGATGTATCGATTTCTTCATGTCCATGTGGCCTGCTGTAGCAGGAAAATCAGAATTCATTGTCCATGCAGACCTAGAGAGCTGAGAACAGAGGAGCCAGCACTTCCTGTTGTAACATTAGCTCTCTGTCTCTGCCATGAGCAAGCCAGTTGCCCCTGAGTAAGGCAAGCAAGGGATTCTTGTCATTAATGCTTCATCTGTTTATATGTTCAAGCAGACAAAAGAGTGGGAAGTGTTATAAAGGAGCAGAGAATGTTTCCTGACAGATGGCTTTAAGATTCCATTTTAGCTTCCACTATCAAAGTAACTTGTGCTGTTTAAAAAAGAGCTTTTTCCTCTGACTGCTGGTTTGCTCTTTTTCACATACTCTGAGGGTTTCACTGATATCCCATTGACTCATAAGCTCACTAATGATAATAAATCCCAAACATTCATGCATCCTTTTGTAAGTCTAAAGATCCACGGGGCTCTGCAAGGTGAGCAAGCCATGAGGAACAAGTTCTTCTATCATAAAGTTAATGCAGTAAAAACTGCAGAATACAGAATCCTTCACACCTGGGTTGTTTTTGGGCTATAACACTTGGTGCATTCAAACTAAACTCTGCAAAAGACTGTAAACTTCCACTGTCTGGTGCTGGAGCTCTGTGCTGAGTAGATAAATGGACCCTCAAGTTCCAGGTGTAGTAAAGTCTGAGGATCCTACATGGAGGAAGGGAGAAGAATAGGAAAACAGCAGGACCTTAATGTTTGGGGATTTGATGCTTAGCATGAGCATGCAAAGATCTGCTTGATGTGCAAATTCAAGAACAGTCCAGCCTTAGCTTGGAAAACATGAATGGATCAGATATCCTGAAGGGTTTTTTACTGTAGGACCATTATGAGCCAGAAGTCTTCAGATAAATTTGGGATTCTGAGTAAGTCCCTCTAATGGCAAACTGGAGAGTTTGGCTCTCCACCTGATGTTTGGAGAAGCAGCAGATAATATTCTTGCCTTTCTTCCAGCACGAAGATGGTGTTCTTTGTGCAGAACCAGCCTCCCCATCAGATATTCAAAGGACGAGAGGTGGCCTGGACGCTGAAGAACGAACTGCGGAAACAACAGTCAGACTTCCTCATCTTCCGGGCACTGGAGATTAACACAGTCAGTAAGTGAGAGTCTTGGGACAGACTGAACATCTTTTACCTTCTTTTCAGCTGCCTGACAGAATAAGGCTGCTAAAAACACCCACGTGCCCACACACTTACACTCACTGCAGGAGCTTTCATGTTAATAAATGGGAAACAGAAAATTAAGTCTATTAGACTATTTGCTGATCACTTATTTACCAATTAATTCCGTCTAGTCACTATTCAACTTCTTACAAATAATTGCTTGCAGTGTTGCTGTGAAGATAAGAGCTCACACAACCAAAAGCAGATTGATACTTATGAAACTATAATACAGTGTTAATGGACTACAGCCACTGAAATTAGTATCATCCTGAAAATAATAATCTGCACATCTTGGTAGCTGTGAATCCACTCATTTCCTGTGCAGCACAAACATCAGTCTGCAGGAAATTTTTCCCTTCTGTCATTATTTTACATATTTACATTTGCACTGTTTTTCTTTCATGAGATCCATTCTGTGAGGATCATTTGTTGATCAGTTAGAGATTTGAAACTAGAATTGTGTAAAGTAATTATTTTCATTACTTCCTGATCTTACCATTTTGTGGCCTTCAGAAGGCATTTTTCAGTTCTCTTTGCTCCCTCCAAAGGATCTGTTTATTTCTTGTCTGTCTCACCAGCAGGGTTTGAATTGGAGAATCAAAACTTTGTTTAAAAACATTTACTTGACAAATACACAAATCCCATAACATGAATATAAAAATGAGGATTTATTAGGCAAAATGTATGTTGCTGGTGAAGTGGGATGTTTCAGTTTGGCATGAGGCCCAGGTGCTTACGTTTGCACTTCTCACCTCTTGTGATTACGGCTGAGCTATGAATGAGCTACAGAGGGGTCACATTCAGGTCAGAGCCTGCAGGAGGGTTGGCTTTATTGAGCTATTTTGCCCCGTTTTTGCCTCACCTGTGAGTCATTTAGTTCACCTTGCTGGTTTTGGCCCCCAGCCTGTCAGCTGAACTGCTCTGAGCACGGGCGCTGTGACTCCTTCACCAAGCGCTGCGTGTGTGACCCGTTCTGGATGGAGAATTTCCTCAGGGTGCAGATGGGGGACGGCGAAAGCAACTGTGGTATGTGAACTGTGAACCCCCTGGGGAGGGCACCTTGGCAGAGAAACCCGTGTTTGAAACCCAGGGTGGGCACAGTGCCAGGCACCTGTTATCTCCCAGTGGCTCTGCTGAGATGCTAACACTAGCATTGTCTCACCTTCTAGGCCAATGATGTTTGATAGGGGAGTGAGTCCCCTTCAGACCCTCCCAGTGAACACTCACTAAGAGCTGAGTCCATCCCGGGTGTATAAATCACAGCTCTCTTCTGTCACGTCTGTACAGAGGCTTTTCTGCCACAGGAAAGCAAATTTTATAAACCAACACACAGTGAAAACTGCCCAGTGAGTCCACACACTGGATCTCGAGCTTCCCAAGGGGATCTGGGGGTGCTGCCAGTGGGGAATGCCTCTAATTCTGTAAAGGGCCAGGCCTTGCCTTTTCTTTCCCAAGAACAGTCCACTAAAACGTGCACTGTCAATTGTATGAGGTGCCAGAACGTGTTTATCTCTGGGGTTTTGCTTGCAGAGTGGAGTGTGCTGTATGTGATCATTGCATCGTTTGTCATCGTGGTTGCCTTTGGAATCTTGTCGTGGATGGTGATCTGCTGCTGCAAGAGGTGGGACTGAGACCCAACCCCCGCTGTATCCAGGTTTCACAGCCAAGTGTCTGCAGTATGAGGTTAAAGATTCAAACCCATTGTCCCAGCAGATCATCTGCTGAGCCTTGGGATGTTGAGTTTTCTCACTTAAGTGTTTCAAGTTAAATGTTGAAGTCCCACAACTCTGCCTTATGTTAAGAAGCAAAATTTGGATTAACCTGTAAATGTGCAACTTAGCAACATTTTAGTGTTTCACTTTGTAATATGAACATAATCCTAAATAGCAAGTACTTTAGCTTTGAAGATCAGAGTTGTTTTTCTTCTGGCTCTTTTGGAAATGGACTGTCTCTTAATTCCTTTTCTTCTGCTTTAGACGGAAAGGAAAATCCAAAAGAAAAAGCAAATACAAGATTTTGGATGCAACGGATCAAGAAAGCCTGGAGTTAAAACCAAATCCCAAAGCAGGTAAAATATGAGAGGCAAGAGCTCAGCACTTCCAGACTGCTGACTGAGGACTCTGCCTCAGTAGACTCAAAATCATAGTGAAACAAACAGGATGTAGGGACTGACAGAGGGGTCTCAGAAGATCTGAGAGCTTGTCTCAGATCTGTTTATGGGGTATTTAGTAAAGTCATCTAACTTGTAGGTTTGGAAATTAGGGCTGAAACTGGCCTGATCCTGATGTCTCCACTTGGTACCTCAGAAGTAGGAAGTGGATGCAGTAAAGCTGTGCAGAACAGCCTGACTGAGGAAGCCCAAAACTGGGTCTTGACTGTAACTTCTTCTCTAGTTTTCCCCTGGGTTCTGGTTCCCTTTTTGCCAATATGCCGTTCTTTGGTCATGCTCTACAGCAAAGCAGGAATTCAGTGACACTAAACATTACACTAAACTGATCAACACCTGAAAACAATCTGAAAATACTTCTGTACTGAAGAGATTGAGGTTTATATCTGCTCTGCTACTCACCCACCACAAACAACTGGTTCATCAGCTTATTTATTGTTGCTCTTGTGCACATCAGGCTGTGAAAATTTCACATTTTAGCTCATCCTCTAGTTTTCCAGTAAGCAGGTGCATTTCAGAGGGAGATTCATGAATTCCTCAGTGCTCCATGTGGCTACAGGTCCATTGGCCCATTCCAGAAAGGCAGGATTTGTCTTCAGTGTTCTTAGCCAGCACTTTCCTGCCCGCATTGCTGTCTTGAGAGTGCTCGTCAGGTGCTTTGCAAAAATCAGGGAGTTATTTCAGGCTGGAGTGGTTTTATCTGGTACATGAACCAAGTCGTGGTCACCTGCTGACTGACCAGGAAAAGAGGGAAATGTTGGAAAGGATGTGCCAAGTACAACCCTGCTGGATGCCAGGGAGCTCTGCAGCTGCTGAGTGTGTGTTTCATTATCAAAGTGTGTCCCGGTTTTGTTTAGAGAAGGGGATGTGTTAAATGTGCATGGAAAAGAATCCCTGATCCTTGTTTGCTAGTGGAAAATAATCGCTCATCCCAGTATTATCCCATTTAATGGTGTTCCAGCAAAGTGAGCAGTGCCCAAGAGCAGCATGGAGGGCATTGCACTGACAGACTGATCAGCTGTTCCTCTGAGGACCAGGCTGTCCCAACTGCTCAAATACAGATACCCTTGCAGGAAACCCGGGTGTGTTTCCCTCCTTCAGCACCCAACTCTACTTTAATCTGACCATCTGTCACCTCGGAGCCCACTGTGCAATAAATGTACTTAATGTGCCTCACCACTTGCTCTCTGGTAACTAAACTCATCTTGCTGTTTCTGAGGCTGGCTGCTGACTGAAGTCTTTTTCCCTGCTAGATATGTCCAGGGAGCTTTCTGCTAACAGAGGAAATGTTGCATTTCTCCATTAAGGAAAAGCTAAATTTAAATATTTCCTGTGCTGACAATAACAGTAAATGTCTCTCTCCTGTCCTTGTGCATTAATCTAAATTCGTCCTGCTAATTTATCTCTCTTTCCTTGCAGGTAGGAGTAGCAGAGAGGAGAGTAGGGAGAGGGTAGTGAGATGACAGAGATCTTCCCTCACACACCTATGTATTTATTCTCTTACTCCAGTCGTGAGCCCTCCAAGCATTTTCTAGGCAATGCCCCGAGCAAGGTCAGGGAGACACAGCTCCCACGTGTACTCACAGCCCCTTCTGGTCACGTCATTGCCTTCCTGTCTGCTTGTTGTGCTTTGTGCTGTCTTGGAGAGTTGTTGTGACCTCTAATATGCCAGAGTGTCTGAGACAGGATCACTTTGGCTTCAGCATCAGAGGGAATAAGAGACACACAGAGGAAAGTCAGATTCTGCTGCCTCTTAGATGTGATTGGAAAAGGAGACTTAGAGGGGATGGAGCAAGGTGAGGTGTTTCACTGGTGTTAAAAGCATTTCTAACCTGGGAATGTTTCTCCTTCAAGGTGGCAGACAGAAAGCCCAAGTCCTCAACACGAGCCTGATGCACTCAGAGTCCGAGCTGGACAGTGATGAAGCCATCTTCACATGGCCTGACCGGGAAAAAGGGAAACTGCTCCGCAGCCAGAACGGCTCCCTGCGCAATGGACAGCTGACACTCAAACCCAAGAACCAGAGGGAGGAAATCCTATAGCTGTCCTTGGGCTCAGCAGGGAAGCCAATCCCGTCCCTGTCCTACCAGGGCCTTCAGAGGCCACTTTGACTAGGATAATGCTGCTAACCTGTTTCACAGAAAATAACTTCGGTTTTGTGGGTTTCTTTGCATTCAGTTAAAACTGGTTGTACTTGAATTTGAACTTCAAGGGAAATCAAAGGGAGGAGAAGGCAACTGTGAACCCCAGGAGGAGAGTCAGAAAAGGACAGAGCTGGCATCTGGAGAGGGTAGGACAGAACCACTTGGAGCAACTGTGAATGTGCAGGACCCTCCTAAGCCACCTCAGATGGCAGTGGAGGGAGCACCTGTGGACTTCCAGCTCACTTGCTTTGGGGCTCCTCGGAGAAAGAAGGTCAAGTCCTTGAGCTGTGCTCTGAGCTCCCTTCAAGCTCCCATACCCTACCACAAGCTATTTGTGCTGTCCAACAATTTTCTTCTCCTTTACTCCCACCTTTCCTAATGGTTTAAGCACTATTTTAATGTAGACTTGTCCTCTCACATGCACTTGGCTGCTGTTGGAGTGTAGAGGAGGGGGAATGTAAACACTGTGGTCACACTGGCAGTTTGCAGGTAGGAGAGGGGTTTGTGACTGTTCTAAATTGCTGTCAGGCCGCTCTCATGGGGAATATTGGGGACTTGGTGCCTGTTCATGTGAGAAAAGCTGACCTGTGGTTACTCCCTCCTGCAGCAAAGTCCTGCTGGGTACCAGAGGTGGGGGCACACACACCCACCTTTGGTACCTGTGTCCAACATCTGGCTTCATTCCAAAGCTGTGACATGTTCCGTGGCCCCAGCACCTTCTGTTGGTCACCAGGCCGTCCATGAGGCTGGATGTTAACCATATCTCAGTTATGGAACACTATGTACTGTGGTTTTTTGGTTTGGGTTTTTTCTCCCTTAAAATTTGCACATCCCAGGTGATGGGGATTGGTCTCTGCAGTCCCCAGCTGGCTGCTCCCTCAGCCTGGCAGCTCACTTGTGGCTGCAGAGCTGTGGTGGAAAAGGGAACTCTGGGAACCCGAGGGCAGTGGGCAGTGCCAGCAGCATGTGGCACAGCGTGTCACTGTGTCCCTGCTGCCTGAGCCCAAGAGCAGGTGGGGTGGGGCCCTTTTTCCATTCCCACTCCCTTATCTCGCTGTGCTGCTGTCATGAGTTGCACCCTGTCCTTGGACAGAGATCAGCCTTGTGCTGGCATGAAGGATGCCACTGCTTCTCTGGGGATGGGTGGGCAGTTCATTGCCTTTCTTTGTGTTTAATTTAAAAACTGGAAACTGGTTTCATTGGCTTTTTTTTTTCCTTATTGACCTATGAAAGCCGAAAGGCTTTAAGTTCCTCAGTTGTATTTATATTGCTGCACTACTGATTTGTGTTGAGCTAGATGAAGATTAAACACTATTGAACGTGAGGGGATGTTCCCTCACTGAATGTAGTCGTGACTGCTGCTGAGTTTATTTTTTGGGCAATCAGCTGTTCCTCAGGCCCAGCACTGGAGCCTGCAGCTCTTGCAGTGTTGAGGCCACAGCATTTGTTGGCGTCACAGCACAGGCCACCCTCTGCCTGGGCTGTCTGGCACACAGCTGGGGCTTGGCTCAGGCCTCCCCTTCCTGGAGGTTTCTGCACCCGCTCTCCCCAGGGCTCCTTCCCTCAAAACCCACCCAGGACCACACACAGGGAGGGCTGACCCCGGGATGCTCCTCAGAGGGCACAGCCCAGCACTGGCTGTCCCATGGCTGCACACTTAACTCTTGGGTGACACCACCCTCTGCATGTCCCTTCATTTGGGTGTAAGTGAACAAATTGGGAATAGGAGGGTTTGGAGCTGCAGGGATTGACCAGGTGTGGTCCTGAGGCTGCACCTGGGAGCACTTTGTGCTGGGAGAGGGGAGCTCTTGGGCTCTACCTGGTTCTAGTCCTTAGGGCTTGTGCTTTTTGAGCCCCTCACTCCTGCCCCTCTCAGCAGACACAGGGTGGGCTTTCCAGTGAGCCTGGCTGCTTGTTACAGGAGAGGGAATTATAATCTCTGCAGCTGTTACCTCCAACACCTTTGTTCAGCTGCAATTGTTTCCTTCACCCCTATGGGGTCACAGCCCTTCAGGTGGGGCTGCTGTACTGAGGGGCTGCACCCCAACCCAAGGTTGGGCTTTGGGGAGGGCTTTGGCCTTCCCTCCATGCCCAGTGGCTTGTAGTCACTTGCCATCTCTGAGTGCAGGTTTGTGACAGCGCAGCACAAGCTCACGTTAAATTCCTAGCTCCCATTAGTATTCCCTGGCTGTGCAGCCTCTTCCTCCTCTACGTGTTAACCCTGAGTGCCACCAAGCCTTCAGGAATGGGCACAGGCAGCTCTGCACCCCAGCTTTGGGAGGCACAAGGACGTGTGGGCTGACAGAGGTGAAGAGACTTCCCAGACTGAAGGTGGGAACTTCTGGCCCAAGGTAGGAGCAGGGTGGGCTGTCTGCTGTAGTGGCCCAGGAGCACAGCTCTCCCCAGGTGTGTTCACAGAGCCTCCCTGGGGTTTTGGAATCCCTTTCCCTGTTCTCCTCCTCCTGCAGCGTCACTAATTTTGCCGGTTTGTTACCCGAGCGCCGTGAGCATGACCTTGCTCAGGAAGGTTTCTGCATTGCTATGCTTTATGATTGCACAATTAGACACTGGCTACAAGTTGCCCACGTGTAGAAGTTAAAGGCTGAGACATCTGTCAGATGAACCAGCACCTTCATTCAGTTTTGTTTCCTTTAACATATTCAAGTGCTGGTGAAGATGTTTGTGGCAAATTCTAGTTTTGAAATAGTTTGCTCTTCAATCTTTTCTGCATCCTGCTGCATAGC
Organism: Sturnus vulgaris; assembly: GCF_052056855.1. Lineage (NCBI taxonomy): Eukaryota > Metazoa > Chordata > Aves > Passeriformes > Sturnidae > Sturnus > Sturnus vulgaris. The sequence continues at coordinate 4,643,768 of NC_142266.1, forward strand.
TAGGGGTGCCCAACCTGTCTGCACTTTAGTTAATTATCATAATTAACTTTAGTTAATGATGTTTGGTGATTGCAAATAAAAAGATGTCTTGCTTCTTTCTCCAGTTTCAGCTGTGGGACAGTTCTCACCAAAGACTTGATTTCACAGCAAAATAGCAGCTGCCCCACACCTGAATAGCAGCTCCTCCTCATGCAGTAGAGGAACATTCATTAATTAGTGGAGTCCTTGAAGGAGATGACTGTGGCCACCCAGCTCTCGCTGGGGCTGGCTGTGTAGGGAACACACTTTAGCACCATGGCAGCCAGGAGAGACCCGATGGCACTCTGGGACACAGGAGGAGATTCACCTTCAGAATTGCCCTTCCATCCATGCACGGTTCACGTGGTCAATGGGGTGGGCTGGAGCCCTCAGAGTTCGCTTCCCTCAATGTCACCTAAGGACAGAGGAAGCCAAATCTGATGAGCTCTCCAGCTGCGGGCTCGGCTTGGTGGGTGGGGAGAACTTGCAGCACAAGTTGCGGCAGCCCCGGGGCAGCACCGAAAGACGAGAATGGAGTTTTTCACTGCCCTCAGGGCAAAGAGCTGCTCCTGCCTCCATCAGTTTTTGTTCTGTGTCACATCCCCAGGGAGGGATCAGGGCCTGGGCTGGAACCTCAGAGCAGCCCCAGGCTCGAAGTCTGTGAAATGGGTTTTACTGCTGGAATTTCACAGCTCGAGAAACTGAGGCAGCTGTGACGGTGGCCAAGGCAGCAGCTCGAGGACTCTGCCCAGCACGGTTGTCCCGGTGGCTCGGAGGTTCAGCAGCCCGGGGAAGCCCTGCAGTCCCTGGGGGAAGCGGGCGCAGGGATTTGGCCGCAGGCACCGAGGCTAAGACCGTGACGGAGCTGGGGAGATCGGGGTTGCAATCCCTGCCACACCACTTGTGCCTCCCTAAGCAGCACCCGAGGCTACGAAGGGTTAAAAAAACAAAAGGCTCTTTCTGGAGCCGGAGGAGCACAGTTTTCCTCTCTTTGTACTCATCCTGCTGCATGTGCTGTCCTTGCTCCGACCGTGTGGATTTGGCGCTGCTCCCCAGCGCCTTCCCGTCATTAGGATTCCCTGGATTGCTGCTGCTTTCCTTCTTCCAGCCGGGCTCTCCCTGCCCTCGGCACTGACAGGAGCTCCCGCACCTCGCCCAGGTTCCCCGTAGCGGCGGGGGGGACACAGTTACAGTAACGATGTGCTCCTTAAATTATCAGTGCGCCGAGGGTGTGGGCATACTGCAGGGGTGCTGGTGGCTCCCAGGGAGCTCCACTGTGGCACTGCTGGCACCCTGCAGCGCCCCCGGCTGCGGGAGATGCCCCCGGGGCTGTTCCAGAGCCGGGCAGGAGCGTTGGTCACGGCCCGGAGAGACGCCGGGATTTGCAGAGGGCTCAGCTGGAAGACCGACCCTATGCCGGCCATGTCCCAGTGGCAACTGGTCGCCACCACAGCCCACCTGCTCCCCCCCACTAGCACCCCTCACGTCCCTCCTGACCGGGCACAGACCCAGCATCACTCCCCGGATCGCTGCTGGCCCAGTGGGGATTGTTACAGGTATTTTGGGGAGAGCGTGGCTGGCTCGCTGCGGGAGTTTGCAGAGCATCCCTGCTCCTGCCTCTCCTCTCCCGCTGCTCCTCCTGCTGAGGCAGAGCCCCGAGGGGCATCGGGGGCCATGAGGGTGCTGCGGTGGAGGCCCGCGGGCATCGCCACCCTCTGTCCATCCCTCCGTCCGCCCGTCGGTCCACGCGGGGCCCCTGCGCCGAGTGAGTCCGTCTTTCCATTGTTCAAACAATCTCTTTTCCACACGCGATGCCAAAGGCTCCCCGCTCGCTCCCGCACGCGCCAGTATATTTAGCTGCCTCTAAGCCTCTACCTTTCCTTATATAGGAGAGGCCAAACGAATTTCTCACTCTCATTATTAATAGCCTGAGAGGAGCTCTTAGGAGGCTGCCAAAAATAGCAGGCAAACAGAGCGCACCCGGGGTGGGGAGGGTGTCGTGGCAGGCAGGGAGCCGCCGGGACTGCCGCGGGAGGGATGCCACGCTGCTGGTCCTGGCTTTTCCCTTTGGGAATCACAGTAAGGTGTCTCCCAGCATCCTGCCCCGAGCAGGGGGTCCCCCTCGCCCTGCCAGCTCTCCGCAGGTAGGACCGACGGGGCTCCGGGTGGGCAGAGCAGCCCTGTACCCCCAGACTTGGCGGCTGGGAACGCTGGAACAACCGCCCCGTGGGTGTTGGGGACCCCCCAAGCTGATGCTCTGGCCAGGGGGATCTCCTGTGACTGAGGTGGTGACAGGTTTTACCCTCCTGTGCACTCCACGAGCTCCGTTTTGCCCTCGAGCTGCCTTGGGCCCAGTGGTGTGTGCCGGCTCCCCCCACGACATGGCTTTGGGAGCCCCTCCGGGCACTCGGGGGACGTGGGGCAGGTGGCTGCGTGCTGGTGGCAGCCCGGGCTGCCTCTGTCCGGAAGGGAGAGGGTTTCTCAGCCGAGATCACCCACGCCGCATCCTCAGAATTGGGCACATGTGCCGGGACACCGAGACCAGGATGGGGCGAACGAGGAGGGAGATTCGGGGTGCCCAGCGAGCGAGGGGTCTTCAACCGCATCCGTAGATGTTGCATCCCAGGCAGGGTCTGCCTTAAATCCCTCCCTCCTCCCTCCCTCCCTGGCGAGGAACTTCTCCCGCTGAACTGGAGGATGCTGCAAGCTCCTGCGGACGAGCCGGAGGAGTCCTGTGGCAAAGTCAAGGCGAGCGAGGAAGCAGCGTGCTCGTGCCGGGTGTCACCGCAGCTCGCTGCCGCCAGCCCAGCCTGCTGCGGCCGCTGTCACCTCCAGGACCGTGAGTGGCCTTGCGGGCAGGAGGTGCGGGGTCTGCGGGGGGCAGCGGGGCTTTCCCCGCAGCCAAGGTTTAACCTTCAGCGAGCCCGGCCGGTGCTGAGCTCGCCGGGGCCGGGGATGCTCCTGCTGCTGGACGCCGGCAGCGGCTCGGCGTGGGCGGGGAGGGGGTCACGGCAGCCCCCCCTGCTTGGGGCCAGCCCGGGTGGAGGTGGAGGAGTGGGGGGTAGCAGCAAGTCTCTGTGTGGCTGGGGGGACAATGGGGCTCCCCCGGCAGGTCTCGGCTGCAGAGGAGTCCTGAGTGGTGAGTGTTCTGCTCTGCGGGCAGCACCCGGCCCTTGTGCCTGCGGGTGTCCCCCCGCACCGGGACCGGCCGCCCCCTCCCCAGGGAGCCGAGGTGCAAAGTGGGGACACCCAGGCCTGTGGGATAGGGTGGGAAGGGGAACTCAACTTCTGGGCACCTCGGCATCGCATTTTGGACTCGCATGGAGGGAAGTGCTGACCACCACGGCCGGGTGCACCAGGGTCATGCGCCCACCGCCCCGACACGGGCAATGCCGCGGGCGAAGGGACGGCGGGCCAGGAGCCGGGGCGCTCCCCCAGGCACCCTGTGCCAATGCTCCCCTTGCACCCACCTCCCTTCTCCTTGCTGGGCCTCTTGGTATTTTATAAGTCACTCAGCAGCCGCTGCAGTGGGTTTGCCGGGGATGGATGAGCCGGAGGAAGCCGGCTGTGGGGACAGCGCTGGATGGGAGAACTTGGAAAGGCCCCTGCGGGGCAGCGGCTGCAGAGCTTGGCCAGGGACGCGGCGCTGGCGGAGCCGGGAAAAAAAAGACTCTTCCTTTTATAGCCAGGCTGGGGCTGTTGGGTGCCTGCGGACGCATGGGTGCCACTATGGCCGGCCCCGGTAGCCCCCCGGCTCCTCCACCTCCCCCTGCAAAGCCAGATGCCCACAAACCACCCTGCCCGGCATGGAGCTGCTCTCGGGGAAGGTGGAGAACACGGGGGCTGCCCTGGCCGGGGACTCACAGCCGGTCTGCGGGCATGGAGAATTGGTGGAAGAGGGGTTGCCCCAGGTCACAGCTCCCTGGTGGGTTTCGGCTCGGGGTCTACAGCTGCCAAAGGCAGTGCTGGGGCTGGAGAGGGGCTCAGGGTGCCCTTCGGTGGTGGGAGCACGCCCAGGGCTGCAGAAGGGTTGGTGGGGATGACTGGGAATGTCTGATCACAGAGAGGGCGGTGGGGTAGAGCCGGTCTGTGGAACAGGGCAGGAGCAAGGAGTGGTGGTGGGAACAGGCAGGGGAGGCCTGGGCTGGAGCTGGGGGACACGAGGTGCCCCGGATGCAGCGAGCATCCCGTGGAGCTGGGTGCAGCCCTCCAAGGTCACTGGGAGAGCCCGGCCGAGGGCTGTGGGGACCGTGCCATGGGGTGGGGCTGTGTGGGCCACTCGGGCTCTAATACCCAGTCCTGGAATGCTGCCCAAGGTCAGCCGAGGTGACTGGAGATGAACTCGGCTGCGATGTGAGAGCCCAGACGCTGTGCCCTGGCTTTGCGATTTCAGGGCGGATGCAGCCATGAACTTTTGGCTCCCACTGAACCCTGACAGTCCTGGCAGTCCCTGGGACCCCGGCACTGCTACAGCAAATCCTCACGGCAGCATCGCACTGCACTGCAGGGCCGGCAGAGCCCGAAGAGTGAAGTGAGTGCATCTCTGCAGCCTCGGGCTCAGGACAGCCACTCAGTTTGATTTGGGCTGGGACGGGGTGCCTGTCCAGCCAGACGTGCTCTGCTTCACTGCTCCTGCTGGTCTGGAGCCTTGTCCTGAGTCCTGGGAGCCGTGTCTGGGATCCTCATGGCCAAATCCCTGGGGAGCAGCCATGCAGGAGCTCCCGGGGTGCTGAGAGCATCCTGGGGGGACCATGGCTGTGTTGTGCTGTACCCACCAGCAATGGTTGGTGTCTTGGGGGGGGCCACAGAGGAGCGACTCTGCTGCCTGTGGGTGCTGTGAGCTGGGCTGGTGACGTGAGGCTGTACTTGGCACCCGGGGGCTCCTTGCAGGGAGCTGCGGTGTGTGTGGCCACAGCTCCCGGTGCTGAGTCACGGCCACGCCATGTCCGCCCAACTCCTCCTGCCCACAGCCGGACCCCCACGCACCCCTCACTCCCCTGTCCTGAGAGAGGAGCCCTAGGGACCCAGGAATATTCCCTGTACCTGCCATCGTCCCGTTCCAGCTGCAGATTTTGGGCTGGGAAGGTCACTGAAGTCAAGGTGCATCCCCTCTGTCACCCTGCCATGGCCAAACTGTGTTGGGGATGAGAAGCCCCCCACAGTCCCCCTAGAGTCACAAGATTCTGAACTCTCAGCTGAATCCCATTCCTCCCATGGGCAAAGGCACCTCCAGCCTTCCCTGTGCAGAGATGCTGCGTGGGGAGGGGGTGGCAAATGCCCAGACTCCTGTGTCTGGCCCTGAAATTGAGGTGGGCAGGGGCATGGGGGTGTGGAAGGTGAGTGCCCCCCTATGCTGGCTCCATGTGCACCAGCCTGAGCCACTGCTGTGGTACATGGACAGATACGGGGATGTGGAGTTTGGGGGTCCTGTGGGGGTGTAGCAGGGAAGGGGAATGACTTGGTGTATCCTGACTCAGTGCAGCAGCAGCAGAAGCAGAAGGGGGGACCCTGCCAAGCCAAGCAGGGCCAAGGGGGATTTCCCCTGTGGGAAAATCCCTTCCTCCAAGAACAGGCATCCAACTGTGCCATCCATCCATGCTGGCCCCTGTGGGCTCAAAGGACATGGCCCTTGGCTGTGCCCCCATTTCCACACAGGTGCAGCTCCCCAGGTGCCCCCACACAAACCACAGGCTGCATCGTGGAGCATCTCATCATCCACAAAGAGGAAAGACTCCCACAAAACACCAGTCTGGGGACCCTCCACCCACCGAGGGACTCTGGATTCGACGCACACATTGGTTGGCCATGGCTCCAAACACGAGGAGCTCTGGGGTAGATGCAGACACAGGGCCCATGTGGGCAGTGCCTCTGCCTGGGCTGCACTGGGGAGAGGCCAAGGATGGGACTGGGGGTGAACAGGAGGTGCTCCCCACAGCCCCTGGCCAGTCTCGGGATTCACCATGGCCTCTGGCTCCTTGCAGGATCTCACTGGAGCTGGAGGACACGGCCGGGACAGGGACAGCCCCGTGCCCTGCGGCCCCAGCCCCGCGGCGCCCGCCTCTCCCTCCCAACCCTACATACTTCTTCATATGCCCATATGGAGCCGGCCGGCCTTATGGAATGTTAAGAAGTATGTATTTTTGGGCTGGGACCCCCACGCCGGGAGCCCCCACGGCCAGCACCGTCCAGACGGCTCCTCCGGAGAGACGATGCGTCCCTGGGGCTGGTAAAAAGGAACCAGATCAACTTGCAACTGGATTTGGTCCCCTTCAACCAGCTGCAGCGGCGCATGAGCTACGGCACCCGCTGCCCCTCGCCGCTGCCGCCGGGCTGCCCTGGACGGGCTCGGGCTGAGCACTGGGTGTGGGGAGAAACGGGGGTGCAGAGTGGGGCTTTGGCTTGTTTTTGAGGCTGCCCGGTGGGGAGGAGGTAGGCGGAGAGGCTGCAGCTCTGCTCTCCAGACTGCTGTGGGTGCTTGTTAGAGTCGTGGAGTTTCAGCATTCCCAAACTTGAGGGGAAACACCCCGTGGAAGCCACAGGAGCCCTGGCACAGCCTGAGGAGCCCCCAGCCCGGCGCGTCCTTCCCCCTCAGCTCCCGCACCTCCCGTGCCAGGCGGTGGGGACGAAAGGGCTCTCTGGGGGACACCCCCAGGGTCTGATCCCCGAGGACAGAAGAGCCCCAGCCCCGCTCTCGCAGAGAGAGCAACATCGAGAGTTACTGGGAAATTTAAACCAGCGAGCGGTTCCACAACTTCTGGAAAATCACTTGACGCGACGTGACCTAGCTCAATCTTTCAGCCCACCCTTCGCCATGTTATAAATTAATGAGAAATTATGATATCTCTAATGATTATTTATTAATAGAAAAAGGAGGAAGCAAATAGCCCTGGGTGCGCCAGGGAGTCACCGCTCCACCAACGACGCACCCTACGTAACATTTGTTCAGCTCTTTTATCCGGTCTGAGTTTCGTTTTCCCACCTTCTTTCGTCTCCTTGACTTCACGTCGATGGTCATCTTCTGTTACTACGGGGTCATTTGCCCTTTTTCGGCAGTGTTTTGGATGAAGGCTCATCATCTTCCTCAATATCTTTTTAATGACCTTTTCTTTCTGCATGCATAGTTGTCAGCTATTTATATAACTTGCAAGACCTTTATTTATATAACTACAATTATTTGCTTAATACAAATGTTCTATGCAACCAGACATAACCACAAGCAAGGAAACAACCACAAGTTCCTTATCTTTATGGAAGCAGACATGCTTGTTTTATTTGGCTTTCTTAAAACTGACTTTTATCATTATCCCAGGCATTCCGGTTTCTTTTCCTACTATTGCCTCGAGACATGAACCATACATACATTTCTCACAGCCACTCAGAGAACAGTACACACAGGACAAGTTGGTGTCATGGAGTGCCCCGGTCGTGTGTTGGGTGTTTGAGGACAGCACCGTTTCTCCGAGGGTGCAATAACAGGGGGTTGCTCTCCTCGCTACACCGGCAGAGAAGCCACCGAACCCTGGGCTGGGCAGGAGCCTGGGTGGGGACTGAGGGGTCTCTTTTTGTGAGGAGAGGGGACCAGGGTCTCCTGGGTGGGAGAGGGGAGGCTGGGGACGATCATGCAGCGCAGCAAAGCCCCGCTGACCCCACCTGCCTGCCTTGTTCTTGCTCCCCAAAGGACCAGCCTAGAGCACACTCACTGCTGCTCCCTCTCCTGCCGAGCCTTGCAAATGGATTTGGTTCCCTTCAACCAGCTGCAGCGGCGCATGAGCTGCGGCACCCGCTGCCCCTCGCCGCTGCCGCCGGGCTGCCCTGGACGGGCTCGGGCTGAGCACTGGGTGTGGGGAGAAACGGGGGTGCAGAGTGGGGCTTTGGCTTGTTTTTGAGGCTGCCCGTTGAGGAGGAGATAGGCAGAGCGACTGCAGCCCTAATTTCTGGACTGTTGCAGGTGCTTGATAAGAGCTGTTATAAATAATGAGAGACAAAAGTCTCGATATTCAGCAAAATTTAGATCGTTTTATTTGATATAGACAGAGCAAGCAGCGCGCTGGGGAACGTGAGGGGTCACCGCCCACCCCGCGCTGCACCGAACCCCGGCCCGCAGTCTCTTCTTATACTGTGGGTTCTCGTTGTAATCAATAATTTTGGGGGTTTTTTGCTGTCATGGTTTTGCCAGACAATCAGTGGTGGTCTAATAAACATCCAGGAGCCGTCTGGTCCTTGTAGATGACCACCAGAGAAGTTCTGGAAGTCTGTTCCTTGAGATAAGCAGTATGGATCAGACAGGCAGGAAGGGCTATTGGGAAGTCTGATTTTGCAAGCTGATAGCCGATACAACTTATTTGGAAAACATAACATAATATAACATAAAATAACGTAACATAATACAACATAACATAACAAGGTGATTTTAAACAGAATGATTTTATCATATAATTTCCTTTATCTAGTGTCCATGCTTCACTTCAGAGCTTAGTATTCTGGTTTATACAAACCCCAATGCTTTTCTGATTAACACGAATCTTTTATCAATTATCACAGAGCCAGGAAGTTTCAGCATTCCCAAACTTGATCGGGAGACGCCCCGTGGAAGCCACAGGAGCCCTGGCACAGCCTCAGGAGCCCCCAGCCCGGCGCGTCCTTCCCCCTCAGCTCCCGCACCTCCCGTGCCGGGCGGTCGGGGCGAAAGGGCTCCCTGGGGGACACCCCCGGGGTCTGACCCCTGAGGACGGCAGAGCCCCAGCCCCGCTCTAGCAGAGAGAGCAACATCGAGAGTTACTGGGAATTTTAAAGCCAGCCAGCGGTTACAGCATTACATACGTGTGGATAATGACGTGACCCCACGTGACAAACCCAATCTCTGTGTCCCGCCCAGAACAGCAAACGCAGAACAGGTTGGCGGCGTGGGGTGCTGCTGTCTCGTGGTGGGTGTTTGGGGACAGGTCCCTTTCTCTGATGGGAGGACAGTAACAAGAGGCTGCTCACCTCAGTGCACCGGCGGAGCAGCCACCATGCCCTGGGCCGGGCAGGAGCCTGGGACTGAGGGGTCTCTTCTTGTGAAGAGAGGGGATTAGGGTCTCCTGGGTGGGAGACGGGATTAGGGTCTCCTGGGTGGGAGAGGGGTGGCCGGGGGCGATCATGCAGGGCAGCAAAGCCCTACTGACCTCACCTGCCTGCCTTGTTCTTGCTTCCCAAGGGACCAGGACTAGAGCAGACTCATCACAGCTCTTGCTCCTGCCCAGCTTGCCATGGGTAAGTTGAGTGGCTCGGGGGGCTGGGGGCACAGGACATGCAGTGGGACAGATAGGGGGGTGGGGGGGCACAGGGACCCTGGGGTTCGCCCCTTCTCCCCTCTCCTGCTGGGAGTCTGCAGGGCTGAAGGAGGGTGGGGTTGGGAGAGCTGCTGCTGCCACGGGCCCCTGTCCTGCCCAGCACAGGGCACTGGGCTCTTGCCAGGAGGAGCTTTAGTGTCCACACTCCTGCTCTTCTGACATTTTCCTTCTTAGCTTTTTATCCAGTTGCCGTTGTATTCGTTGTGGGAGTCATCGCAGGGGCTGCAGTTGTAGGTGAGAGATTGGCATGAGATGAGCTGTGCTGGGCTTTGCTGGTGGTGCTGCTGAGAGGTGCTGCTGGTGCTTTAGGGGAGGCTGGTTCTGGTGCTGGTGGCAGGGGGAGATACGGGTCACAGAGAGCACGCAGTGCTGTCCTCCCTGCAGCATCAGCAAGACCGTGGACATCTCTGTGAATGCTCAGGGTGCACATTTCTGTGTTGATGAGTGGGGAGGGCAGGGGAGCTGGGCTGTGCTGGGAGGGAACACGGGGCTGTACCCTGGGCTTACTCTGAAGCCAAAGGAGCTGTTTAACTCCTCACTGGTGTGAATGTGCTCGAACTGTAGGAAAGGGATAAATCCCAATGTGATGGGAAAACTCAGGACCTGCTGGGGTAAGGGTCAAGGCTGAGGGCATCAGGGACTGTAAAGGCTGGTGTCTGTTCTGTGGCTTGGATGTGCTCAGGGAGCAGAGCTTGCTGCAGGCCAAGTCTCTGGCACAGCCTGAGGAGACCCTTGGTGGAGAGGCATTGCTGGCAGTCTCTGCCTCATGCTTATCCATCAGCAGGCAGCCTCGATGCTTCTGGAAGAATACACTCCTGTCTTTATGGGGGAAATCCAAAGGTCTTCACTCCGAGCAGCAGCTATGCTATGCTGTCCAGTAGAAGAACTGGTGACCACTGCCCATGAACAGAAGCACATTTCCTTCCTTCCAAGCAGACCGATTTGTGCTTTCTCACTGCAGGAACTGGAAAGCCTCACTGACGCCCACCTGCCCCTTTAATATATTTTGATTACCTTGAGCAATAAATGCTTTGCAAGTTTTAATAAAAGTATAAAAGTGCATTACTAGTGTGGGTGTGTGGTGGTACTTGGTGTGTGTCGTGGCTTGGGTAACTTCCCTGCACCTGGAATTTACAAGGAGCTGTGGTGTGTGTGTGTCCACGGCTCCTGGTGCTGAGTCACTGCAAACGAGCTTGGCAGAGGCATGGGGGTGTGGGAGGTGGGTGCCTCCCTACGCTGGCCCAGCTGCAGCAGCCTTCAACCGCTGCTCTCACAAATGCACAGGGGGATTTGGGTGTGGGGACTCTGGACGTGCAGGGTGGCAGGGAATGAGTTGGTGAATCCTGACCCAGTGCAACAGCAGCAGAAGGGGGATTTCCCCTTTGGAAGTGGTTCCAAGCACAGGCACCCACCTGCGCCATCCATCCCTGCTGGTCTGTGTGGACTCACAGGACACAGCTCTTGGCTGTGCCCCCAATTTCCACACAGGTGCAGATCCCCAGGTGCCCCTACAACCAAACTGCTGAGCCTCAGCTGCATTCCAGATCATGCCAGCACCATCAAAGTGCAGTCAACCCCCCCCCAAACACCAGCCTGAGCACCTTCCAGCCGCTGAGGGGCTCTGAATCCAAGGCACACATGGGTTGGCCACGGATCTTCCTCGACCTCCAAGCATGTGAAGAAGGTGCTCCCCACAGCCCCTGGCCAGTCTCGGGATTCACCATGGCCTCTGGCTCCTTGCAGGATCTCACTGGAGCTGGAGGACACGGCCGGGACAGGGACAGCCCCGTGCCCTGCGGCCCCAGCCCCGCGGCGCCCGCCTCTCCCTCCCAACCCTACATACTTCTTCATATGCCCATATGGAGCCGGCCGGGCTCCCTGAGCGGGCTCGGGCTGAGCACTGGGTGTGGGGAGTGGGAGAAACGGGGGTGCAGAGTGGGGCTTTGGCTTGTTTTTGAGGCTATCCGTTGCAGGGGAAATCCTTGTGAGTGCTTGATAAGAGCCAGAGAGTTTCAGCATTCCCAAACTTGAGGGGAAACACCCCATGGAAGCCACAGGAGCCCTGGCACAGCCTCAGGAACCCCCAGCCCGGCGCGTCCTTCCCCCTCAGCTCCCGCACCTCCCGTGCCAGGCGGTCGGGGCGAAAGGGCTCCCTGGGGGACACCCCCGGGGTCTGATCCCCGAGGACAGAAGAGCCCCAGCCCTGGTCTGGCAGAGACGGCAACATCAAGACTGAATGAGAAAGTGAAACTCAGCGAGCGGTTGCAGCACATCTCGAATTTCAGAAGACCGTGCCATTCCTGGCGGGACCTTGCCGGCCACTCTTGGCTCCTCAGAGAACAAGAGACCCATAAGTGGTCCCGCGGTGGCTGTTTGGGAACAGCACCCTTTATCTGTGGGGGGACAATAACGGGGAACTGCTTACCTCGCTGCACCGGAGGAGGAGCAGCAACCGAGCCCTGGACAGGGCAGGAGGCTGAGCTGGGACTGAGGGGGTCTCTTCTTGTGAAGAGAGGGGACTGGGGTCTCCTGCGTGGGAGAGGGGAGGCTGGGCATGATCATACAAGGCAGCAAAGCCCCACTGACCCCCTTGCCTGCCTTGTTCTTGCTTCCCAAGGGACAAGGACTAGAGCAGATTCATTGCAGCTCTCGCTCCCTCCCAGCCCACCATGGGTAATTTGAGGGGCTCGGGGTGTTGGGGCACGGAACGTGCAGTGGGACAGATCGGGGCGGGGGGGCACGGGGACCCTGGGGTTCGTCTCCCTTTAGTACCCACACTCCTGATTTTCTGCCATTTTCCTTCTTGGATTCCGAAGACATCGGCATTGCATTCGCCGTTGGAATTCTCATAGGAGCTGCCGTTGTAGGTGAGACTCTGGCACGGGATGAGCTGTGTTGGGTTTCACTGGTGATGCTGCTGAGAGGGAAGGGGCAGCACTGGCCACTGCCTGGAATTTTTGCCTGTCCCCACTGCTACAGCCCTGCACACTCTTCCCTCCTGCCGCCCTTGGGATGTCCCCCACCCCTCGCTCCCCTCTCTGGTCCTTGGGTTCTTTTGGGGAGGCCGGTTCTGGTGCTGGTGGCCGGGGGAAGATGTGGTCACAGAGAGCACCCTAACACTGCTCTGTCCTCCATGCAGCAGTGGGATATGGTATGGAGATGACCATCGGTGCAAAGAGGTCTTGCAAGGGATCTTTTACCTTCCTTTTGGACATTGGTGAGTGGAGAGGGCAGGAGAACTGGGCTGTGCTGGGAGGGAACATGAGGCTGTACCCTGGGCTTACTTTGAAGACCTTTAACTGCTCACTGGTCTGAATGTGCTTGAACTGTAGGAAAGGGATAAATCCCAGTGTGGTGGGAAGAGACAGGACTTGCTGGGGTAGAGGTCAAGGCTGAGGGCATCAGGGTTGTGCAGGCAGGTGTCTGCTGTATGGCAAGAACTCCTTTGTCCACTGGCAGCACTGGTCAGAGACAGAAAGGGCAAGCAGAAAGGGCTGAGTTTGGCTGTGCTCTTGGAGCAAAGTTTCTGCAGGCCAACTCTCTGGCACAGTTCATGGAGACCCTTGTTGGAGAGAGATTGCTGGAGACATTTCTGGGGTGAGAGGACTCCCTGGGGGACACCCCGATGGTCTGACCCCTGAGGATGGGAGAGCCCTAGCCCTGCTCTTGCAGAGTCAGAGCAAAAACAAGAAAAAGTGACTTTAAAACTTATCCAGCAATTACAGAACTTTTCGCGATCACCTGACCGGACATCAGGCTGTATTTTATCTGCGCATGCATTGCGCAGCATTAATTATCGTCGCCATTTCGCGTCGAGCCATTTTCTGAAGATCCACAAGACGTTGGTCGTATGGGGTGCTGCTTTCTTGGGCTGGGTGTTGGGGGACAGTATCCTTTATCTGCGAGGGGGACAGTAACGGGGGGCTGCTTACCTCAATGCACCGTCGGAGCAGCCACCACGCCCTGGGCTGGGTGGGGATTGAGGGGTCTCTTGTGAAGAGAGGGGACCGGGATCTCCTGGGTGGGAGAGGGGTGGCTGGGCATGATCATACAAAGCAGCCAAGCCCCACTGACCCCCCTTGCCTACCTTGTTCTTGCTTCCCAAGGGACCAGGCCTAGAGCACACTCATGGCATCTTTCGCTCCTGCTCAGCTCACCATGGGTAAGTTGGGGGGCTCGGGGTGTTGGGGCATGGGACCTGCAGTGGGACAGATTGGGGACCCTGGTGTTTGTTCCTTCTCCCCTCTCCTGCTTCCACCGGGCCCCTGCCCAGCACAGGGCACTGGGCTCCTGCCAGGAGGAGCTTTAGTACCCACACTCCTGCTCTTCTGCCATTGTCCTTAGGCTTCAAAGAGATCAGCCTTGCATTCGCCGCTGGATTTGCGACAGGAGGTGTAATTGTAGGTGAGCATCTGGCACGGGATGAGCTTTGTTGGGCTTCACTGGTGGTGCTGCTGAGAGGGAAGGGGCAGCACTGGCCACTGCCTGGAATTTTTGCCTGTCCGTGCTGCTGCAGCCCTGCACACTGCCCCTCTCCTGCTGCCCATGGGTGTCCCCACACCTGCACCTCCAGCCCTCGCTCCCTGCTCTGGTCCCTGGGTGCTTTTGGGGAGGCCGGTTCTGGTGCTGGTGGCAGGGGGAGATGTGGGTCACAGAGAGCACCCTAACACTGCTCTGTCCTCCCTGCAGCATTAGCAAGGAATCAGACTGTGGACTTCTCTGTGAACGCCCAGGGTGTACGTTTCCGTCTCGGTGAGTGGGGAGGGCAGGAGAGCTGGGCTGTGCTGGGAGGGAACACGGGGCTGTACCCTGGGCTTACTCTGAAGCCGAAGGAGCTGTTTAACTCCTCACTGGTGTGAATGTGCTCGAAATGTAGGAAAGGGATAAATCCCAATGTGATGGGAAGAGTCAGGACCTGCTGGGGTCGGGGTCAATGCTTAGTGTGACTGCCTGGGGCTGGGGTCAAAGCCCCTGGCTGCCTCCGTCATACCCGGATAGGGAGTTCCACAAGGAACAGCCTCTCCCGGTGACTCACGCAGGCTTTAGCCACAAGGTACCAATATGCAAGCAATGCCTGGAGTTCAGGTGATCAGCTCTTACAGTGATTTCAGCTTAGAGAGATTTCAGCTCAGCTCGCAAGGTACCTTTGGCCTGCACAGAGAGGAGAGACGGGGACAGTGCAGTGTAGAGATTCCGCATTATTGTTATTATTATTGTCTTCTGCGAAGGGAAGTCCAGGGTCAGCAGCAGTCCACTGAACTGGGTAAAAGAGGGGTTTTTATAAGGTCAGTGTGGCTTGACTTAGAGGCCAGTTGTTTTAGGGTTTGGTAAATATGACCAATGGTTTTACAAGGAGGTAAAGCGGGCGGCTTGTGATGAGAGTTATAAAGTAGGTATGCATTTATTTAGTGTTGAGGTGCACAAGATAATTTCTTTTAAAGCATGCATACTGAAACTTTAAGCTATTGTTCTATTTATTTTTTAAAGCTTAGGATTACACAGTACGCTTAATATATATTTATGTCCTAGCCCCACCTAGTCTTGCTTATTTTTGCTTTGTATTAAAATGAACTAAAAGTCTTTTTGCTCTTGTGCTTTCCGAATTCAGGGGTCGTTGGGGGTTATTGACGAAGGCTTTTAAACTTTTCATTGCACTTGAATTTTTAAATTTTGTCTTTGGAGCATGTGTCTCGGTCTTTTGGGCACATTTTTGGCTACGACAGCCACCAGGGCTCCCGACAGGGCTCTGGTTTGGCTGCCGTGCCGTGACCCCCTGGTATAAACCAGGACCCTCGCAGTTGTTTGTCGTGACCCCACACTCTGGAACCCCCCGGTAGCCCGGCTGGGATCCCCACCTCTGTCCCGTGCCCCCCTTGCTGTATCTGACCCCCGAATAAAGACTCACGCTCAGCCCTCTGCCTCCTTCCTGGGCATGGCTGGGACGGGGCGGTCCCGGGGCGAGCATCGGGACCGTTCCGGTCCAGCGGGCACTGCGGGCAGGTGAGCAGCGCTGCGGGCAGGTGAGCAACGCTGCGGGCAGGTGAGCAACGCTGCGGGCAGGTGGGCAACGCTGCGGGCAGGTGGGCATCATGGGCAGCACGGGCAGCGCTGCTCCCTTCCCTCTTCCACCTTCCCTGTCGTTCTCCTCTTCGTTTTCCTTTTCCTCTTCCCCTTCTCCCTCCCGCCCTCCTGCCTTTTTCCCTCTTAGCCCTGAGACACAGAGGCAAAGGAGCTGCCACGGGAGCAGTTCCCGAGCAGGTAAAGGTCTGGCACTCGGGTTCACTGCCAGACTGGAGGCTGTGAGTGCTGGGGCCAGAGAGACTCAGGATGCTGCTGTGAGGGAGGAGTAGCACTGGCCTGGAGCTGCAGGTTTCTCTCTTGGTGCCAAAATTGGGCTGACATCTATCCTACCATCACTTGGTGCAGGAAAGTCTGGCAAGATGTCCAAGAGGCAGCTAACTCCAGATGAAGAACCTAAGAATGAGACATCAGATGAGGAATCCGGGGATGAGACAAATCCTGATGACAGTCCCAACGGTGGTCCTGCTAACAGTCCCAAGGATGGGAATAGTCCAGGTAAAGTGGAGGGGAAGTTTAGGTTAGATATCAGGAAAAAAATTCTTCACTGAAAGACTGATTGGGCACTGGAATCGTCTGCCCAGGAAGGAGGTAGAGTCACTGTGTGTGGATGTGTTTAAAAAAGGACTGGATGTGGCACACAGTGCCATGGTTTAGTTGATGAGGAGGTGTTAGGTCATAGGCTGGACTTGATGATTTCAAAGATCTTTTCCAACCTAGCTCCTTCTATCATTCTTTGTGACTTCCCAAGAGAAGCCAAGCAGATGCCTGATCCCAAGATGTCTGCCAGGCAGCCTGGTAGGCACTGGGAAGCCCCAGCAGTTTGGCCACCCTCTGAAGAGCTGGGGATGTGCTGGAGTGATAGGTGTCCTGAAAGCAACGCTGCAGTGAGGTTATTGTGGTGGTGGGTGTGCAGTCAGGGCCCAGGTACCTGCCAAGTGCCTTGGGATGTGCTGTGCTGCAGGAAGGGATTGCAGTGGGCAGTGTTTCCAGCCCTGCTCCCTGTCCCCCTGCACAGGGAGGGACTACGAAGGCAGCGAGTGAGTTTGTTGTGAACTCTGATTCATCTTGTGCTGGTGGCAGGTGACAGACTGGGCTGCCATGTGCCCTGTGTCCTGTGTCCTGTGCTGTTCCGTGTTAGTGGGCAGGGCAGGGTGGGTGGGCACTCCGGGATGTGTCCCTTCTCCCTTTTCCTCCCACCCTGGTGGGTAACGGTGGAGGAGTGCCTGCTGGCAGCCCCGTGTCTGTGCTGCAGTCGGTCGGTGAGTGGGGAGGGCAGGGGAGCTGGGCTTCATCTCCATGGCAGAGAACACAGGATTGTACCCAGGGCTTGCTCTAGAGCCAAACCAGCCCTTTAACTGCTCACGGGTCTGAATTGCTCCAAACTCTCTGCGTTCTTGGCTGGCTGTGTCCAGCGCTCGGTCCCTCAGCAGGCAGCCTCGATGCTCCTGGGACTTCACACCTCGTTCTGTCTTTGCAGGAGCTGCAGGTTTCTCTCCTGTGCCACAACTGGGCTGACAACTGGGATGAGCACGGTTGGTGCAGCAAGCAGTGCCTCGATGTCCAAGTAACCTACAAATGACAAACTGAAAAAACGATAAAAATCCAAGTGACAAACCCGGGAAAATGTAACTCAGGGGACGAACATGACGAGAAGACAACACTAGACGAGAAGACAAGCAGTTGCCTGATCCCAAGACTTTGCAATGCACAATCTCCACAATCCCTTGGGGCTTTGCCTCCCCGTTTAAAAGCTTTGAATTAGCTTGAGCAGCTCAATAAATGTGTTTTTCCTACAACAGAAATGGTGTTTCTGTGTTGCTGCAGCTCTTGGGTGCTGGTGGCATCAGAGGGTGACAGAGCACAGGGGATGTTCAGGCCCCAGGACTGATGTGCTCACTGATGGTGCCCCCAGTTCCCCTGCACTCAGTTTGGGGCAGGTGTGTAATTACAGCCCATGCCAGAGGAACAAAACCGAGTGTGAGTGGGAACACCATGTGGGAACCACCAGGTGTTGCTGTGTAGGTGATCAGCTGCAATTTTAACCATCTCTTAAAAACTACTGAGCCCTCCCTACATGAAACCTGTGAGATTCTGCTTTTAAACTGTGTATTGGTTTTACAAACTACTTTTAGATTCCAACTTCATACAGGAAAGGATGATGCATGCACTCTTTAATAAGTTTAAACGGTTTTAATCACTTTTCCAGAATGCAGGTATGATTGAAACAAAAACTATTTTGAGGGTCTCAATAATTCACTTTTTAATACCATCCATTGAACTCTATGAACTCTTGTATAAGAAAATGTCTGTTTAATATAGGTTGTGATGCACTGGTGACCTAGTTACATCTTCTGAAGGAACACTTTGCAGTTATACAGCACCTTTCATCACAGGCCTGAAAAGCATCCTGTAGAATTCTGCCTCATAATGCCCAAACGAGGCAGAAAAGCCTGGCCAATTTACACGGGGTACAAGCCAGGTACAGATTGGAAGGGACGAGACATGAGGTGTCATCGATCCTCAGGACTGATGGCAAGTGTGGGCTGGGACTGGGGGATGAGTTGGTGCCTTGGCTGGGGAGAAAGTTCAGGTAACATCACCCTCACCCTTCTCTCCAAAGTTGCAGCCTGGCTCCCTGCAGCTCAAAAAGACCTTTGCAAATTGCCCTAGCTGTTAGTGTATAAATCTGCAGAAGAGAGGATAAAAAGCCCAGGACTGGCAGGCCCAAGCTCCTCTGCTGACATATCCAAAGGCTGACTAAGACAACCGAGCTGGGGTGTGTGGCTTGTGCTGCCCACATCCACTTGGATCCTCCAAGACTAAAACCGTGTGCTTGGGATTCATTTTGAGATTTGGGGTGTAAAGCTCTGTCCAGCTTCGCTGTTTCATTGTCAGAAATTCCCTTCTACCACCTGGCAGGTGAAACTCAGGTACCGCAGGTCTTGTTTCGTTAATAAATGCTGAATGTCTGCTACAAATCCATCAGCTTAGGGAATGTGATGTCCACTGGACATTCCAGAGGAATCCAAGCTGCCCAAGTTCCTTTGAGCCTTTTATGACTTTGAAAACCATTCTGCATCTGTGCAACACTCTCTGGAGCAGAGCCAGCAGCGGTGCCAGTGGCTGAGCATCAAGGACCTCCTGAGTGAGATGTGTTGAATATAAAACCACGAATCTGAGGGACTTCATATTTATATTAGTGTTTTGCCATATACCATCCATTACCTGCCTCCTCAAAGCACCTTCCCAGCACCCTGTAACAGCTCGTGTGTCACTTGCTCTTCCTGGCACTTCCTCCCGCGGCGCCCGCCTCTCCCTCCCAACCCTACATACTTCTTCATATGCCCATATGGAGCCGGCCGGCCTTATGGAATGTTAAGAAGTATGTATTTTTGGGCTGGGACCCCCACGCCGGGAGCCCCCACGGCCAGCACCGTCCAGACGGCTCCTCCGGAGAGACGATGCGTCCCTGGGGCTGGTAAAAAGGAACCAGATCAACTTGCAACTGGATTTGGTCCCCTTCAACCAGCTGCAGCGGCGCATGAGCTACGGCACCCGCTGCCCCTCGCCGCTGCCGCCGGGCTGCCCTGGACGGGCTCGGGCTGAGCACTGGGTGTGGGGAGAAACGGGGGTGCAGAGTGGGGCTTTGGCTTGTTTTTGAGGCTGCCCGTTGCAGGGGAAATTCTTGTGCGTGCTTGATAAGAGCCAGAGAGTTTAATCGGTCAAAAACTTGTGGGAGACGCCCCGTGGAAGCCACAGGAGCCCTGGCACAGCCTCAGGAACCCCCAGCCCGGCGCGTCCTTCCCCGTCAGCTCCCGCACCTCCCGTGCCGGGCGGTCGGGGCGAAAGGGCTCCCTGGGGGACACCCCCAGGGTCTGATCCCCGAGGACAGAAGAGCTCCAGCCCTGGTCTGGCAGAGACGGCAACATCAAGACTGAATGAGAAAGTGAAACTCAGCGAGCGGTTGCAGCACATCTCGAATTTCAGAAGACCGTGCCATTCCTGGCGGGACCTTGCCGGCCACTCTTGGCTCCTCAGAGAACAAGAGACCCACAAATGGTCCCGCGGTGGCTGTTTGGGAACAGCACCCTTTATCTGTGGGGGGACAATAACGGGGAACTGCTTACCTCGCTGCACCGGAGGAGGAGCAGCAACCGAGCCCTGGACAGGGCAGGAGGCTGAGCTGGGACTGAGGGGGTCTCTTCTTGTGAAGAGAAGGGACTGGGGTCTCCTGGGTCGGAGAGGGGTAGCTGGGGGAACCACGCAGGGCAGCAAAGCCCCACTGACCTCACCTGCCTGCCTTGTTCTTGCTTCCCAAGGGACAAGGACTAGAGCAGATTCATTGCAGCTCTCGCTCCCTCCCAGCCCACCATGGGTAAGTTGGTACCTCAGGGGGTTGGGGCACAGGATCTCCAGTGGGATAGATCGGGGGGGAACGGGGACCCTGGGGTTCGCCCCTTCTCCCCTCTCCTGCTGGGAGTCTGCAGGGCTGAAGGAGGGTGGGGTTGGGAGAGCTGCTGCTGCCACTGAGCCCCTGCCCAGCACAGGGCACTGGGTTCTTGCCAGGAGGAGCTTTAGTACCCACACTCCTGCTCTTCTGCCATTTTCCTTCTTAGATTCCAAAGGCATCGGCATTGCATTCGCCGTTGGAATTGTCATAGGAGCTGTAGTCATAGGTGAGCGTCTGGCACGAGATCAGCTGTGCTGGGCTCCACTGGTGATGCTGCTGAGAGGGAAGGGGCAGCACTGGCCACTGCCGGGAATTCTGCCTGTCCCCACTGCTGCAGCCCTGCACACTGCCCCTCTCCTGCTGCCCATGGGTGTCCCCACACCTGCACCCTCTGTCCTCGCTCCCCCGCTCTGGTCCCTGGGTTCTTTTGGGGAGGCCGGTTCTGGTGCTGGTGGCAGGGGGAGATGTGGGTCACAGAGAGCACCCTAACACGGCTCTGTCCTCCCTGCAGCAGCAGGAGGTGGTGTGCCGATGGCTCTCTGTGCAGTGGCAGCCACTAAGACCACGGCTCTTGCCTTCTCTTTGGTGGTCGGTGAGTGAGGAGGGCGGGGGAGCTGGGCTGTGCTGGGGGGAACACAGGGTTGTACCCTGCGCTTACTCTGAAGCCAAAGCAGCCCTGTAACTCCTCACTGGTC
Source organism: Sturnus vulgaris (assembly GCF_052056855.1). Classification (NCBI taxonomy): domain Eukaryota; kingdom Metazoa; phylum Chordata; class Aves; order Passeriformes; family Sturnidae; genus Sturnus; species Sturnus vulgaris. The sequence continues at coordinate 4,664,344 of NC_142266.1, forward strand.
TGAATGTGCCCCAAAGGTGGGAAAGGGAGAAATCACCAACATGGTCGGAGGAGCTGGGGTAAGGGTCAAAGCTGATGGCATCCTGGGCTGTGCAGGCGGGTGTCTGCTGTGTGGCAACAACTCCTGTGTCCACTGGAAGCACTGGCCAGAGACAGAAAAGGAGAGCAGAAGGGGCTTGGATGTGCTCAGGGAGCAGAGCTTGCTGCAGGCCAATTGTCTGGCCAGACTGAGGAGACCCTTAGTGGAGAGGAATTGCTGGCAGTCCCTGCCTCGGCTTGTCCATGAGCAGGCAGCTTCGATGCTTCTGGGACATGACACTCCTGTCTTTATAGGAGGAAAACAAAAGGCCTGATTGTGCCCTGCAAGCAGCAGCAGACACCATGCTGTCCTTTGAAAGAGCTCCTGGTGACCACTGCCAATGAACAGAAACACATTTCCTTCCTTCCAAGCAGCCTGATTTGTGTCTTGCCACTGCGGGAACTTGTAAACCCCCACTGTCCCACAGCTGCCCCTTTCAAAAATTTTGGACTACCTTGGCCAATAAATGGTTTGAAAGGTTTAATAAAAGTGCATTACTGGTGTTGTGTATGTGGTGGTGCCTGGGGTGTGTCGTGGCTCATTTACCTGCCCCACACCTGGGGATTTGCTGTGCTCCAGGAAGGGATTGCAGCAGGCAGTGTTTCCAGCCTTGCTCCCTGTCCCCCTGCACAGCGAGGGGCTGGCTCCCACTGAACCCTGGCAGTCCTGGCAGTCCCTGGGACCCCGGCACTGCTACAGCAAATCCTCACGGCAGCATCAAACTGCACTGCAGGGCCGGCAGAGCCCGAAGAGTGAAGTGAGTGCATCTCTGCAGCCTCGGGCTCAGGACAGCCACTCAGTTTGATTTGGGGTGGGACAGGGATGCAGGTCCTGCCAGACGTGCTCTGCCTCACTGCTCCTGCTGGGCTGGGGCCTTGTCCTGAGTCCCAGGAGCCGTGTCTGGGATTTTGATGGCCAGATCCCCTCGGAGCAGCCATGCAGGAGCTCCCGGGGTGCTGAGAGCATCCTGAGGGGAGCCCGGTTTGAACCACAAGTCCTGGGGGCTTTTGAGTTTGGGGCTGTTTGACTGGGGGGCTTCTTCATGCTTTTGATTTTGTTGCTTGGTGACTCTGGGGCTTTTTGAGTCTGGGTGCCTTTGAGTCTTGTGGTTTTGCTTTGGCTCCATCCACCCGAGCTTGTCCCCTAATTTACCCTTGGCCTTCTTTTTGTCCTTTTTGTCCTGGCTCCAGGCTGCCTTTTGTCTCTTCTGCCCTCGCAGGCTCTTGCTCGCCTTCATGTCTGTCCCACCTCCCTGTGTCTCTGCCTCCAGACTCCTGCTTTGTCCCCGTGTTCCTGCCTGAGCCACCTGCATCCCACCCTGCCCGCCCCCGACCCAGCCCACGCTGCCTCCCGATCCTCCAAGTGCCCCTGTCCAGGCTCCCACACCTCCTGCCCGAGCACCGCTCACCCACCGCGTGTCCGGCCGTCCCCAGGCGGGCAGCGAGCACATCCCGCGTGCTGTGGACATCGATGGCACTTCCCGAGCTGCTGCTGGCAACTCCCGCTTTTTGTCTCTGTCTTCCTCTCTCTCTCTCTACACTCCTTTTCCATTTTCCATTTCCTTCTCTGTCTTTCCTTTTTCGTAGGGTAACTTAATTTATTGCTTATTTTTTCATTATCAATAAACGGTTTTGAGATACACGGTTATTTCAGTTGACTTAATTTCCTTCCAGACCATCTATTTTTAAAAGAATCCCTTGCTGTTCCCCACAGTGAAAAACAACAGGCTTCCTGCAGGACCCACGCCAGAGTCCAGTGTCCTGGAGATGGGGGAGCCCTAGCCCTGCCCCAGCAGAGACAGCAACACCAAGATTTAATGAGAATGAAAGTGAAACTCAAAATTGAGCCATTTCTTGTAAATGACCGGTCTTGACATTTCCTCTTGGGATCTTTCCTGCAGCACTTTGACACTCAGAGCACAATAAGCATAGGACAGGTTGATGGTGTGGGGTGCTGGGTCCAATGGTGGGTGTTTGGGGACAGCACCCTTTCTCTGAGAGGGGGACAATAACGGGGTGCTGCTCACCTTGCTTAGAGAGAAAGATAAGCTGGAATTGAGTTACAGGCTGTGGGATGCACCTGCAGAATGCCATGGCAGCAAAGAGAAGATTATCTCCTCCGACCTTGGGAAGAAATGCCATTGGGGATGCCCTAGGGAGAGAAGTACACTCGAATCTGCCAGACCCCTGCACTGCATCTGATCACCCTAGAGAAGGTCATCAATAAAGTGTTGTTGATGTGGCAATGTCTGATAGGTCACTTAGTGAAAAAAAAATATAAGGAAATAGTAGATCTTGCAGAAGGGTATAAAACCACCTCCTTTCTCTCAATGAATGTCCCAGTATCCCTGTGGGTCTGAGTCTCTGCCTCCTTCGTTCACACATCAGAGGAGGAGCCAGGTAACCCAGAGCCAGGCAGGAGCCTGGGTGGGGTCTGAGGAGTCTCTGCATTTATGGGGTCTCCTGGGTGGGAGAGGGGTTGCTGAGGGTGATCATGGAGGGCAGAAAAGCCCCACTGACCCCACCTGCCTGCCTTGTTCTTGCTTCCCAAGGGATCAGGACTAGAGCAGACTCATCACAGCTCTCGCTCCCACCCAGCTCACCACGGGTAAGTTGGGTGGCTCGGCGGGACAGATTGGGGGGGGGCACGGGGACCCTGGGGTTCGCCCCTTCTCCCCTCTCCTGCTGGGAGTCTGCAGGGCTGAAGGAGGGTGGGGTTGGGAGAGCTGCTGCTGCCACGGGCCCCTGTCCTACCCAGCACAGGGCACTGGGCTCCTGCCAGGAGGAGCTTTAGTGTCCACACTCCTGCTCTTCTGCCATTTTCCTTCTTAGATTCCAAAGACATCGGCATTGCAGTTGCTGTTGGAATTGTCATAGGAGCTGTAGTCATAGGTGAGTGTCTGGCACGGGATGAGCTGTGCTTTTGGGGAGGCGGTTCTGGTGTTGGTGGCAGGGGAAGATGTGGGTCACAGAGAGCACCCTGATGTTGTGCTGTCCTCCCTGCAGCAGCAGCAGGTGGTATGCCAGTGGCCCTCAGTGCCATGTCAGTTAGCAAGACCAAGGTTCTTGCCGTCACTTTCACAATCGGTGAGTGGGGAGGGCAGGGGAGCTGGGCTGTGCTGGCAGGTAACACAGGGTTCCTCCAAACACAGCGTTCCCCCAGGCTTCCTCTAAAGACCAACCAGTTCTTTATCTTCTCACTGGTTCAAATCTTCCCAAACTATGGGGTAGGGATCAATCCCCAATGTGGTGGGAAGAGCCAGAACCTGCTGGAGGAGGGGTCAAGGCTGAAGGCACCAGGGGTGTGCAGGCAGGTGCCTGCTCGTTGGCAAGAACTGCTGTGTCCACTGGCAGCACTGGCCAGAAGCATAAAGAGGGAGCAGAAAGGGGCTTGGATGTGCTCAGGGAGCAGAGCTTGCTGCAGGCCAAATCTCTGGCACAGTCCATGGAGACCCTTGACTCTCCCTGCCTAGGAGAAGCCATTGACTGCCTCTGCCTCATACTTGTCCCTCAGCAGGCAGCCTCAATGCTCCTGGAACATCACTCTTCTGTCTTTGCAGGGGCAAAAAGTATCGCCCGATCTGCCTGTTGAGCAGCAGCCGACTGTACAACTACCTATGATCCATGCAATAGAATAAAAGCAAGATTCCTTCCTTCCACCCTGATTCTTCAAATGGCAGGTGCTGGAAAGCCCCATCCCACCCACAGCTTCAGCTTCAAATGGTTTGGAAAAATTTTAGTCATAAAATAATTTTAAACAATAAATGAACAGTGCTGGCATATCTGTGTGGGGGTGCTTGGTGTGTGTCGTGGTTCAGGTACCTGCCCTGCACCTGGAGATTTGCCATGCTCCAGGAAGGAATGACAGCAGACAGTGTTTCCAGCCTTGCTGCCTGTCCCTCTGCACAGCGAGGCCATATGGGCAGTGGCTTTACCTGGGCAGCACTGGGCAGAGGCCAAGGATGGGACTGGGCAGGAGGTGCTCCCATAGACCCTGCACAACTTCTGGCTTCACCATGGCCACCGGCTCCCATCCAGGCATTGGATGACTTCGTTATAAACTAGCTTGCACGGCTTTTGCTTTTACTATTAAACTGTTTCTTTCAACCCACGAGTTTTCTGGCTTTTACCCTTCCACTCTCTCCCTGATCCCGATGGGAGATGGAGGGGTAGGGGTGATGAACAAACGGCTGTGAGGTGCTTGGGGCCGGCTGGGGTTAAGCTACAACAGCCACCAGGGCTCCCAACAGGGCTCTGTTTTGGCTGCCGTGCCGTGACCCCCCAGTACAAACCGGGACCCTCGCAGTTGTCTGCCGTGACCCCACACTCTGGAACCCCCCGGTAGCCCGGCTGGGATCCCCACCTCTGTCCCGTGCCCCCCTTGCTGTATCTGACCCCCGAATAAAGACTCACGCTCAGCCCTCTGCCTCCTTCCTGGGCGTGGCTGCGACGGGGCGGTCCCGGGGCGAGCATCGGGACCGTTCCGGTCCAGCGGGCACTGCGGGCAGGTGAGCAGCGCTGCGGGCAGGTGAGCAACGCTGCGGGCAGGTGAGCAACGCTGCGGGCAGGTGGGCAACGCTGCGGGCAGGTGAGCAACGCTGCGGGCAGGTGAGCATCATGGGCAGCACGGGCAGCGCTGCTCCCTTCCCTCTTCCACCTTCCCTGTCGTTCTCCTCTTCGTTTTCCTTTTCCTCTTCCCCTTCTCCCTCCTGCCCTCCTGCCTTTTTCCCTCTTAGCCCTGAGACACAGAGGCAAAGGAGCTGCCACGGGAGCAGTTCCCGAGCAGGTAAAGGTCTGGCACTCGGGTTCACTGCCAGACTGGAGGCTGTGAGTGCTGGGGCCAGAGAGACTCAGGATGCTGCTGTGAGGGAGGAGCAGCACTGGCCTGGAGCTGCAGGTTTCTCTCTTGGTGCCAAAATTGGGCTGACATCGATCCTACCATCGCTTGCTGTAGGAAAAAGTCTGGCAAGATGTCCAAGAAGAAGCCAGCTCCGGATGAGAAGCCTAAGAAGGAGACAATTTTAAATGAGGAACCTGGGGAGGAGACAACTCCTGGTGATGAGCCCAAGGAGGAAATTTCACATGAAGAATCCAAGGATGAGACAAATCCTGGTGACAAACCCAAGGATGAGCCTGGTGACAGTCCCAACGGTGGTCCTGCTAACAGTCCCAAGGATGGGAATAGTTTAGGTAAAGTGGAGGGGAAGTTTAGGTTAGATATCAGGAAAAAAATTCTTCACTGAAAGACTGATTGGGCACTGGAATCGTCTGCCCAGGAAGGAGGTAGAGTCACTGTGTGTGGATGTGTTTAAAAAAGGACTGGATGTGGCACACAGTGCCATGGTTTAGTTGATGAGGAGGTGTTAGGTCATAGGCTGGACTTGATGATTTCAAAGATCTTTTCCAACCTAGCTCCTTCTATCATTCTTTGTGACTTCCCAAGAGAAGCCAAGCAGATGCCTGATCCCAAGATGTCTGCCAGGCAGCCTGGTAGGCACTGGGAAGCCCCAGCAGTTTGGCCACCCTCTGAAGAGCTGGGGATGTGCTGGAGTGATAGGTGTCCTGAAAGCAACGCTGCAGTGAGGTTATTGTGGTGGTGGGTGTGCAGTCAGGGCCCAGGTACCTGCCAAGTGCCTTGGGATGTGCTGTGCTGCAGGAAGGGATTGCAGTGGGCAGTGTTTCCAGCCCTGCTCCCTGTCCCCCTGCACAGGGAGGGACTACGAAGGCAGCGAGTGAGTTTGTTGTGAACTCTGATTCATCTTGTGCTGGTGGCAGGTGACAGACTGGGCTGCCATGTGCCCTGTGCCCTGTGTCCTGTGCTGTTCCGCTATGGAGGGTGTGGCGTGACAGGGCAGGGCAGGGCAGGGCAGGGCAGGGCAGGGCAGGGTGGGTGGGCACTCCGGGGTGTGCCCCTTCTCCTTTTCCCTCCCACCCTGGGAGACAGTGGGACCCATCCCACCAGTGGCCTTTTCCCAGGGGTCTTCAGGGGCCGGATGAAGGCAGGGGGAGGCTGGAGCAGCTGCTGCTGGCTCTGGAATCCTGCTCTGTCTGGCAAAGAGTGCTCTGCATTGCTCAGGGGAGCTTTGCTGTCCATGCTCCTGTTCTACCTGCCCTTCTGCCATTTTCCTTTTCAGGGAAGACATTAATTGGAACTGCCATTGGAGCCACAGTGGGAGCAGGTGAGGATCTGGCACTGGAAGAGCAGTGCTCAGGTTCACTGCCTGGTCCCAGCTCCGTGTGCCTGGGCTGGGGGCTTCAAGTACCAGGGCTGGGGAGAGTTGGGATGCAGGTGGGATGGAGGGAAGGAGCAGCACTGGCCACTGCCGGGAATTCTGTCCGCCCCCGCTGCTGCAGCCCTGCACACTGCTCCTCTCCTGCTGCCCATGGGTGTCCCCACACCTGCACCTCCAGCCCTCACTCCTCCGCTCTGGTCCCTGGGTGCTTTTGGGAAGGCCGGTTCTGGTGCTGGTGGGAGGGGGAGATGTGGGTCACAGAGAGCACCGTAACACTGCTCTGTCCTCCCTGCAGGAGTGGCACTGGTTGGCATCCCATTGATTATCAGTGCAGCGGGCTTCACAGGAGCCGGCATCGCCGCTGGCTCCCCCGCTGCCAAGATGATGTCGGCAACTGCCATCGCCAGCGGTGGAGGAGTGCCTGCTGGCAGCCCCGTGGCTGTGCTGCAGTCGGTCGGTGAGTGGGGAGGGCAGGGGAGCTGGGCTTCATCTCCATGGCAGAGAACACAGGATTGTACCCAGGGCTTGCTCTAGAGCCAAACCAGCCCTTTGACTGCTCACGGGTCTGAATTGCTCCAAACTCTCTGCGTTCTTGGCTGGCTGTGTCCAGCGCTCGGTCCCTCAGCAGGCAGCCTCGATGCTCCTGGGACTTCACACCTCGTTCTGTCTTTGCAGGAGCTGCAGGTTTCTCTCCTCCTACCCAGGCTCGGCTGACAACTGGGATGAGCACGGTTGGTGCAGTATTGGGTGCCTGGCTGTCCAAGTAACCTACAAATGACAAATCTGAAAAAACCGATAAAAATCCAAGTGACAAACCTGGGAAAAAGTAACTCAGGTGACGAACATGAGGAGGAGAAAACTCCAGATGAGGAATCCAGGAGGAGCCAAGCAGGTGCCTGATCCCAAGGCTGGTGAAACTTGGCAGGTCCTGGTAAACCCCCAGAACCCCTCAGGGCTTTGCCTCCCCTTTTAAAAGCTGTGAATTCGCTTGAGCAGTTCAATAAATGTGTTTTTCCTACAACAGAAATGGTGTTTCTGTGTTGCTGCAGCTCTTGGGTGCTGGTGGCATCAGAGGGTGACAGAGCACAGGGGATGTTCAGGCCCCAGGACTGATGTGCTCACTGATGGTGCCCCCAGTTCCCCTGCACTCAGTTTGGGGCAGGTGTGTAATTACAGCCCATGCCAGAGGAACAAAACCGAGTGTGAATGGGAACACCATGTGGGAACCACCAGGTGTTGCTGTGTAGGTGATCAGCTGCAATTTTAACCATCTCTTAAAAACTACTGAGCCCTCCTTACATGAAATCTGTGAGATTCTGCTTTTAAACTGTGTATTGGTTTTACAAACTACTTTTAGATTCCAACTTCATACAGGAAAGGATGATGCATGCACTCTTTAATAAGTTTAAACGGTTTTAATCACTTTTCCAGAATGCAGGTATGATTGAAACAAAAACTATTTTGAGGGTCTCAATAATTCACTTTTTAATACCATCCATTGAACTCTATGAACTCTTGTATAAGAAAATGTCTGTTTAATATAGGTTGTGATGCACTGGTGACCTAGTTACATCTTCTGAAGGAACACTTTGCAGTTATACAGCACCTTTCATCACAGGCCTGAAAAGCATCCTGTAGAATTCTGCCTCATAATGCCCAAACGAGGCAGAAAAGCCTGGCCAATTTACACGGGGTACAAGCCAGGTACAGATTGGAAGGGACGAGACATGAGGTGTCATCGATCCTCAGGACTGATGGCAAGTGTGGGCTGGGACTGGGGGATGAGTTGGTGCCTTGGCTGGGGAGAAAGTTCAGGTAACATCACCCTCACCCTTCTCTCCAAAGCTGCAGCCTGGCTCCCTGCAGCTCAAAAAGACCTTTGCAAATTGCCCTAGCTGTTAGTGTATAAATCTGCAGAAGAGAGGATAAAAAGCCCAGGACTGGCAGGCCCAAGCTCCTCTGCTGACATATCCAAAGGCTGACTAAGACAACCGAGCTGGGGTGTGTGGCTTGTGCTGCCCACATCCACTTGGATCTTCCAAGACTAAAACCGTGTGCTTGGGATTCATTTTGAGATTTGGGGTGTAAAGCTCTGTCCAGCTTCGCTGTTTCATTGTCAGAAATTCCCTTCTCCCACCTGGCAGGTGAAACTCAGGTACCGCAGGGCTTGTTTCGTTAATAAATGCTGAATGTCTGCTAAAAATCCATCAGCTTAGGGAATGTGATGTCCACTGGACATTCCAGAGGAATCCAAGCTGCCCAAGTTCCTTTGAGCCTTTTATGACTTTGAAAACCATTCTGCATCTGTGCAACACTCCCTGGAGCAGAGCCAGCAGCGGTGCCAGTGGCTGAGCATCAAGGACCTCCTGAGTGAGATGTTTTGAATATAAAACCAAGAATCTGAGGGACTTCATATTTATATTAGTGTTTTGCCATATACCATCCATTACCTGCCTCCTCAAAGCACCTTCCCAGCACCCTGTAACAGCTCGTGTGTCACTTGCTCTTCCTGGCATGTCCAAAATCGTTCCCTCTGAAAGCACAACACAACAGAAAACTTCTGGAATGCTCTTTGGGATTGTGGTGGGGAAACTGAAGAAAAAAAAGCAAGTTCTTATAGCTCTGCTCCCGGAAGATGTTAGGGCCAGTGGTCAGACTAAATGAGTAATTTCTTCCTTAGTTAAAAAAGTCCATGTAAAAAAGAGCTGGGATCAACTTCATAACAAATACAGTAAGATTGTGTAAAACCATTTGACCCCCCCTTCATTTCCAAGGCAATTGTTTCCTCCTGGGGAAGATGCAAAAACAGAATCAGTCCTCCCTGCTCAGCTCTGTGGCCGTGGTGCTGGACCAAAGGGATTTCCCTGTAAGGCAAAGGAGGGGATCCTGTGGGGAATGTTCTGTCATGTCACCTGTTGCAGGTGTGAAGCTCTGGCAACATGAGACAAGACCTGCAGCTCTCAGAGGCACAACACACCCATTTCAGTGCTCCCAAAACTCCTTCTAGCCTTTCTCCTCAAAAATGGTCTGTGATTTTTAGGTACTTTGGTGCTCGTACACGGGTTTAAAAAGAAAACAAAAAAACCCAAGAGTTAATGCTCAGGAGCTCAACGGCTCAAAACTTATTTCTTACATATCATCTTACAGGGCTGATGATACTACAGGGGAAGTACTGCCAGGGAGTAGCTCTTTAATGAAGACAGCAAATCTCTGTTTTGCCTCTGGAATGTTTAAAATGGATGACAGGTCAAGGAAGAACGGGGAAGAACCTGAGGGGATTAAAGTTCCAGCCATGCCAGGCAGTTACAAGCAGAGAAAGCATTCAGTGGACGAGCATTCGTTTTGGTTTCTTTGTTTGTTAAGGCAACCCTGAAACTGCTGTTCAAGGGACTGGGGAGTTACTGAGATTGTTACCAAAAATACCAATGATTTTATTCCACATTTGTCTGAATCACATCTCTGAGCCCTGGCACTGAACCAGCAGCACACCTGGGGACACGTGACAGGGACTTTGCTGCTGTTTTAGGTCTCCAAGGAGTTGGAAACTATTCCAGAGAAATCCTGGGGTGGTTTCTTAAGAAGTAGTTGGCAGAATAATTCCCAAGGTAATTTGACTTCCTTTTGCACCCAGTTCTGTGGCTTTCAACGTGCCCTCAGTTCCCTTCTTTAGTGAACTGAAGCCAGAATGGAGCAGCAGGTTTGCACCAAGCACCTCCTGCACTGAGAGCTGCTGGCACCCTGGTAGCAGGAAATTTTCTATTTTTCTTTCTCACACCCATTTTTATTGCTTCTCTGTCCACACTGAAACTACAGTTTAAGACTGGATGTGGCACTCAGTGCCATGGTCTTGTTGACATGCTGGTGTTACGTCTCAGTGTGGACTCGATGATCTCAAAGGTCTTTTCCAGCCCAGTTAACTCAGCAGGACACAGCATGATTTTTCTGTTTAAAAGAATATCTCAATAAATCTTGTATGCTCAGCAGTCAGAAATGCTGATTACAAACAAGTTTGTGCTCAGAACTTTGAGCCTGTGTGTATTATCTACAAATACTTTATACTTTAATCCTTCAAGGCAATTCTTCTTTTTGTATCAGTGTGAACTTGAGCTGGGCTGACAAGAAATCCCTCAAGAGACAAAAATAGCCCAGGCAGACATGGGAAAAGCAGACCATTGCCAAAGGGCCTTCGAGCAGGAGTGAAATAGAAATTAAAACTACTTACTGTGTTAATTATTACCATGTAACTGCAACGAAATGTTTCTCATGTCACAGCCACCAAGTCAAAGGAGTTTAAGGTGTTTAACAAATCTGCTCTCAGCCAGTGAAAGCTGAAGTGATTTCACTTGCCTTGCTGAGAGAATCTGAGAGGCAAGTATCTTTCATTCCAAGTGCCTGCAAAAAACTGACCTCAATGAAAGTGTTCCCAGACAAGAAACAAAGAGGATGTTCAGAGAAAAAGTGTTTCTCATAAGGTACAAATATGCTACGTTATTCTATGGGAATATTTCTGTTAAAGTCTATTGAGGAACACTCATCTTTGGGATTATTTTTCACACCATCCACACCTGAGGAACGCCTGTCCTCCCCACAGCCTGTCCTCACTGCTGCCTTGCTCATTCCCAGGGGGGTCAGGGGAGGAGGGAGCAGGCAAGGGCAGTGTGCTGCACCCCCAGCAGTTGCCCAGCAGACACAGGAATTTCTGAGCCTCCCCCTGTGCTACGGCCACTGAGGCTCTGGGCACATCTCAGACATTCTTAATCCCCTACAAACGAATCTTTCCAGAATGATTCTGTTTTCCCTGAACTTCCCAATCCACACGGCTCTGCCTACAATTTCACTGTTCAATGTAACAATGGGGAGGGGCAGGCTGGTGTTCACGGAGCAAGAACTGAGTCTGCAGGAGCATCCCTGTGCTGAGAAGTGGCCAAAACATCTCCCCTGGGAATGCTGGGCCATGGAGAAAGCAGAACCTTTGCTCAGAAATGACAGACACAGATGGGGTTTGGTCAGACAGAATCAGGGGCAGGTTTTACTTTTCACATAATTTTCTGTATTAAAAAATACATCAGTGAAATCTGTTACAGGCAGGGACAGGACTACCGAGTACACAACGTCAATAGACTACTTTCTGATTTTATTTTTGTTAAATTACTTTCGTAACTGCTAAAAAAATAATTAAAAAAAACCAACCAACCGAAACAGAACAAAAAACCTGAAATATTATTCAAGGCTGTTGATTTTCATCTCTTGAAACTTTAGTGACAGCTCAAATATCAGACCCCTGTTACAGAAGATGGATAACTGACCAGAGCTGGATAAAAACCATACAATTCTCCTCTTCAAAAATAATTTGGGTTTCCAATGAATTTGTGACCACTGGTCATCAGAAACACACACCTAGAGCTTGAGAAAACAGAGATACAGACAGTATCTGATAATTCCTGTCCTCTAAACACCACATGGGAGCTTTTCTCTTCCAAAAGACTCAGTAACAGCCAAGCCTTAAAAAAAAATCTCTTTCAATTTCCAACACTATGACTAAATCTCTTTGAGTGGGGTGGGATAAAAACACATATGGTCATTTTCTACCACAGTTCTGTTGTCAGAAGTAATACTGCATCCTTTGTACAACACTGCCCGTGTTGCAAAGGTGGAAAGAGAAAGAGTGTGTGTGTATTTCTGTTTGAAATGATAAAGCCCTCTCTAGATTTGCCTTACAAAATACTCAAACCCATAGGAGTAGGGAAAGAGGAGAAAGGAAAGCTGCCTTAAGGGAAATAAACTTTCCACGCACCACAGTACTTGCTGGGTTATATGGACAGACTGCAGAGATACTGGGCTGGGAAAGGGATTCTGCACAGAGCCCAGGACATCCCCTCCTGGACATTCCCCAAAAGGTCACTCAGAAGTTTGACCTACAGCACCTCTTCCAACAGAGCGAGAGCTGGCGCGAGCCCGGAGCGGGAGCTGGAGCCTGACCTCGTGTGACCAGTTAACAGCAGCCAGAGCTGTCCATTGGGATGGCCAGTGGCTCCTGCCTTCCTAACATTTGATCCCAGTTTCAAAAAAAAAAAAAAAAAAAAAAATTATAAAAGTGTACGTGTAGGTGTATTTATAACGGAAGGTGTCTGCTTGTCTAAACCTCACCCCTTTTCTCTCGTATCCTCTGGAAGAGCTCGAGGATCTCCACGTGTTCCTTGGCAGCAAGGGCTGCCAGCCAGCAGGCTGGGAAGTCACCTGAGCCACAATCTAGCTCTCCATGCCCAACAGTGTGAGGGTAGATTTTACACAACCATTTTCCTTAAAAATATCTCACAACTTTTAAAAATCCTAAACAGATAAAGGATTTATGCACCAATCCAATAGGTGAGTTCCACTTGGATTTGTTCTGAGGATTGATCGGTGCCACAGGACGTTGAGATTTGCAGCTTACACAGCTTGCTTCCATCCAGTTCCAGTTTGTACATCCACTGTGGTACAAAATCTGCCTGTAGGTGACATCATCTTGGCTTATTTGATACATATTTTCCAAAGGATGGACGTATTCACATTTTGGTGCTTCTGACGTGTATTCAAAGGAAAATACCCCACTGCAGTTAGTCTGATAACTCAATATCAGAGTCCTCTGATTTGACTTTGGCAAGTTCTTCGTGTACCTCCCTCACCATAAGAATCCTTGTTAACATGATGTCCAAGGTTCCTGGGTCTATTGGCAATGTGGAATACCATATGGGGCTGTTGGGAACACAGGAGCGCTCGGGCTGCAGGTAGAACACATCACTCCTCTGCTTCACGCTTTCAGAGCTGCCAATGCAAAGGAAACAAGGTTTTGGAACATCAGGCTGCATTTACAACCCTACCAAAAGTTTGAGAGAGAGTCAGCAAAGAAATCCAAGTTACACTGAGATGACAACACTGTCTCCCATTTCCTAGCAGGAACAGTTAAGTTGTTTCCAGGTCACTCAGCATTAGTTGCTTATAAAGAAACAAAGAAAATCAAAGTAACTTCTTTACAGCAGTGGTTCTTCAGCATCATCCAATTAATAGTAGAGTGATAAATGCATTTGACACGCAATCTCTGAGTGACACTGGTTCTAGGATTCCTGCATAATGTGGACAAGTGGAAATGGCCTCAAGGCTTAGAGTGGACATTAGTGAAAATTTCTTCACTGAAAGGGTTGTCCAGCCCTGTCACAGTCGCCCAGGGCAGTGGTGGAGTCCCTGTCCCTTCTTATTTACCAGAGAGATCTACCAGCCATGTGGATGTGGCTCCTGCTGGGCTGGGGCCTTGTCCTGAGTCCCAGGAGCCGTGTCTGGGATTTTGATGGCCAGATCCCCTCGGAGCAGCCATGCAGGAGCTCCCGGGGTGCTGAGAGCATCCTGAGGGGAGCCCGGTTTGAACCACAAGTCCTGGGGGCTTTTGAGTTTGGGGCTGTTTGACTGGGGGGCTTCTTCATGCTTTTGATTTTGTTGCTTGGTGACTCTGGGGCTTTTTGAGTCTGGGTGCCTTTGAGTCTTGTGGTTTTGCTTTGGCTCCATCCACCCGAGCTTGTCCCCTAATTTACCCTTGGCCTTCTTTTTGTCCTTTTTGTCCTGGCTCCAGGCTGCCTTTTGTCTCTTCTGCCCTCGCAGGCTCTTGCTCGCCTTCACCTCTGTCCCATCTCCCTGTGTCTCTGCCTCCAGACTCCTGCTTTGTCCCCGTGTTCCTGCCTGAGCCACCTGCATCCCACCCTGCCCGCCCCCGACCCAGCCCACGCTGCCTCCCGATCCTCCAAGTGCCCCTGTCCAGGCTCCCACACCTCCTGCCCGAGCACCGCTCACCCACCGCGTGTCCGGCCGTCCCCAGGCGGGCAGCGAGCACATCCCGCGTGCTGTGGACATCGATGGCACTTCCCGAGCTGCTGCTGGCAACTCCCGCTTTTTGTCTCTGTCTTCCTCTCTCTCTCTCTACACTCCTTTTCCATTTTCCATTTCCTTCTCTGTCTTTCCTTTTTCGTAGGGTAACTTAATTTATTGCTTATTTTTTCATTATCAATAAACGGTTTTGAGATACACGGTTATTTCAGTTGACTTAATTTCCTTCCAGACCATCTATTTTTAAAAGAATCCCTTGCTGTTCCCCACAGTGGAAAACAACAGGCTTCCTGCAGGACCCACGCCAGAGTCCAGTGTCCTGGAGATGGGGGAGCCCTAGCCCTGCCCCAGCAGAGACAGCAACACCAAGATTTAATGAGAATGAAAGTGAAACTCAAAATTGAGCCATTTCTTGTAAATGACCGGTCCTGACATTTCCTCTTGGGATCTTTCCTGCAGCACTTTGACACTCAGAGCACAATAAGCATAGGACAGGTTGATGGTGTGGGGTGCTGGGTCCAATGGTGGGTGTTTGGGGACAGCACCCTTTCTCTGAGAGGGGGACAATAACGGGGTGCTGCTCACCTTGCTTAGAGAGAAAGATAAGCTGGAATTGAGTTACAGGCTGTGGGATGCACCTGCAGAATGCCATGGCAGCAAAGAGAAGATTATCTCCTCCGACCTTGGGAAGAAATGCCATTGGGGATGCCCTAGGGAGAGAAGTACACTCGAATCTGCCAGACCCCTGCACTGCATCTGATCACCCTAGAGAAGGTCATCAATAAAGTGTTGTTGATGTGGCAATGTCTGATAGGTCACTTAGTGAAAAAAAAAATATAAGGAAATAGTAGATCTTGCAGACGGGTATAAAACCACCTCCTTTCTCTCAATGAATGTCCCAGTATCCCTGTGGGTCTGAGTCTCTGCCTCCTTCGTTCACACATCAGAGGAGGAGCCAGGTAACCCAGAGCCAGGCAGGAGCCTGGGTGGGGTCTGAGGAGTCTCTGTATTTATGGGGTCTCCTGGGTGGGAGAGGGGTTGCTGAGGGTGATCATGGAGGGCAGAAAAGCCCCACTGACCCCACCTGCCTGCCTTGTTCTTGCTTCCCAAGGGATCAGGACTAGAGCAGACTCATCACAGCTCTCGCTCCCACCCAGCTCACCACGGGTAAGTTGGGTGGCTCGGCGGGACAGATTGGGGGGGGCACGGGGACCCTGGGGTTCGCCCCTTCTCCCCTCTCCTGCTGGGAGTCTGCAGGGCTGAAGGAGGGTGGGGTTGGGAGAGCTGCTGCTGCCACGGGCCCCTGTCCTACCCAGCACAGGGCACTGGGCTCCTGCCAGGAGGAGCTTTAGTGTCCACACTCCTGCTCTTCTGCCATTTTCCTTCTTAGATTCCAAAGACATCGGCATTGCAGTTGCTGTTGGAATTGTCATAGGAGCTGTAGTCATAGGTGAGCGTCTGGCACGGGATGAGCTGTGCTTTTGGGGAGGCCGGTTCTGGTGTTGGTGGCAGGGGAAGATGTGGGTCACAGAGAGCACCCTGATGTTGTGCTGTCCTCCCTGCAGCAGCAGCAGGTGGTATGCCAGTGGCCCTCAGTGCCATGTCAGTTAGCAAGACCAAGGTTCTTGCCGTCACTTTCACAATCGGTGAGTGGGGAGGGCAGGGGAGCTGGGCTGTGCTGGCAGGTAACACAGGGTTCCTCCAAACACAGCGTTCCCCCAGGCTTCCTCTAAAGACCAACCAGTTCTTTATCTTCTCACTGGTTGAAATCTTCCCAAACTATGGGGTAGGGATCAATCCCCAATGTGGTGGGAAGAGCCAGAACCTGCTGGAGGAGGGGTCAAGGCTGAAGGCACCAGGGGTGTGCAGGCAGGTGCCTGCTCGTTGGCAAGAACTGCTGTGTCCACTGGCAGCACTGGCCAGAAGCATAAAGGGGGAGCAGAAAGGGGCTTGGATGTGCTCAGGGAGCAGAGCTTGCTGCAGGCCAAATCTCTGGCACAGTCCATGGAGACCCTTGACTCTCCCTGCCTAGGAGAAGCCATTGACTGCCTCTGCCTCATACTTGTCCCTCAGCAGGCAGCCTCAATGCTCCTGGAACATCACTCTTCTGTCTTTGCAGGGGCAAAAAGTATCGCCCGATCTGCCTGTTGAGCAGCAGCCGACTGTACAACTACCTATGATCCATGCAATAGAATAAAAGCAAGATTCCTTCCTTCCACCCTGATTCTTCAAATGGCAGGTGCTGGAAAGCCCCATCCCACCCACAGCTTCAGCTTCAAATGGTTTGGAAAAATTTTAGTCATAAAATAATTTTAAACAATAAATGAACAGTGCTGGCATATCTGTGTGGGGGTGCTTGGTGTGTGTCGTGGTTCAGGTACCTGCCCTGCACCTGGAGATTTGCCATGCTCCAGGAAGGAATGACAGCAGACAGTGTTTCCAGCCTTGCTGCCTGTCCCTCTGCACAGCGAGGCCATATGGGCAGTGGCTTTACCTGGGCAGCACTGGGCAGAGGCCAAGGATGGGACTGGGCAGGAGGTGCTCCCATAGACCCTGCACAACTTCTGGCTTCACCATGGCCACCGGCTCCCATCCAGGCATTGGATGACTTCGTTATAAACTAGCTTGCACGGCTTTTGCTTTTACTATTAAACTGTTTCTTTCAACCCACGAGTTTTCTGGCTTTTACCCTTCCACTCTCTCCCTGATCCCGATGGGAGATGGAGGGGTAGGGGTGATGAACAAACGGCTGTGAGGTGCTTGGGGCCGGCTGGGGTTAAGCTACAACAGCCACCAGGGCTCCCAACAGGGCTCTGTTTTGGCTGCCGTGCCGTGACCCCCCAGTACAAACCGGGACCCTCGCAGTTGTCTGCCGTGACCCCACACTCTGGAACCCCCCGGTAGCCCGGCTGGGATCCCCACCTCTGTCCCGTGCCCCCCTTGCTGTATCTGACCCCCGAATAAAGACTCACGCTCAGCCCTCTGCCTCCTTCCTGGGCGTGGCTGCGACGGGGCGGTCCCGGGGCGAGCATCGGGACCGTTCCGGTCCAGCGGGCACTGCGGGCAGGTGAGCAGCGCTGCGGGCAGGTGAGCAGCGCTGCGGGCAGGTGAGCAATGCTGCGGGCAGGTGGGCAACGCTGCGGGCAGGTGAGCAACGCTGCGGGCAGGTGAGCATCATGGGCAGCACGGGCAGCGCTGCTCCCTTCCCTCTTCCACCTTCCCTGTCGTTCTCCTCTTCGTTTTCCTTTTCCTCTTCCCCTTCTCCCTCCTGCCCTCCTGCCTTTTTCCCTTAGCCCTGAGACACAGAGGCAAAGGAGCTGCCACGGGAGCAGTTCCCGAGCAGGTAAAGGTCTGGCACTCGGGTTCACTGCCAGACTGGAGGCTGTGAGTGCTGGGGCCAGAGAGACTCAGGATGCTGCTGTGAGGGAGGAGCAGCACTGGCCTGGAGCTGCAGGTTTCTCTCTTGGTGCCAAAATTGGGCTGACATCGATCCTACCATCGCTTGCTGTAGGAAAAAGTCTGGCAAGATGTCCAAGAAGAAGCCAGCTCCGGATGAGGAGCCTAAGAAGGAGACAATTTTAAATGAGGAACCTGGGGAGGAGACAACTCCTGGTGATGAGCCCAAGGAGGAAATTTCAGATGAAGAATCCAAGGATGAGACAAATCCTGGTGACAAACCCAAGGATGAGCCTGGTGACAGTCCCAACGGTGGTCCTGCTAACAGTCCCAAGGATGGGAATAGTTTAGGTAAAGTGGAGGGGAAGTTTAGGTTAGATATCAGGAAAAAAATTCTTCACTGAAAGACTGATTGGGCACTGGAATCGTCTGCCCAGGAAGGAGGTAGAGTCACTGTGTGTGGATGTGTTTAAAAAAGGACTGGATGTGGCACACAGTGCCATGGTTTAGTTGATGAGGAGGTGTTAGGTCATAGGCTGGACTTGATGATTTCAAAGATCTTTTCCAACCTAGCTCCTTCTATCATTCTTTGTGACTTCCCAAGAGAAGCCAAGCAGATGCCTGATCCCAAGATGTCTGCCAGGCAGCCTGGTAGGCACTGGGAAGCCCCAGCAGTTTGGCCACCCTCTGAAGAGCTGGGGATGTGCTGGAGTGATAGGTGTCCTGAAAGCAACGCTGCAGTGAGGTTATTGTGGTGGTGGGTGTGCAGTCAGGGCCCAGGTACCTGCCAAGTGCCTTGGGATGTGCTGTGCTGCAGGAAGGGATTGCAGTGGGCAGTGTTTCCAGCCCTGCTCCCTGTCCCCCTGCACAGGGAGGGACTACGAAGGCAGCGAGTGAGTTTGTTGTGAACTCTGATTCATCTTGTGCTGGTGGCAGGTGACAGACTGGGCTGCCATGTGCCCTGTGCCCTGTGTCCTGTGCTGTTCCGCTATGGAGGGTGTGGCGTGACAGGGCAGGGCAGGGCAGGGCAGGGCAGGGCAGGGTGGGTGGGCACTCCGGGGTGTGCCCCTTCTCCTTTTCCCTCCCACCCTGGGAGACAGTGGGACCCATCCCACCAGTGGCCTTTTCCCAGGGGTCTTCAGGGGCCGGATGAAGGCAGGGGGAGGCTGGAGCAGCTGCTGCTGGCTCTGGAATCCTGCTCTGTCTGGCAAAGAGTGCTCTGCATTGCTCAGGGGAGCTTTGCTGTCCATGCTCCTGTTCTACCTGCCCTTCTGCCATTTTCCTTTTCAGGGAAGACATTAATTGGAACTGCCATTGGAGCCACAGTGGGAGCAGGTGAGGATCTGGCACTGGAAGAGCAGTGCTCAGGTTCACTGCCTGGTCCCAGCTCCGTGTGCCTGGGCTGGGGGCTTCAAGTACCAGGGCTGGGGAGAGTTGGGGTGCAGGTGGGATGGAGGGAAGGAGCAGCACTGGCCACTGCCGGGAATTCTGTCTGCCCCCGCTGCTGCAGCCCTGCACACTGCTCCTCTCCTGCTGCCCATGGGTGTCCCCACACCTGCACCTCCAGCCCTCGCTCCCCACTCTGGTCCCTGGGTGCTTTTGGGGAGGCCGGTTCTGGTGCTGGTGGGAGGGGGAGATGTGGGTCACAGAGAGCACCGTAACACTGCTCTGTCCTCCCTGCAGGAGTGGCACTGGTTGGCATCCCATTGATTATCAGTGCAGCGGGCTTCACAGGAGCCGGCATCGCCGCTGGCTCCCTCGCTGCCAAGATGATGTCGGCAGCTGCCATCGCCAACGGTGGAGTGTAGAGAGCCTGGTGCAGGAATGGCTAGAAGAGAGAGGCCATAGTCAGATCAATTTAGTCAGGCTGACAAAGCAGGCCTCAGCCTCAAAGGCACAGTAAAAGGGAAGGCACGTAGGATTGTGATAAGATGAACAAAGACAGACTGTAAAAGAAGAACTAGAAGAACTCTGTTAGCCATGAAATTGCAAAAGTGTAGCTATAAACTTAGCCAATCAGCATAGTGACGCATATGGCAAGGCAACCAATGATGAGCTTAGCTTTTGCAATATGCATGAGCTAATTAAGCACTGTATTTAATCACCACTCTAATTATCAATAAACGAGACTTTGCAGATGACCGAATTGGTGTCCGTGTCTCCCTTCTCCGACAGTGGAGGAGTGCCTGCTGGCAGCCTCGTGTCTGTGCTGCAGTCGGTCGGTGAGTGGGGAGGGCAGGGGAGCTGGGCTTCATCTCCATGGCAGAGAACACAGGATTGTACCCAGGGCTTGCTCTAGAACCAAACCAGCCCTTTAACTGCTCACGGGTCTGAATTGCTCCAAACTCTCTGCGTTCTTGGCTGGCTGTGTCCAGCGCTCGGTCCCTCAGCAGGCAGCCTCGATGCTCCTGGGACTTCACTCCTCGTTCTGTCTTTGCAGGAGCTGCAGGTTTCTCTCCTCCTACCCAGGCTCGGCTGACAACTGGGATGAGCACGGTTGGTGCAGTATTGGGTGCCTGGCTGTCCAAGTAACCTACAAATGACAAATCTGAAAAAACCGATAAAAATCCAAGTGACAAACCTGGGAAAAAGTAACTCAGGTGACGAACATGAGGAGGAGAAAACTCCAGATGAGGAATCCAGGAGGAGCCAAGCAGGTGCCTGATCCCAAGGCTGGTGAAACTTGGCAGGTCCTGGTAAACCCCCAGAACCCCTCAGGGCTTTGCCTCCCCTTTTAAAAGCTGTGAATTCGCTTGAGCAGTTCAATAAATGTGTTTTTCCTACAACAGAAATGGTGTTTCTGTGTTGCTGCAGCTCTTGGGTGCTGGTGGCATCAGAGGGTGACAGAGCACAGGGGATGTTCAGGCCCCAGGACTGATGTGCTCACTGATGGTGCCCCCAGTTCCCCTGCACTCAGTTTGGGGCAGGTGTGTAATTACAGCCCATGCCAGAGGAACAAAACCGAGTGTGAATGGGAACACCATGTGGGAACCACCAGGTGTTGCTGTGTAGGTGATCAGCTGCAATTTTAACCATCTCTTAAAAACTACTGAGCCCTCCTTACATGAAATCTGTGAGATTCTGCTTTTAAACTGTGTATTGGTTTTACAAACTACTTTTAGATTCCAACTTCATACAGGAAAGGATGATGCATGCACTCTTTAATAAGTTTAAACGGTTTTAATCACTTTTCCAGAATGCAGGTATGATTGAAACAAAAACTATTTTGAGGGTCTCAATAATTCACTTTTTAATACCATCCATTGAACTCTATGAACTCTTGTATAAGAAAATGTCTGTTTAATATAGGTTGTGATGCACTGGTGACCTAGTTACATCTTCTGAAGGAACACTTTGCAGTTATACAGCACCTTTCATCACAGGCCTGAAAAGCATCCTGTAGAATTCTGCCTCATAATGCCCAAACGAGGCAGAAAAGCCTGGCCAATTTACACGGGGTACAAGCCAGGTACAGATTGGAAGGGACGAGACATGAGGTGTCATCGATCCTCAGGACTGATGGCAAGTGTGGGCTGGGACTGGGGGATGAGTTGGTGCCTTGGCTGGGGAGAAAGTTCAGGTAACATCACCCTCACCCTTCTCTCCAAAGCTGCAGCCTGGCTCCCTGCAGCTCAAAAAGACCTTTGCAAATTGCCCTAGCTGTTAGTGTATAAATCTGCAGAAGAGAGGATAAAAAGCCCAGGACTGGCAGGCCCAAGCTCCTCTGCTGACATATCCAAAGGCTGACTAAGACAACCGAGCTGGGGTGTGTGGCTTGTGCTGCCCACATCCACTTGGATCCTCCAAGACTAAAACCGTGTGCTTGGGATTCATTTTGAGATTTGGGGTGTAAAGCTCTGTCCAGCTTCGCTGTTTCATTGTCAGAAATTCCCTTCTCCCACCTGGCAGGTGAAACTCAGGTACCGCAGGGCTTGTTTCTTTAATAAATGCTGAATGTCTGCTACAAATCCATCAGCTTAGGGAATGTGATGTCCACTGGACATTCCAGAGGAATCCAAGCTGCCCAAGTTCCTTTGAGCCTTTTATGACTTTGAAAACCATTCTGCATCTGTGCAACACTCCCTGGAGCAGAGCCAGCAGCGGTGCCAGTGGCTGAGCATCAAGGACCTCCTGAGTGAGATGTTTTGAATATAAAACCACGAATCTGAGGGACTTCATATTTATATTAGTGTTTTGCCATATACCATCCATTACCTGCCTCCTCAAAGCACCTTCCCAGCACCCTGTAACAGCTCGTGTGTCACTTGCTCTTCCTGGCACTTCCTCCCGCGGCGCCCGCCTCTCCCTCCCAACCCTACATACTTCTTCATATGCCCATATGGAGCCGGCCGGCCTTATGGAATGTTAAGAAGTATGTATTTTTGGGCTGGGACCCCCACGCCGGGAGCCCCCACGGCCAGCACCGTCCAGACGGCTCCTCCGGAGAGACGATGCGTCCCTGGGGCTGTTAAAAAGGAACCAGATCAACTTGCAACTGGATTTGGTCCCCTTCAACCAGCTGCAGCGGCGCATGAGCTACGGCACCCGCTGCCCCTCGCCGCTGCCGCCGGGCTGCCCTGGACGGGCTCGGGCTGAGCACTGGGTGTGGGGAGAAACGGGGATGCACAGTGGGGCTTTGGCTTGTTTTTGAGGCTGCCCGTTGCAGGGGAAATTCTTGTGCGTGCTTGATAAGAGCCAGAGAGTTTAATCGGTCAAAAACTTGTGGGAGACGCCCCGTGGAAGCCACAGGAGCCCTGGCACAGCCTCAGGAACCCCCAGCCCGGCGCGTCCTTCCCCGTCAGCTCCCGCACCTCCCGTGCCGGGCGGTCGGGGCGAAAGGGCTCCCTGGGGGACACCCCCAGGGTCTGACCCCCGAGGACAGAAGAGCCCCAGCCCTGGTCTGGCAGAGACGGCAACATCAAGACTGAATGAGAAAGTGAAACTCAGCGAGCGGTTGCAGCACATCTCGAATTTCAGAAGACCGTGCCATTCCTGGCGGGACCTTGCCGGCCACTCTTGGCTCCTCAGAGAACAAGAGACCCACAAATGGTCCCGCGGTGGCTGTTTGGGAACAGCACCCTTTATCTGTGGGGGGACAATAACGGGGAACTGCTTACCTCGCTGCACCGGAGGAGGAGCAGCAACCGAGCCCTGGACAGGGCAGGAGGCTGAGCTGGGACTGAGGGGTCTCTTCTTGTGAAGAGAGGGGACTGGGGTCTCCTGGGTCGGAGAGGGGTGGTTGGGGGAACCACGCAGGGCAGCAAAGCCCCACTGACCCCCTTGCCTGCCTTGTTCTTGCTTCCCAAGGGACAAGGACTAGAGCAGATTGATTGCAGCTCTCGCTCCCTCCCAGCCCACCATGGGTAAGTTGGTACCTCAGGGGGTTGGGGCACAGGATCTCCAGTGGGATAGATCGGGGGGGAACGGGGACCCTGGGGTTCGCCCCTTCTCCCCTCTCCTTCTGGGAGTCTGCAGGGCTGAAGGAGGGTGGGGTTGGGAGAGCTGCTGCTGCCACTGAGCCCCTGCCCAGCACAGGGCACTGGGCTCCTGCCAGGAGGAGCTTTAGTACCCACACTCCTGCTCTTCTGCCATTTTCCTTCTTAGATTCCAAAGGCATCGGCATTGCATTCGCCGTTGGAATTGTCATAGGAGCTGTAGTCATAGGTGAGCGTCTGGCACGAGATCAGCTGTGCTGGGCTCCACTGGTGATGCTGCTGAGAGGGAAGGGGCAGCACTGGCCACTGCCGGGAATTCTGCCTGTCCCCACTGCTGCAGCCCTGCACACTGCTCCTCTCCTGCTGCCCATGGGTGTCCCCACACCTGCACCCTCTGTCCTCGCTCCCCCGCTCTGGTCCCTGGGTTCTTTTGGGGAGGCCGGTTCTGGTGCTGGTGGCAGGGGGAGATGTGGGTCACAGAGAGCACCCTAACACTGCTCTGTCCTCCCTGCAGCAGCAGGAGGTGGTGTGCCGATGGCTCTCTGTGCAGTGGCAGCCACTAAGACCACGGCTCTTGCCTTCTCTTTGGTGGTCGGTGAGTGAGGAGGGCGGGGGAGCTGGGCTGTGCTGGGGGGAACACAGGGTTGTACCCTGCGCTTACTCTGAAGCCAAAGCAGCCCTGTAACTCCTCACTGGTCTGAATGTGCCCAAAAGGTGGGAAAGGGAGAAATCACCAACATGGTCGGAGGAGCTGGGGTAAGGGTCAAAGCTGATGGCATCCTGGGCTGTGCAGGCGGGTGTCTGCTGTGTGGCAACAACTCCTGTGTCCACTGGAAGCACTGGCCAGAGACAGAAAAGGAGAGCAGAAGGGGCTTGGATGTGCTCAGGGAGCAGAGCTTGCTGCAGGCCAATTCTCTGGCCAGACTGAGGAGACCCTTAGTGGAGAGGCATTGCTGGCAGTCCCTGCCTCGGCTTGTCCATGAGCAGGCAGCTTCGATGCTTCTGGGACATGACACTCTGTCTTTATAGGAGGAAAACAAAAGGCCTGATTGTGCCCTGCAAGCAGCAGCAGACACCATGCTGTCCTTTGAAAGAGCTCCTGGTGACCACTGCCAATGAACAGAAACACATTTCCTTCCTTCCAAGCAGCCTGATTTGTGTCTTGCCACTGCGGGAACTTGTAAACCCCCACTGTCCCACAGCTGCCCCTTTCAAAAATTTTGGACTACCTTGGGCAATAAATGGTTTGAAAGGTTTAATAAAAGTGCATTACTGGTGTTGTGTATGTGGTGGTGCTTGGGGTGTGTCGTGGCTCATTTACCTGCCCCACACCTGGGGATTTGCTGTGCTCCAGGAAGGGATTGCAGCAGGCAGTGTTTCCAGCCTTGCTCCCTGTCCCCCTGCACAGCGAGGGGCTGGCTCCCACTGAACCCTGACAGTCCTGGCAGTCCCTGGGACCCCGGCACTGCTACAGCAAATCCTCACGGCAGCATCAAACTGCACTGCAGGGCCGGCAGAGCCCGAAGAGTGAAGTGAGTGCATCTCTGCAGCCTCGGGCTCAGGACAGCCACTCAGTTTGATTTGGGGTGGGACAGGGATGCAGGTCCAGCCAGACGTGCTCTGCCTCACTGCTCCTGCTGGGCTGGGGCCTTGTCCTGAGTCCTGGGAGCCGTGTCTGGGATTTTGATGGCCAGATCCCCTCGGAGCAGCCATGCAGGAGCTCCCGGGGTGTTGAGAGCATCCTGAGGGGAGCCCGGTTTGAACCACAAGTCCTGGGGGCTTTTGAGTTTGGGGCTGTTTGACTGGGGGGCTTCTTCATGCTTTTGATTTTGTTGCTTGGTGACTCTGGGGCTTTTTGAGTCTGGGTGCCTTTGAGTCTTGTGGTTTTGCTTTGGCTCCATCCACCCGAGCTTGTCCCCTAATTTACCCTTGGCCTTCTTTTTGTCCTTTTTGTCCTGGCTCCAGGCTGCCTTTTGTCTCTTCTGCCCTCGCAGGCTCTTGCTCGCCTTCACCTCTGTCCCATCTCCCTGTGTCTCTGCCTCCAGACTCCTGCTTTGTCCCCCACCGTGTTCCTGCCTGAGCCACCTGCATCCCACCCTGCCCGCCCCCGACCCAGCCCACGCTGCCTCCCGATCCTCCAAGTGCCCCTGTCCAGGCTCCCACACCTCCTGCCCGAGCACCGCTCACCCACCGCGTGTCCGGCCGTCCCCAGGCGGGCAGCGAGCACATCCCGCGTGCTGTGGACATCGATGGCACTTCCCGAGCTGCTGCTGGCAACTCCCGCTTTTTGTCTTTATCTTCCTCTCTCTCACCCTCTCCCCCCACAGTCCTTTGACGTTTTCCTTTCTCATTCCCTATATTTTTATTTTTTTAGGGTAACTTCTTTTTTTGTTTGTTTTTTCGTTATGAATAAATGGTTTTCAGATACATGGTTATTTCGGTTGAAATAACTCCTTCTCTGTCTTTTCTTTTTAGTGGAGTAACTTGGGTGTTTTTTTGGTTTTTCATTATCAATAATCGGTTTTCAGATACACTGTTATTTCGGTTGACTTAATGTCCTTCCAGACCATCCATTTTGTTATAAATGAGAGACAAAAGTCTCGATATTCAGCAAAATTTAGATTGCTTTATTTGATATAGAAAGAGCAAGCAGCGTGATGGGGAACGTGAGGGATCACCACCCACTCCACGCTCCACCCAACCTCGGTTTGCAGCCTCTTCTTATACTGTGGTTTCTCATTGTAATCAATAGTTTTTGGGTTTTTTGTCATAAGCAGTGGTGGTTGAATAAACATCCTTACACAAATTCACAAAGCCTTTGGGTGATGATCAGTCACAGATAGCCATCTGGTCCTTGTAGATGACCACCAGAGAAGTTCTGGAAGTCTGGTCCTTGAGATAAGCAGTATTGATCAGGCAAAGGCAGGAATGGCTACTGGGAAGTCTGATTTTGCAAGCTGGTAGCCGACACAACTTATTTGGAAAACTTAACATAATATAACAAAATATAACGTAACATAACATAATGTACCATATCAAGGTGATTTTAAACAGAGTGATTTAATCATATAATTTCCTTTATCTAGTGTCCATGCTTTATTTCAGATCTTAGTATTCTGGTTTATACAAACCCCAATGCTTTTGTGATTAACACGAATCTTTTATCAATTATCACAATTTTTAAAAGAATTCCTTGCTTTTCCCCACAGTGGAAAACAACAGGCTTCCTGCAGGACCCACGCCAGAGTCCAGTGTCCTGGAGATGGGGGAGCCCTAGCCCTGCCCCAGCAGAGACAGCAACACCAAGATTTAATGAGAATGAAAGTGAAACTCAAAATTGAGCCATTTCTTGTAAATGACCGGTCCTGACATTTCCTCTTGGGATCTTTCCTGCAGCACTTTGACTCTCAGAGCACAATAAGCATAGGACAGGTTGATGGTGTGGGGTGCTGGGTCCAATGGTGGGTGTTTGGGGACAGCACCCTTTCTCTGAGAAGGGGACAATAACGGGGTGCTGCTCACCTTGCTTAGAGAGAAAGATAAGCTGGAATTGAGTTACAGGCTGTGGGATGCACCTGCAGAATGCCATGGCAGCACAGAGAAACTTATCTCCCCTGACTTTGGCGATACCATAGGGGAAGAAGTCCACTGGAATCTGCCAGACCCCTGCACAGCATCTGATCAACATATAGCACGACTTTCTTAAAGTGTTGTTGACGTGGCAGTGTCTGATAGGTCACTTAGTGAGTAAAACCATATAAGGAAATAGTGAGTCTTGCAGAACGGTATAAAACCAGCTCCACTCTCAGTTAATACCTCAGTATCTGAGTATCTGCCTCCTTCGTTCATACACCAGAGGAGGAACCAGGTAACCCAGGGCCAGGCAGGAGCCTGAGTGGGTACTGAGTGGTTTCTGCTTTTACGGGGTGTTCTGGGTGGGAGAAGAGTGGCTGGGGGTGATCATGGAGGGCAGCAAAGCTCCACTGACCTCCCCCTTGCCTGCCTTGTTCTTGCTTCCCAAGGGACCGCCCTAGAGCAGAGTCATGGCAGCTGTTGTTCCCGTCCTGACCACCATGAGTAAGTTGGGTGACCCGTGGGGTTGAGGGCACAGGACCTGCAGCTGGACAGATGGGGGGGGGCACAGGGACCCTGGGGTTTGTCCCTTCTCCCCTCCCCTGCTGGGCGTCTGCAGGGCTGAAGGAGGGTGGGGCTGGGAGAGCTGCTGCTGCCACCGGGCCCCTGCCCTGCCCAGCACAGGGCTCCAGCTGGGAGGAGATTTAGTGCCCACACTCCAACCCTTCTATCGTTTTCCTTCTTAGGCTTTGCTTCACTTGCTGGTGTATTCGTTGCGGGATGCATCGTAGGAGCAGTAATTGTTGGTGAGACTTTGGCACGGGATGAGATGTGTTGGGCTTCACTGGTGATGCTGCTGAGAGGGAAGGGGCAGCACTGGCCACTGCCTGGAATTCTGCCTGTCCCCACTGCTACTGCCCTGCACACTGCTCCTCTCCTGCTGCCCATGGGTGTCCCCACACCTGCACCCTCTGTCCTCGCTCCCCCACTCTGGTCCCTGGGTACTTTTGGGGAGGCCGGTTCTGGTGCTGGTGGCAGGGGGAGATGTGGGTCACAGAGAGCACCCTAACACTGCTCTGTCCTCCCTGCAGCACTGGTAATGAAACAGAAGTTGGTTATCCGTCTTGACCGCAATGGTTTATATATAGGCACAGGTGAGTGGGGAGGGCAGGGAGCTGGGCTGTGCTGGGAGGGAACACGGGGCTGTACCCTGGGTTTACTCTGAAGCCCAACCAACCCTTTAACTCCTCTGTGGTCTGAATGTGCCCGAATTGGAGGGAAAGGGATCAATCCCAATGTGATGGGAAGAGTCAGGAACTGCTGGGGTAGGGGTCAAGGGTGGGGGCATCAGGGCTGTGCAGGCGGGTGTCTGCTGTGTGGCAACAACTCCTGTGTCCACTGGAAGCACTGGCCAGAGACAGAAAAGGGGAGCAGAAGGGGCTTGGATGTGCTCAGGGAGCAGAGCTTGCTGCAGGCCAATTCTCTGGCCAGACTGAGGAGACCCTTGGTGGAGAGGCATTGCTGGCAGTCCCTGCCTCGGCTTGTCCATGAGCAGGCAGCTTCGATGCTTCTGGGACATGACACTCTGTCTTTATAGGGGACAACGCAAAGGATGATGATCACAGTAGCAGCCCATGCTATGCTGTTGAGAAGAAGAACTGCTGACCACTGCCACTGAACAGAAGCACATTTCCTTGCTTGCAAGGAGCCTGACTCATGCCTTCCCACTCCAGGAACTGGAAGTCCCTCCCTGGCGCCCAGCTGCCCCTTTAACAGATTTGGATAACCTTGAGCAAAAAATGCTCTGAAAATTTTAATAAAAGTGCATTACTGGTGTTGTGTATGTGGTGGTGCTTGGTGTGTGTTGTGGCTCAGGTACCTGCCCTGCACCTGGGGATTTGCCGTCCTCCAGGAAGGGATTGTGTTGAGTGCAACGGCGCAGTGTCTGAGACAGAAGATGCTACGCTCTATAATCCATGTGACGAAAAGCCTTTATTCAGGTCTGACCTCGCTTTATATACCCCTTTTAATGTTCCCGGGTAAGCGTCTGTGATTGGCTCCCAGATTGGCTGCTCAGCCCTCTGACAAATAGCTCTCTGCAGCCAGGGCTGGAACTCATTGCATTAAATCCTTGTCTGTCTCCAATTTTGGACTATCTCTGTTCTTTGGGGGCCTGCCTTCCAAGCCAGGCTGCCTCTCCTGTTCATGGTTAGATTAACTGCCCAGTACAAGCCAGCTTGCACTGTGACAGGATTGCAGCAGGCAGTGTTTCCAGCCTTGCTCCCTGTCCCCCTGCACAGCGAGGGGCTGGCTCCCACTGAACCCTGACAGTCCTGGCAGTCCCTGGGACCCCGGCACTGCTACAGCAAATCCTCACGGCAGCATCAAACTGCACTGCAGGGCCGGCAGAGCCCGAAGAGTGAAGTGAGTGCATCTCTGCAGCCTCGGGCTCAGGACAGCCACTCAGTTTGATTTGGGGTGGGACAGGGATGCAGGTCCTGCCAGACGTGCTCTGCCTCACTGCTCCTGCTGGGCTGGGGCCTTGTCCTGAGTCCCGGGAGCCGTGTCTGGGATTTTGATGGCCAGATCCCCTGGGAGCAGCCATGCAGGAGCTCCCGGGGTGCTGAGAGCATCCTGAGGGGAGCCCGGTTTGAACCACAAGTCCTGGGGGCTTTTGAGTTTGGGGCTGTTTGACTGGGGGGCTTCTTTATGCTTTTGATTTTGTTGCTTGGTGACTCTGGGGCTTTTTGAGTCTGGGTGCCTTTGAGTCTTGTGGTTTTGCTTTGGCTCCATCCACCCGAGCTTGTCCCCTAATTTACCCTTGGCCTTCTTTTTGTCCTTTTTGTCCTGGCTCCAGGCTGCCTTTTGTCTCTTCTGCCCTCGCAGGCTCTTGCTCGCCTTCATGTCTGTCCCACCTCCCTGTGTCTCTGCCTCCAGACTCCTGCTTTGTCCCCGTGTTCCTGCCTGAGCCACCTGCATCCCACCCTGCCCGCCCCCGACCCAGCCCACGCTGCCTCCCGATCCTCCAAGTGCCCCTGTCCAGGCTCCCACACCTCCTGCCCGAGCACCGCTCACCCACCGCGTGTCCGGCCGTCCCCAGGCGGGCAGCGAGCACATCCCGCGTGCTGTGGACATCGATGGCACTTCCCGAGCTGCTGCTGGCAACTCCCGCTTTTTGTCTCTGTCTTCCTCTCTCTCTCTCTACACTCCTTTTCCATTTTCCATTTCCTTCTCTGTCTTTCCTTTTTCGTAGGGTAACTTAATTTATTGCTTATTTTTTCATTATCAATAAACGGTTTTGAGATACACGGTTATTTCAGTTGACTTAATTTCCTTCCAGACCATCTATTTTTAAAAGAATCCCTTGCTGTTCCCCACAGTGGAAAACAACAGGCTTCCTGCAGGACCCACGCCAGAGTCCAGTGTCCTGGAGATGGGGGAGCCCTAGCCCTGCCCCAGCAGAGACAGCAACACCAAGATTTAATGAGAATGAAAGTGAAACTCAAAATTGAGCCATTTCTTGTAAATGACCGGTCCTGACATTTCCTCTTGGGATCTTTCCTGCAGCACTTTGACTCTCAGAGCACAATAAGCATAGGACAGGTTGATGGTGTGGGGTGCTGGGTCCAATGGTGGGTGTTTGGGGACAGCACCCTTTCTCTGAGAGGGGGACAATAACGGGGTGCTGCTCACCTTGCTTAGAGAGAAAGATAAGCTGGAATTGAGTTACAGGCTGTGGGATGCACCTGCAGAATGCCATGGCAGCAAAGAGAAGATTATCTCCTCCGACCTTGGGAAGAAATGCCATTGGGGATGCCCTAGGGAGAGAAGTACACTCGAATCTGCCAGACCCCTGCACTGCATCTGATCACCCTAGAGAAGGTCATCAATAAAGTGTTGTTGATGTGGCAATGTCTGATAGGTCACTTAGTGAAAAAAAAAATATAAGGAAATAGTAGATCTTGCAGACGGGTATAAAACCACCTCCTTTCTCTCAATGAATGTCCCAGTATCCCTGTGGGTCTGAGTCTCTGCCTCCTTCGTTCACACATCAGAGGAGGAGCCAGGTAACCCAGAGCCAGGCAGGAGCCTGGGTGGGGTCTGAGGAGTCTCTGCATTTATGGGGTCTCCTGGGTGGGAGAGGGGTTGCTGAGGGTGATCATGGAGGGCAGAAAAGCCCCACTGACCCCACCTGCCTGCCTTGTTCTTGCTTCCCAAGGGATCAGGACTAGAGCAGACTCATCACAGCTCTCGCTCCCACCCAGCTCACCACGGGTAAGTTGGGTGGCTCGGCGGGACAGATTGGGGGGGGCACGGGGACCCTGGGGTTCGCCCCTTCTCCCCTCTCCTGCTGGGAGTCTGCAGGGCTGAAGGAGGGTGGGGTTGGGAGAGCTGCTGCTGCCACGGGCCCCTGTCCTACCCAGCACAGGGCACTGGGCTCCTGCCAGGAGGAGCTTTAGTGTCCACACTCCTGCTCTTCTGCCATTTTCCTTCTTAGATTCCAAAGACATCGGCATTGCAGTTGCTGTTGGAATTGTCATAGGAGCTGTAGTCATAGGTGAGTGTCTGGCACGGGATGAGCTGTGCTTTTGGGGAGGCCGGTTCTGGTGTTGGTGGCAGGGGAAGATGTGGGTCACAGAGAGCACCCTGATGTTGTGCTGTCCTCCCTGCAGCAGCAGCAGGTGGTATGCCAGTGGCCCTCAGTGCCATGTCAGTTAGCAAGACCAAGGTTCTTGCCGTCACTTTCACAATCGGTGAGTGGGGAGGGCAGGGGAGCTGGGCTGTGCTGGCAGGTAACACAGGGTTCCTCCAAACACAGCGTTCCCCCAGGCTTCCTCTAAAGACCAACCAGTTCTTTATCTTCTCACTGGTTCAAATCTTCCCAAACTATGGGGTAGGGATCAATCCCCAATGTGGTGGGAAGAGCCAGAA
The DNA here is from genome assembly GCF_052056855.1 of Sturnus vulgaris. Lineage (NCBI taxonomy): Eukaryota > Metazoa > Chordata > Aves > Passeriformes > Sturnidae > Sturnus > Sturnus vulgaris. Next base: position 4,695,844 of record NC_142266.1, read on the forward strand.
CCTGCTGGAGGAGGGGTCAAGGCTGAAGGCACCAGGGGTGTGCAGGCAGGTGCCTGCTCGTTGGCAAGAACTGCTGTGTCCACTGGCAGCACTGGCCAGAAGCATAAAGGGGGAGCAGAAAGGGGCTTGGATGTGCTCAGGGAGCAGAGCTTGCTGCAGGCCAAATCTCTGGCACAGTCCATGGAGACCCTTGACTCTCCCTGCCTAGGAGAAGCCATTGACTGCCTCTGCCTCATACTTGTCCCTCAGCAGGCAGCCTCAATGCTCCTGGAACATCACTCTTCTGACTTTGCAGGGGCAAAAAGTATCGCCCGATCTGCCTGTTGAGCAGCAGCCGACTGTACAACTACCTATGATCCATGCAATAGAATAAAAGCAAGATTCCTTCCTTCCACCCTGATTCTTCAAATGGCAGGTGCTGGAAAGCCCCATCCCACCCACAGCTTCAGCTTCAAATGGTTTGGAAAAATTTTAGTCATAAAATAATTTTAAACAATAAATGAACAGTGCTGGCATATCTGTGTGGGGGTGCTTGGTGTGTGTCGTGGTTCAGGTACCTGCCCTGCACCTGGAGATTTGCCATGCTCCAGGAAGGAATGACAGCAGACAGTGTTTCCAGCCTTGCTGCCTGTCCCTCTGCACAGCGAGGCCATATGGGCAGTGGCTTTACCTGGGCTGCACTGGGCAGAGGCCAAGGATGGGACTGGGCAGGAGGTGCTCCCATAGACCCTGCACAACTTCTGGCTTCACCATGGCCACCGGCTCCCATCCAGGCATTGGATGACTTCGTTATAAACTAGCTTGCACGGCTTTTGCTTTTACTATTAAACTGTTTCTTTCAACCCACGAGTTTTCTGGCTTTTACCCTTCCACTCTCTCCCTGATCCCGATGGGAGATGGAGGGGTAGGGGTGATGAACAAACGGCTGTGAGGTGCTTGGGGCCGGCTGGGGTTAAGCTACAACAGCCACCAGGGCTCCCAACAGGGCTCTGTTTTGGCTGCCGTGCCGTGACCCCCCAGTACAAACCGGGACCCTCGCAGTTGTCTGCCGTGACCCCACACTCTGGAACCCCCCGGTAGCCCGGCTGGGATCCCCACCTCTGTCCCGTGCTCCCCTTGCTGTATCTGACCCCCGAATAAAGACTCACGCTCAGCCCTCTGCCTCCTTCCTGGGCGTGGCTGCGACGGGGCGGTCCCGGGGCGAGCATCGGGACCGTTCCGGTCCAGCGGGCACTGCGGGCAGGTGAGCAGCGCTGCGGGCAGGTGAGCAACGCTGCGGGCAGGTGGGCATCATGGGCAGCACGGGCAGCGCTGCTCCCTTCCCTCTTCCACCTTCCCTGTCGTTCTCCTCTTCGTTTTCCTTTTCCTCTTCCCCTTCTCCCTCCTGCCCTCCTGCCTTTTTCCCTTAGCCCTGAGACACAGAGGCAAAGGAGCTGCCACGGGAGCAGTTCCCGAGCAGGTAAAGGTCTGGCACTCGGGTTCACTGCCAGACTGGAGGCTGTGAGTGCTGGGGCCAGAGAGACTCAGGATGCTGCTGTGAGGGAGGAGCAGCACTGGCCTGGAGCTGCAGGTTTCTCTCTTGGTGCCAAAATTGGGCTGACATCGATCCTACCATCGCTTGCTGTAGGAAAAAGTCTGGCAAGATGTCCAAGAAGAAGCCAGCTCCGGATGAGGAGCCTAAGAAGGAGACAATTTTAAATGAGGAACCTGGGGAGGAGACAACTCCTGATGATGAGCCCAAGGAGGAAATTTCAGATGAAGAATCCAAGGATGAGACAAATCCTGGTGACAAACCCAAGGATGAGCCTGGTGACAGTCCCAACGGTGGTCCTGCTAACAGTCCCAAGGATGGGAATAGTCCAGGTAAAGTGGAGGGGAAGTTTAGGTTAGATATCAGGAAAAAATTCTTCACTGAAAGACTGATTGGGCACTGGAATCGTCTGCCCAGGAAGGAGGTAGAGTCACTGTGTGTGGATGTGTTTAAAAAAGGACTGGATGTGGCACACAGTGCCATGGTTTAGTTGATGAGGAGGTGTTAGGTCATAGGCTGGACTTGATGATTTCAAAGATCTTTTCCAACCTAGCTCCTTCTATCATTCTTTGTGACTTCCCAAGAGAAGCCAAGCAGATGCCTGATCCCAAGATGTCTGCCAGGCAGCCTGGTAGGCACTGGGAAGCCCCAGCAGTTTGGCCACCCTCTGAAGAGCTGGGGATGTGCTGGAGTGATAGGTGTCCTGAAAGCAACGCTGCAGTGAGGTTATTGTGGTGGTGGGTGTGCAGTCAGGGCCCAGGTACCTGCCAAGTGCCTTGGGATGTGCTGTGCTGCAGGAAGGGATTGCAGTGGGCAGTGTTTCCAGCCCTGCTCCCTGTCCCCCTGCACAGGGAGGGACTACGAAGGCAGCGAGTGAGTTTGTTGTGAACTCTGATTCATCTTGTGCTGGTGGCAGGTGACAGACTGGGCTGCCATGTGCCCTGTGCCCTGTGTCCTGTGCTGTTCCGCTATGGAGGGTGTGGCGTGACAGGGCAGGGCAGGGCAGGGCAGGGCAGGGCAGGGCAGGGCAGGGTGGGTGGGCACTCCGGGGTGTGCCCCTTCTCCTTTTCCCTCCCACCCTGGGAGACAGTGGGACCCATCCCACCAGTGGCCTTTTCCCAGGGGTCTTCAGGGGCCGGATGAAGGCAGGGGGAGGCTGGAGCAGCTGCTGCTGGCTCTGGAATCCTGCTCTGTCTGGCAAAGAGTGCTCTGCATTGCTCAGGGGAGCTTTGCTGTCCATGCTCCTGTTCTACCTGCCCTTCTGCCATTTTCCTTTTCAGGGAAGACATTAATTGGAACTGCCATTGGAGCCACAGTGGGAGCAGGTGAGGATCTGGCACTGGAAGAGCAGTGCTCAGGTTCACTGCCTGGTCCCAGCTCCGTGTGCCTGGGCTGGGGGCTTCAAGTACCAGGGCTGGGGAGAGTTGGGGTGCAGGTGGGATGGAGGGAAGGAGCAGCACTGGCCACTGCCGGGAATTCTGTCTGCCCCCGCTGCTGCAGCCCTGCACACTGCTCCTCTCCTGCTGCCCATGGGTGTCCCCACACCTGCACCTCCAGCTCTCGCTCCCCACTCTGGTCCCTGGGTGCTTTTGGGAAGGCCGGTTCTGGTGCTGGTGGGAGGGGGAGATGTGGGTCACAGAGAGCACCGTAACACTGCTCTGTCCTCCCTGCAGGAGTGGCACTGGTTGGCATCCCATTGATTATCAGTGCAGCGGGCTTCACAGGAGCCGGCATCGCCGCTGGCTCCCTCGCTGCCAAGATGATGTCGGCATCTGCCATCGCCAACGGTGGAGGAGTGGCTGCTGGCAGCCTCGTGTCTGTGCTGCAGTCGGTCGGTGAGTGGGGAGGGCAGGGGAGCTGGGCTTCATCTCCATGGCAGAGAACACAGGATTGTACCCAGGGCTTGCTCTAGAGCCAAACCAGCCCTTTGACTGCTCACGGGTCTGAATTGCTCCAAACTCTCTGCGTTCTTGGCTGGCTGTGTCCAGCGCTCGGTCCCTCAGCAGGCAGCCTCGATGCTCCTGGGACTTCACTCCTCGTTCTGTCTTTGCAGGAGCTGCAGGTTTCTCTCTTGGTACCAACATTGGGCTGACAACTGCACTGAGCACGGTTGGTGGAGCAACCGGTGCCTGGCTGTCCAAGGAGCAGAAAAACTCCAATGACAAATCTGAAAAAAAGGATAAAAATCCAAGTGACAAACCTGGGAAAAAGTAACTCAGGTGACGAACATGAGGAGGAGAAAACTCCAGATGAGGAATCCAGGAGGAGCCAAGCAGGTGCCTGATCCAAAGGCTGGTGAAACTTGGCAGGTCCTGGTAAACCCCCAGAACCCCTCAGGGCTTTGCCTCCCCTTTTAAAAGCTGTGAATTCGCTTGAGCAGTTCAATAAATGTGTTTTTCCTACAACAGAAATGGTGTTTCTGTGTTGCTGCAGCTCTTGGGTGCTGGTGGCATCAGAGGGTGACAGAGCACAGGGGATGTTCAGGCCCCAGGACTGATGTGCTCACTGATGGTGCCCCCAGTTCCCCTGCACTCAGTTTGGGGCAGGTGTGTAATTACAGCCCATGCCAGAGGAACAAAACCGAGTGTGAGTGGGAACACCATGTGGGAACCACCAGGTGTTGCTGTGTAGGTGATCAGCTGCAATTTTAACCATCTCTTAAAAACTACTGAGCCCTCCCTACATGAAACCTGTGAGATTCTGCTTTTAAACTGTGTATTGGTTTTACAAACTACTTTTAGATTCCAACTTCATACAGGAAAGGATGATGCATGCGCTCTTTAATTAAGGTTAAAGGGTTTTAATCACTTTCCAGAATGCAGATATGATTGAAAAAAATATTATTTTGAGGGTCTCAATAATTCACTTATTAATACCATCCATTGAACTCTATGAACTCTTGTATAAGAAAATGTCTGTTTAATATAGGTTGTGATGCACTGGTGACCTAGTTACATCTTCTGAAGGAACACTTTACAGTTATATAGCACCTTTCATCACAGGCCTGAAAAGCATCCTGTAGAATTCTGCCTCATAGTGCCCAAACGAGGCAGAAAAGCCTGGCCAATTTACACGGGGTACAAGCCAGGTACAGATTGGAAGGGACGAGACATGAGGTGTCATCGATCCTCAGGACTGATGGCAAGTGTGGGCTGGGACTGGGGGATGAGTTGGTGCCTTGGCTGGGGAGAAAGTTCAGGTAACATCACCCTCACCCTTCTCTCCAAAGCTGCAGCCTGGCTCCCTGCAGCTCAAAAAGACCTTTGCAAATTGCCCTAGCTGTTAGTGTATAAATCTGCAGAAGAGAGGATAAAAAGCCCAGGACTGGCAGGCCCAAGCTCCTCTGCTGACATATCCAAAGGCTGACTAAGACAACCGAGCTGGGGTGTGTGGCTTGTGCTGCCCACATCCACTTGGATCTTCCAAGACTAAAACCGTGTGCTTGGGATTCATTTTGAGATTTGGGGTGTAAAGCTCTGTCCAGCTTCGCTGTTTCATTGTCAGAAATTCCCTTCTCCCACCTGGCAGGTGAAACTCAGGTACCGCAGGGCTTGTTTCTTTAATAAATGCTGAATGTCTGCTAAAAATCCATCAGCTTAGGGAATGTGATGTCCACGGGACATTCCAGAGGAATCCAAGCTGCCCAAGTTCCTTTGAGCCTTTTATGACTTTGAAAACCATTCTGCATCTGTGCAACACTCTCTGGAGCAGAGCCAGCAGCGGTGCCAGTGGCTGAGCATCAAGGACCTCCTGAGTGAGATGTTTTGAATATAAAACCACGAATCTGAGGGACTTCATATTTATATTAGTGTTTTGCCATATACCATCCATTACCTGCCTCCTCAAAGCACCTTCCCAGCACCCTGTAACAGCTCGTGTGTCACTTGCTCTTCCTGGCACTTCCTCCCGCGGCGCCCGCCTCTCCCTCCCAACCCTACATACTTCTTCATATGCCCATATGGAGCCGGCCGGCCTTATGGAATGTTAAGAAGTATGTATTTTTGGGCTGGGACCCCCACGCCGGGAGCCCCCACGGCCAGCACCGTCCAGACGGCTCCTCCGGAGAGACGATGCGTCCCTGGGGCTGGTAAAAAGGAACCAGATCAACTTGCAACTGGATTTGGTCCCCTTCAACCAGCTGCAGCGGCGCATGAGCTACGGCACCCGCTGCCCCTCGCCGCTGCCGCCGGGCTGCCCTGGACGGGCTCGGGCTGAGCACTGGGTGTGGGGAGAAACGGGGATGCACAGTGGGGCTTTGGCTTGTTTTTGAGGCTGCCCGTTGCAGGGGAAATTCTTGTGCGTGCTTGATAAGAGCCAGAGAGTTTAATCGGTCAAAAACTTGTGGGAGACGCCCCGTGGAAGCCACAGGAGCCCTGGCACAGCCTCAGGAACCCCCAGCCCGGCGCGTCCTTCCCCGTCAGCTCCCGCACCTCCCGTGCCGGGCGGTCGGGGCGAAAGGGCTCCCTGGGGGACACCCCCAGGGTCTGATCCCCGAGGACAGAAGAGCCCCAGCCCTGGTCTGGCAGAGACGGCAACATCAAGACTGAATGAGAAAGTGAAACTCAGCGAGCGGTTGCAGCACATCTCGAATTTCAGAAGACCGTGCCATTCCTGGCGGGACCTTGCCGGCCACTCTTGGCTCCTCAGAGAACAAGAGACCCACAAATGGTCCCGCGGTGGCTGTTTGGGAACAGCACCCTTTATCTGTGGGGGGACAATAACGGGGAACTGCTTACCTCGCTGCACCGGAGGAGGAGCAGCAACCGAGCCCTGGACAGGGCAGGAGGCTGAGCTGGGACTGAGGGGTCTCTTTTTGTGAAGAGAGGGGACTGGGGTCTCCTGGGTCGGAGAGGGGTGGTTGGGGAACCACGCAGGGCAGCAAAGCCCCACTGACCCCCTTGCCTGCCTTGTTCTTGCTTCCCAAGGGACAAGGACTAGAGCAGATTGATTGCAGCTCTCGCTCCCTCCCAGCCCACCATGGGTAAGTTGGTACCTCAGGGGGTTGGGGCACAGGATCTCCAGTGGGATAGATCGGGGGGGAACGGGGACCCTGGGGTTCGCCCCTTCTCCCCTCTCCTTCTGGGAGTCTGCAGGGCTGAAGGAGGGTGGGGTTGGGAGAGCTGCTGCTGCCACTGAGCCCCTGCCCAGCACAGGGCACTGGGCTCCTGCCAGGAGGAGCTTTAGTACCCACACTCCTGCTCTTCTGCCATTTTCCTTCTTAGATTCCAAAGGCATCGGCATTGCATTCGCCGTTGGAATTGTCATAGGAGCTGTAGTCATAGGTGAGCGTCTGGCACGAGATCAGCTGTGCTGGGCTCCACTGGTGATGCTGCTGAGAGGGAAGGGGCAGCACTGGCCACTGCCGGGAATTCTGCCTGTCCCCACTGCTACAGCCCTGCACACTGCTCCTCTCCTGCTGCCCATGGGTGTCCCCACACCTGCACCCTCTGTCCTCGCTCCCCCGCTCTGGTCCCTGGGTTCTTTCGGGAAGGCCGGTTCTGGTGCTGGTGGCAGGGGGAGATGTGGGTCACAGAGAGCACCGTAATACTGCTCTGTCCTCCCTGCAGCAGCAGGAGGTGGTGTGCCGATGGCTCTCTGTGCAGTGGCAGCCACTAAGACCACGGCTCTTGCCTTCTCTTTGGTGGTCGGTGAGTGAGGAGGGCGGGGGAGCTGGGCTGTGCTGGGGGGAACACAGGGTTGTACCCTGCGCTTACTCTGAAGCCAAAGCAGCCCTGTAACTCCTCACTGGTCTGAATGTGCCCAAAAGGTGGGAAAGGGAGAAATCACCAACATGGTCGGAGGAGCTGGGGTAGGGGTCAAAGCTGATGGCATCCTGGGCTGTGCAGGCGGGTGTCTGCTGTGTGGCAACAACTCCTGTGTCCACTGGAAGCACTGGCCAGAGACAGAAAAGGAGAGCAGAAGGGGCTTGGATGTGCTCAGGGAGCAGAGCTTGCTGCAGGCCAATTCTCTGGCCAGACTGAGGAGACCCTTAGTGGAGAGGAATTGCTGGCAGTCCCTGCCTCGGCTTGTCCATGAGCAGGCAGCTTCGATGCTTCTGGGACATGACACTCCTGTCTTTATAGGAGGAAAACAAAAGGCCTGATTGTGCCCTGCAAGCAGCAGCAGACACCATGCTGTCCTTTGAAAGAGCTCCTGGTGACCACTGCCAATGAACAGAAACACATTTCCTTCCTTCCAAGCAGCCTGATTTGTGTCTTGCCACTGCGGGAACTTGTAAACCCCCACTGTCCCACAGCTGCCCCTTTCAAAAATTTTGGACTACCTTGGGCAATAAATGGTTTGAAAGGTTTAATAAAAGTGCATTACTGGTGTTGTGTATGTGGTGGTGCTTGGGGTGTGTCGTGGCTCATTTACCTGCCCCACACCTGGGGATTTGCTGTGCTCCAGGAAGGGATTGCAGCAGGCAGTGTTTCCAGCCTTGTTCCCTGTCCCCCTGCACAGCGAGGGGCTGGCTCCCACTGAACCCTGACAGTCCTGGCAGTCCCTGGGACCCCGGCACTGCTACAGCAAATCCTCACGGCAGCATCAAACTGCACTGCAGGGCCGGCAGAGCCCGAAGAGTGAAGTGAGTGCATCTCTGCAGCCTCGGGCTCAGGACAGCCACTCAGTTTGATTTGGGGTGGGACTGGGATGCAGGTCCAGCCAGACGTGCTCTGCCTCACTGCTCCTGCTGGGCTGGGGCCTTGTCCTGAGTCCTGGGAGCCGTGTCTGGGATTTTGATGGCCAGATCCCCTCGGAGCAGCCATGCAGGAGCTCCCGGGGTGCTGAGAGCATCCTGAGGGGAGCCCGGTTTGAACCACAAGTCCTGGGGGCTTTTGAGTTTGGGGCTGTTTGACTGGGGGGCTTCTTCATGCTTTTGATTTTGTTGCTTGGTGACTCTGGGGCTTTTTGAGTCTGGGTGCCTTTGAGTCTTGTGGTTTTGCTTTGGCTCCATCCACCCGAGCTTGTCCCCTAATTTACCCTTGGCCTTCTTTTTGTCCTTTTTGTCCTGGCTCCAGGCTGCCTTTTGTCTCTTCTGCCCTCGCAGGCTCTTGCTCGCCTTCATGTCTGTCCCACCTCCCTGTGTCTCTGCCTCCAGACTCCTGCTTTGTCCCCCACCGTGTTCCTGCCTGAGCCACCTGCATCCCACCCTGCCCGCCCCCGACCCAGCCCACGCTGCCTCCCGATCCTCCAAGTGCCCCTGTCCAGGCTCCCACACCTCCTGCCCGAGCACCGCTCACCCACCGCGTGTCCGGCCGTCCCCAGGCGGGCAGCGAGCACATCCCGCGTGCTGTGGACATCGATGGCACTTCCCGAGCTGCTGCTGGCAACTCCCGCTTTTTGTCTCTGTCTTCCTCTCTCTCTCTCTCCACTCCTTTTCCATTTTCCATTTCCTTCTCTGTCTTTCCTTTTTCGTAGGGTAACTTAATTTATTGCTTATTTTTTCATTATCAATAAACGGTTTTGAGATACACGGTTATTTCAGTTGACTTAATTTCCTTCCAGACCATCTATTTTTAAAAGAATCCCTTGCTGTTCCCCACAGTGGAAAACAACAGGCTTCCTGCAGGACCCACGCCAGAGTCCAATGTCCTGGAGATGGGGGAGCCCTAGCCCTGCCCCAGCAGAGACAGCAACACCAAGATTTAATGAGAATGAAAGTGAAACTCAAAATTGAGCCATTTCTTGTAAATGACCGGTCTTGACATTTCCTCTTGGGATCTTTCCTGCAGCACTTTGACTCTCAGAGCACAATAAGCATAGGACAGGTTGATGGTGTGGGGTGCTGGGTCCAATGGTGGGTGTTTGGGGACAGCACCCTTTCTCTGAGAGGGGGACAATAACGGGGTGCTGCTCACCTTGCTTAGAGAGAAAGATAAGCTGGAATTGAGTTACAGGCTGTGGGATGCACCTGCAGAATGCCATGGCAGCAAAGAGAAGATTATCTCCTCCGACCTTGGGAAGAAATGCCATTGGGGATGCCCTAGGGAGAGAAGTACACTCGAATCTGCCAGACCCCTGCACTGCATCTGATCACCCTAGAGAAGGTCATCAATAAAGTGTTGTTGATGTGGCAATGTCTGATAGGTCACTTAGTGAAAAAAAAAATATAAGGAAATAGTAGATCTTGCAGAAGGGTATAAAACCACCTCCTTTCTCTCAATGAATGTCCCAGTATCCCTGTGGGTCTGAGTCTCTGCCTCCTTCGTTCACACATCAGAGGAGGAGCCAGGTAACCCAGAGCCAGGCAGGAGCCTGGGTGGGGTCTGAGGAGTCTCTGCATTTATGGGGTCTCCTGGGTGGGAGAGGGGTTGTTGAGGGTGATCATGGAGGGCAGAAAAGCCCCACTGACCCCACCTGCCTGCCTTGTTCTTGCTTCCCAAGGGATCAGGTCTAGAGCAGACTCATCACAGCTCTCGCTCCCACCCAGCTCACCACGGGTAAGTTGGGTGGCTCGGCGGGACAGATTGGGGGGGGCACGGGGACCCTGGGGTTCGCCCCTTCTCCCCTCTCCTGCTGGGAGTCTGCAGGGCTGAAGGAGGGTGGGGTTGGGAGAGCTGCTGCTGCCACGGGCCCCTGTCCTGCCCAGCACAGGGCACTGGGCTCCTGCCAGGAGGAGCTTTAGTGTCCACACTCCTGCTCTTCTGCCATTTTCCTTCTTAGATTCCAAAGACATCGGCATTGCAGTTGCTGTTGGAATTGTCATAGGAGCTGTAGTCATAGGTGAGCGTCTGGCACGGGATGAGCTGTGCTTTTGGGGAGGCCGGTTCTGGTGTTGGTGGCAGGGGAAGATGTGGGTCACAGAGAGCACCCTGATGTTGTGCTGTCCTCCCTGCAGCAGCAGCAGGTGGTATGCCAGTGGCCCTCAGTGCCATGTCAGTTAGCAAGACCAAGGTTCTTGCCGTCACTTTCACAATCGGTGAGTGGGGAGGGCAGGGGAGCTGGGCTGTGCTGGCAGGTAACACAGGGTTCCTCCAAACACAGCGTTCCCCCAGGCTTCCTCTAAAGACCAACCAGTTCTTTATTTTCTCACTGGTTCAAATCTTCCCAAACTATGGGGTAGGGATCAATCCCCAATGTGGTGGGAAGAGCCAGAACCTGCTGGAGGAGGGGTCAAGGCTGAAGGCACCAGGGGTGTGCAGGCAGGTGCCTGCTCGTTGGCAAGAACTGCTGTGTCCACTGGCAGCACTGGCCAGAAGCATAAAGGGGGAGCAGAAAGGGGCTTGGATGTGCTCAGGGAGCAGAGCTTGCTGCAGGCCAAATCTCTGGCACAGTCCATGGAGACCCTTGACTCTCCCTGCCTAGGAGAAGCCATTGACTGCCTCTGCCTCATACTTGTCCCTCAGCAGGCAGCCTCAATGCTCCTGGAACATCACTCTTCTGTCTTTGCAGGGGCAAAAAGTATCGCCCGATCTGCCTGTTGAGCAGCAGCCGACTGTACAGCTACCTATGATCCATGCAATAGAATAAAAGCAAGATTCCTTCCTTCCACCCTGATTCTTCAAATGGCAGGTGCTGGAAAGCCCCATCCCACCCACAGCTTCAGCTTCAAATGGTTTGGAAAAATTTTAGTCATAAAATAATTTTAAACAATAAATGAACAGTGCTGGCATATCTGTGTGGGGGTGCTTGGTGTGTGTCGTGGTTCAGGTACCTGCCCTGCACCTGGAGATTTGCCATGCTCCAGGAAGGAATGACAGCAGACAGTGTTTCCAGCCTTGCTGCCTGTCCCTCTGCACAGCGAGGCCATATGGGCAGTGGCTTTACCTGGGCTGCACTGGGCAGAGGCCAAGGATGGGACTGGGCAGGAGGTGCTCCCATAGACCCTGCACAACTTCTGGCTTCACCATGGCCACCGGCTCCCATCCAGGCATTGGATGACTTCGTTATAAACTAGCTTGCACGGCTTTTGCTTTTACTATTAAACTGTTTCTTTCAACCCACGAGTTTTCTGGCTTTTACCCTTCCACTCTCTCCCTGATCCCGATGGGAGATGGAGGGGTAGGGGTGATGAACAAACGGCTGTGAGGTGCTTGGGGCCGGCTGGGGTTAAGTTACAACAGCCACCAGGGCTCCCAACAGGGCTCTGTTTTGGCTGCCGTGCCGTGACCCCCCAGTACAAACCGGGACCCTCGCAGTTGTCTGCCGTGACCCCACACTCTGGAACCCCCCGGTAGCCCGGCTGGGATCCCCACCTCTGTCCCGTGCCCCCCTTGCTGTATCTGACCCCCGAATAAAGACTCACGCTCAGCCCTCTGCCTCCTTCCTGGGCGTGGCTGCGACGGGGCGGTCCCGGGGCGAGCATCGGGACCGTTCCGGTCCAGCGGGCACTGCGGGCAGGTGAGCAGCGCTGCGGGCAGGTGAGCAATGCTGCGGGCAGGTGGGCAACGCTGCGGGCAGGTGAGCAACGCTGCGGGCAGGTGAGCATCATGGGCAGCACGGGCAGCGCTGCTCCCTTCCCTCTTCCACCTTCCCTGTCGTTCTCCTCTTCGTTTTCCTTTTCCTCTTCCCCTTCTCCCTCCTGCCCTCCTGCCTTTTTCCCTCTTAGCCCTGAGACACAGAGGCAAAGGAGCTGCCACGGGAGCAGTTCCCGAGCAGGTAAAGGTCTGGCACTCGGGTTCACTGCCAGACTGGAGGCTGTGAGTGCTGGGGCCAGAGAGACTCAGGATGCTGCTGTGAGGGAGGAGCAGCACTGGCCTGGAGCTGCAGGTTTCTCTCTTGGTGCCAAAATTGGGCTGACATCGATCCTACCATCGCTTGCTGTAGGAAAAAGTCTGGCAAGATGTCCAAGAAGAAGCCAGCTCCGGATGAGGAGCCTAAGAAGGAGACAATTTTAAATGAGGAACCTGGGGAGGAGACAACTCCTGATGATGAGCCCAAGGAGGAAATTTCAGATGAAGAATCCAAGGATGAGACAAATCCTGGTGACAAACCCAAGGATGAGCCTGGTGACAGTCCCAACGGTGGTCCTGCTAACAGTCCCAAGGATGGGAATAGTCCAGGTAAAGTGGAGGGGAAGTTTAGGTTAGATATCAGGAAAAAATTCTTCACTGAAAGACTGATTGGGCACTGGAATCGTCTGCCCAGGAAGGAGGTAGAGTCACTGTGTGTGGATGTGTTTAAAAAAGGACTGGATGTGGCACACAGTGCCATGGTTTAGTTGATGAGGAGGTGTTAGGTCATAGGCTGGACTTGATGATTTCAAAGATCTTTTCCAACCTAGCTCCTTCTATCATTCTTTGTGACTTCCCAAGAGAAGCCAAGCAGATGCCTGATCCCAAGATGTCTGCCAGGCAGCCTGGTAGGCACTGGGAAGCCCCAGCAGTTTGGCCACCCTCTGAAGAGCTGGGGATGTGCTGGAGTGATAGGTGTCCTGAAAGCAACGCTGCAGTGAGGTTATTGTGGTGGTGGGTGTGCAGTCAGGGCCCAGGTACCTGCCAAGTGCCTTGGGATGTGCTGTGCTGCAGGAAGGGATTGCAGTGGGCAGTGTTTCCAGCCCTGCTCCCTGTCCCCCTGCACAGGGAGGGACTACGAAGGCAGCGAGTGAGTTTGTTGTGAACTCTGATTCATCTTGTGCTGGTGGCAGGTGACAGACTGGGCTGCCATGTGCCCTGTGCCCTGTGTCCTGTGCTGTTCCGCTATGGAGGGTGTGGCGTGACAGGGCAGGGCAGGGCAGGGCAGGGCAGGGCAGGGTGGGTGGGCACTCCGGGGTGTGCCCCTTCTCCTTTTCCCTCCCACCCTGGGAGACAGTGGGACCCATCCCACCAGTGGCCTTTTCCCAGGGGTCTTCAGGGGCCGGATGAAGGCAGGGGGAGGCTGGAGCAGCTGCTGCTGGCTCTGGAATCCTGCTCTGTCTGGCAAAGAGTGCTCTGCATTGCTCAGGGGAGCTTTGCTGTCCATGCTCCTGTTCTACCTGCCCTTCTGCCATTTTCCTTTTCAGGGAAGACATTAATTGGAACTGCCATTGGAGCCACAGTGGGAGCAGGTGAGGATCTGGCACTGGAAGAGCAGTGCTCAGGTTCACTGCCTGGTCCCAGCTCCGTGTGCCTGGGCTGGGGGCTTCAAGTACCAGGGCTGGGGAGAGTTGGGGTGCAGGTGGGATGGAGGGAAGGAGCAGCACTGGCCACTGCCGGGAATTCTGTCTGCCCCCGCTGCTGCAGCCCTGCACACTGCTCCTCTCCTGCTGCCCATGGGTGTCCCCACACCTGCACCTCCAGCCCTCACTCCTCCGCTCTGGTCCCTGGGTGCTTTTGGGGAGGCCGGTTCTGGTGCTGGTGGCAGGGGGAGATGTGAGTCACAGAGAGCACCGTAACACTGCTCTGTCCTCCCAGCAGGAATGACACTGCTTAGCCCCACATTGCTTATCAGTGCAGTGGGCTTCAAAAAAGCCGGCATCGCCGCTGGCTCCCTCGCTGCCAAGATGATGTCGGCAGCTGCCATCGCCAACGGTGGAGGAGTGGCTGCTGGCAGCCCCGTGTCTGTGCTGCAGTCGGTCGGTGAGTGGGGAGGGCAGGGGAGCTGGGCTTCATCTCCATGGCAGAGAACACAGGATTGTACCCAGGGCTTGCTCTAGAGCCAAACCAGCCCTTTGACTGCTCACGGGTCTGAATTGCTCCAAACTCTCTGCGTTCTTGGCTGGCTGTGTCCAGCGCTCGGTCCCTCAGCAGGCAGCCTCGATGCTCCTGGGACTTCACACCTCGTTCTGTCTTTGCAGGAGCTGCAGGTTTCTCTTCTCCTATCACGGCTCCGCTGACAATTGGGATAAGTATGGCTGGTGCAGTATTGGGTGCCTGGCTGTCCAAGGAGCAGAAAAACTCCAAATGAAAAAATCTGAAAAAAAGGATAAAAATCCAAGTGACAAACCTGGGAAAAAGTAACTCAGGTGACGAACATGAGGAGGAGAAAACTCCAGATGAGGAATCCAGGAGGAGCCAAGCAGGTGCCTGATCCAAAGGCTGGTGAAACTTGGCAGGTGCTGGTAAACCCCCACAACCCCGTGGGGCTTAGAAAAGCTTTGAATTCGCTTGGGCAGTTCAATAAATGTGTTTTTCCTACAACAGAAATGGTGTTTCTGTGTCGCTGCAGCTCTTGGGTGCTGGTGGCATCAGAGGGTGACAGAGCACAGGGGATGTTCAGGCCCCAGGACTGATGTGCTCACTGATGGTGCCCCCAGTTCCCCTGCACTCAGTTTGGGGCAGGTGTGTAATTACAGCCCATGCCAGAGGAACAAAACCGAGTGTGAGTGGGAACACCATGTGGGAACCACCAGGTGTTGCTGTGTAGGTGATCAGCTGCAATTTTAACCATCTCTTAAAAACTACTGAGCCCTCCCTACATGAAACCTGTGAGATTCTGCTTTTAAACTGTGTATTGGTTTTACAAACTACTTTTAGATTCCAACTTCATACAGGAAAGGATGATGCATGCGCTCTTTAATTAAGGTTAAAGGGTTTTAATCGCTTTCCAGAATGCAGATATGATTGAAAAAAATATTATTTTGAGGGTCTCAATAATTCACTTTTTAATACCATCCATTGAACTCTATGAACTCTTGTATAAGAAAATGTCTGTTTAATATAGGTTGTGATGCACTGGTGACCTAGTTACATCTTCTGAAGGAACACTTTACAGTTATATAGCACCTTTCATCACAGGCCTGAAAAGCATCCTGTAGAATTCTGCCTCATAGTGCCCAAACGAGGCAGAAAAGCCTGGCCAATTTACACGGGGTACAAGCCAGGTACAGATTGGAAGGGACGAGACATGAGGTGTCATCGATCCTCAGGACTGATGGCAAGTGTGGGCTGGGACTGGGGGATGAGTTGGTGCCTTGGCTGGGGAGAAAGTTCAGGTAACATCACCCTCACCCTTCTCTCCAAAGCTGCAGCCTGGCTCCCTGCAGCTCAAAAAGACCTTTGCAAATTGCCCTAGCTGTTAGTGTATAAATCTGCAGAAGAGAGGATAAAAAGCCCAGGACTGGCAGGCCCAAGCTCCTCTGCTGACATATCCAAAGGCTGACTAAGACAACCGAGCTGGGGTGTGTAGCTTGTGCTGCCCACATCCACTTGGATCTTCCAAGACTAAAACCGTGTGCTTGGGATTCATTTTGAGATTTGGGGTGTAAAGCTCTGTCCAGCTTCGCTGTTTCATTGTCAGAAATTCCCTTCTCCCACCTGGCAGGTGAAACTCAGGTACCGCAGGTCTTGTTTCTTTAATAAATGCTGAATGTCTGCTAAAAATCCATCAGCTTAGGGAATGTGATGTCCACGGGACATTCCAGAGGAATCCAAGCTGCCCAAGTTCCTTTGAGCCTTTTATGACTTCGAAAACCATTCTGCATCTGTGCAACACTCTCTGGAGCAGAGCCAGCAGCGGTGCCAGTGGCTGAGCATCAAGGACCTCCTGAGTGAGATGTTTTGAATATAAAACCACGAATCTGAGGGACTTCATATTTATATTAGTGTTTTGCCATATACCATCCATTACCTGGCTCCTCAAAGCACCATCCCAGCACCCTGTAACAGCTCGTGTGTCACTTGCTCTTCCTGGCACTTCCTCCCGCGGCGCCCGCCTCTCCCTCCCAACCCTACATACTTCTTCATATGCCCATATGGAGCCGGCCGGCCTTATGGAATGTTAAGAAGTATGTATTTTTGGGCTGGGACCCCCACGCCGGGAGCCCCCACGGCCAGCACCGTCCAGACGGCTCCTCCGGAGAGACGATGCGTCCCTGGGGCTGGTAAAAAGGAACCAGATCAACTTGCAACTGGATTTGGTCCCCTTCAACCAGCTGCAGCGGCGCATGAGCTACGGCACCCGCTGCCCCTCGCCGCTGCCGCCGGGCTGCCCTGGACGGGCTCGGGCTGAGCACTGGGTGTGGGGAGAAACGGGGATGCACAGTGGGGCTTTGGCTTGTTTTTGAGGCTGCCCGTTGCAGGGGAAATTCTTGTGCGTGCTTGATAAGAGCCAGAGAGTTTAATCGGTCAAAAACTTGTGGGAGACGCCCCGTGGAAGCCACAGGAGCCCTGGCACAGCCTCAGGAACCCCCAGCCCGGCGCGTCCTTCCCACTCAGCTCCCGCACCTCCCGTGCCGGGCGGTCGGGGCGAAAGGGCTCCCTGGGGGACACCCCCAGGGTCTGATCCCCGAGGACAGAAGAGCTCCAGCCCTGGTCTGGCAGAGACGGCAACATCAAGACTGAATGAGAAAGTGAAACTCAGCGAGCGGTTGCAGCACATCTCGAATTTCAGAAGACCGTGCCATTCCTGGCGGGACCTTGCCGGCCACTCTTGGCTCCTCAGAGAACAAGAGACCCACAAGTGGTCCCGCGGTGGCTGTTTGGGAACAGCACCCTTTATCTGTGGGGGGACAATAACGGGGAACTGCTTACCTCGCTGCACCGGAGGAGGAGCAGCAACCGAGCCCTGGACAGGGCAGGAGGCTGAGCTGGGACTGAGGGGTCTCTTCTTGTGAAGAGAAGGGACTGGGGTCTCCTGGGTCGGAGAGGGGTAGTTGGGGGAACCACGCAGGGCAGCAAAGCCCCACTGACCCCCTTGCCTGCCTTGTTCTTGCTTCCCAAGGGACAAGGACTAGAGCAGATTCATTGCAGCTCTCGCTCCCTCCCAGCCCACCATGGGTAAGTTGGTACCTCAGGGGGTTGGGCCACAGGACCTCCAGTGGGATAGATCGAGGGGGAACGGGGACCCTGGGGTTCGCCCCTTCTCCCCTCTCCTGCTGGGAGTCTGCAGGGCTGAAGGAGGGTGGGGTTGGGAGAGCTGCTGCTGCCACTGAGCCCCTGCCCAGCACAGGGCACTGGGTTCTTGCCAGGAGGAGCTTTAGTACCCACACTCCTGCTCTTCTGCCATTTTCCTTCTTAGATTCCAAAGGCATCGGCATTGCATTCGCCGTTGGAATTGTCATAGGAGCTGTAGTCATAGGTGAGCGTCTGGCACGAGATCAGCTGTGCTGGGCTCCACTGGTGATGCTGCTGAGAGGGAAGGGGCAGCACTGGCCACTGCCGGGAATTCTGCCTGTCCCCACTGCTGCAGCCCTGCACACTGCTCCTCTCCTGCTGCCCATGGGTGTCCCCACACCTGCACCCTCTGTCCTCGCTCCCCCGCTCTGGTCCCTGGGTTCTTTCGGGAAGGCCGGTTCTGGTGCTGGTGGCAGGGGGAGATGTGGGTCACAGAGAGCACCCTAACACGGCTCTGTCCTCCCTGCAGCAGCAGGAGGTGGTGTGCCGATGGCTCTCTGTGCAGTGGCAGCCACTAAGACCACGGCTCTTGCCTTCTCTTTGGTGGTCGGTGAGTGAGGAGGGCGGGGGAGCTGGGCTGTGCTGGGGGGAACACAGGGTTGTACCCTGCGCTTACTCTGAAGCCAAAGCAGCCCTGTAACTCCTCACTGGTCTGAATGTGCCCAAAAGGTGGGAAAGGGAGAAATCACCAACATGGTCGGAGGAGCTGGGGTAGGGGTCAAAGCTGATGGCATCCTGGGCTGTGCAGGCGGGTGTCTGCTGTGTGGCAACAACTCCTGTGTCCACTGGAAGCACTGGCCAGAGACAGAAAAGGAGAGCAGAAGGGGCTTGGATGTGCTCAGGGAGCAGAGCTTGCTGCAGGCCAATTCTCTGGCCAGACTGAGGAGACCCTTAGTGGAGAGGAATTGCTGGCAGTCCCTGCCTCGGCTTGTCCATGAGCAGGCAGCTTCGATGCTTCTGGGACATGACACTCCTGTCTTTATAGGAGGAAAACAAAAGGCCTGATTGTGCCCTGCAAGCAGCAGCAGACACCATGCTGTCCTTTGAAAGAGCTCCTGGTGACCACTGCCAATGAACAGAAACACATTTCCTTCCTTCCAAGCAGCCTGATTTGTGTCTTGCCACTGCGGGAACTTGTAAACCCCCACTGTCCCACAGCTGCCCCTTTCAAAAATTTTGGACTACCTTGGGCAATAAATGGTTTGAAAGGTTTAATAAAAGTGCATTACTGGTGTTGTGTATGTGGTGGTGCTTGGGGTGTGTCGTGGCTCATTTACCTGCCCCACACCTGGGGATTTGCTGTGCTCCAGGAAGGGATTGCAGCAGGCAGTGTTTCCAGCCTTGCTCCCTGTCCCCCTGCACAGCGAGGGGCTGGCTCCCACTGAACCCTGACAGTCCTGGCAGTCCCTGGGACCCCGGCACTGCTACAGCAAATCCTCACGGCAGCATCAAACTGCACTGCAGGGCCGGCAGAGCCCGAAGAGTGAAGTGAGTGCATCTCTGCAGCCTCGGGCTCAGGACAGCCACTCAGTTTGATTTGGGGTGGGACAGGGATGCAGGTCCTGCCAGACGTGCTCTGCCTCACTGCTCCTGCTGGGCTGGGGCCTTGTCCTGAGTCCTGGGAGCCGTGTCTGGGATTTTGATGGCCAGATCCCCTCGGAGCAGCCATGCAGGAGCTCCCGGGGTGCTGAGAGCATCCTGAGGGGAGCCCGGTTTGAACCACAAGTCCTGGGGGCTTTTGAGTTTGGGGCTGTTTGACTGGGGGGCTTCTTCATGCTTTTGATTTTGTTGCTTGGTGACTCTGGGGCTTTTTGAGTCTGGGTGCCTTTGAGTCTTGTGGTTTTGCTTTGGCTCCATCCACCCGAGCTTGTCCCCTAATTTACCCTTGGCCTTCTTTTTGTCCTTTTTGTCCTGGCTCCAGGCTGCCTTTTGTCTCTTCTGCCCTCGCAGGCTCTTGCTCGCCTTCACCTCTGTCCCACCTCCCTGTGTCTCTGCCTCCAGACTCCTGCTTTGTCCCCCACCGTGTTCCTGCCTGAGCCACCTGCATCCCACCCTGCCCGCCCCCGACCCAGCCCACGCTGCCTCCCGATCCTCCAAGTGCCCCTGTCCAGGCTCCCACACCTCCTGCCCGAGCACCGCTCACCCACCGCGTGTCCGGCCGTCCCCAGGCGGGCAGCGAGCACATCCCGCGTGCTGTGGACATCGATGGCACTTCCCGAGCTGCTGCTGGCAACTCCCGCTTTTTGTCTCTGTCTTCCTCTCTCTCTTTCTACACTCCTTTTCCATTTTCCATTTCCCATTTCCTTCTCTGTCTTTCCTTTTTCGTAGGGTAACTTAATTTATTGCTTATTTTTTCATTATCAATAAACGGTTTTGAGATACACGGTTATTTCAGTTGACTTAATTTCCTTCCAGACCATCTATTTTTAAAAGAATCCCTTGCTGTTCCCCACAGTGGAAAACAACAGGCTTCCTGCAGGACCCACGCCAGAGTCCAATGTCCTGGAGATGGGGGAGCCCTAGCCCTGCCCCAGCAGAGACAGCAACACCAAGATTTAATGAGAATGAAAGTGAAACTCAAAATTGAGCCATTTCTTGTAAATGACCGGTCTTGACATTTCCTCTTGGGATCTTTCCTGCAGCACTTTGACTCTCAGAGCACAATAAGCATAGGACAGGTTGATGGTGTGGGGTGCTGGGTCCAATGGTGGGTGTTTGGGGACAGCACCCTTTCTCTGAGAGGGGGACAATAACGGGGTGCTGCTCACCTTGCTTAGAGAGAAAGATAAGCTGGAATTGAGTTACAGGCTGTGGGATGCACCTGCAGAATGCCATGGCAGCAAAGAGAAGATTATCTCCTCCGACCTTGGGAAGAAATGCCATTGGGGATGCCCTAGGGAGAGAAGTACACTCGAATCTGCCAGACCCCTGCACTGCATCTGATCACCCTAGAGAAGGTCATCAATAAAGTGTTGTTGATGTGGCAATGTCTGATAGGTCACTTAGTGAAAAAAAAAATATAAGGAAATAGTAGATCTTGCAGACGGGTATAAAACCACCTCCTTTCTCTCAATGAATGTCCCAGTATCCCTGTGGGTCTGAGTCTCTGCCTCCTTCGTTCACACATCAGAGGAGGAGCCAGGTAACCCAGAGCCAGGCAGGAGCCTGGGTGGGGTCTGAGGAGTCTCTGTATTTATGGGGTCTCCTGGGTGGGAGAGGGGTTGCTGAGGGTGATCATGGAGGGCAGAAAAGCCCCACTGACCCCACCTGCCTGCCTTGTTCTTGCTTCCCAAGGGATCAGGACTAGAGCAGACTCATCACAGCTCTCGCTCCCACCCAGCTCACCACGGGTAAGTTGGGTGGCTCGGCGGGACAGATTGGGGGGGGCACGGGGACCCTGGGGTTCGCCCCTTCTCCCCTCTCCTGCTGGGAGTCTGCAGGGCTGAAGGAGGGTGGGGTTGGGAGAGCTGCTGCTGCCACGGGCCCCTGTCCTACCCAGCACAGGGCACTGGGCTCCTGCCAGGAGGAGCTTTAGTGTCCACACTCCTGCTCTTCTGCCATTTTCCTTCTTAGATTCCAAAGACATCGGCATTGCAGTTGCTGTTGGAATTGTCATAGGAGCTGTAGTCATAGGTGAGTGTCTGGCACGGGATGAGCTGTGCTTTTGGGGAGGCCGGTTCTGGTGTTGGTGGCAGGGGAAGATGTGGGTCACAGAGAGCACCCTGATGTTGTGCTGTCCTCCCTGCAGCAGCAGCAGGTGGTATGCCAGTGGCCCTCAGTGCCATGTCAGTTAGCAAGACCAAGGTTCTTGCCGTCACTTTCACAATCGGTGAGTGGGGAGGGCAGGGGAGCTGGGCTGTGCTGGCAGGTAACACAGGGTTCCTCCAAACACAGCGTTCCCCCAGGCTTCCTCTAAAGACCAACCAGTTCTTTATCTTCTCACTGGTTCAAATCTTCCCAAACTATGGGGTAGGGATCAATCCCCAATGTGGTGGGAAGAGCCAGAACCTGCTGGAGGAGGGGTCAAGGCTGAAGGCACCAGGGGTGTGCAGGCAGGTGCCTGCTCGTTGGCAAGAACTGCTGTGTCCACTGGCAGCACTGGCCAGAAGCATAAAGGGGGAGCAGAAAGGGGCTTGGATGTGCTCAGGGAGCAGAGCTTGCTGCAGGCCAAATCTCTGGCACAGTCCATGGAGACCCTTGACTCTCCCTGCCTAGGAGAAGCCATTGACTGCCTCTGCCTCATACTTGTCCCTCAGCAGGCAGCCTCAATGCTCCTGGAACATCACTCTTCTGTCTTTGCAGGGGCAAAAAGTATCGCCCGATCTGCCTGTTGAGCAGCAGCCGACTGTACAACTACCTATGATCCATGCAATAGAATAAAAGCAAGATTCCTTCCTTCCACCCTGATTCTTCAAATGGCAGGTGCTGGAAAGCCCCATCCCACCCACAGCTTCAGCTTCAAATGGCTTGGAAAAATTTTAGTCATAAAATAATTTTAAACAATAAATGAACAGTGCTGGCATATCTGTGTGGGGGTGCTTGGTGTGTGTCGTGGTTCAGGTACCTGCCCTGCACCTGGAGATTTGCCATGCTCCAGGAAGGAATGACAGCAGACAGTGTTTCCAGCCTTGCTGCCTGTCCCTCTGCACAGCGAGGCCATATGGGCAGTGGCTTTACCTGGGCTGCACTGGGCAGAGGCCAAGGATGGGACTGGGCAGGAGGTGCTCCCATAGACCCTGCACAACTTCTGGCTTCACCATGGCCACCGGCTCCCATCCAGGCATTGGATGACTTCGTTATAAACTAGCTTGCACGGCTTTTGCTTTTACTATTAAACTGTTTCTTTCAACCCACGAGTTTTCTGGCTTTTACCCTTCCACTCTCTCCCTGATCCCGATGGGAGATGGAGGGGTAGGGGTGATGAACAAACGGCTGTGAGGTGCTTGGGGCCGGCTGGGGTTAAGCTACAACAGCCACCAGGGCTCCCAACAGGGCTCTGTTTTGGCTGCCGTGCCGTGACCCCCCAGTACAAACCGGGACCCTCGCAGTTGTCTGCCGTGACCCCACACTCTGGAACCCCCCGGTAGCCCGGCTGGGATCCCCACCTCTGTCCCGTGCCCCCCTTGCTGTATCTGACCCCCGAATAAAGACTCACGCTCAGCCCTCTGCCTCCTTCCTGGGCGTGGCTGCGACGGGGCGGTCCCGGGGCGAGCATCGGGACCGTTCCGGTCCAGCGGGCACTGCGGGCAGGTGAGCAGCGCTGCGGGCAGGTGAGCAATGCTGCGGGCAGGTGGGCAACGCTGCGGGCAGGTGAGCAACGCTGCGGGCAGGTGGGCATCATGGGCAGCACGGGCAGCGCTGCTCCCTTCCCTCTTCCACCTTCCCTGTCGTTCTCCTCTTCGTTTTCCTTTTCCTCTTCCCCTTCTCCCTCCCGCCCTCCTGCCTTTTTCCCTTAGCCCTGAGACACAGAGGCAAAGGAGCTGCCACGGGAGCAGTTCCCGAGCAGGTAAAGGTCTGGCACTCGGGTTCACTGCCAGACTGGAGGCTGTGAGTGCTGGGGCCAGAGAGACTCAGGATGCTGCTGTGAGGGAGGAGCAGCACTGGCCTGGAGCTGCAGGTTTCTCTCTTGGTGCCAAAATTGGGCTGACATCGATCCTACCATCGCTTGCTGTAGGAAAAAGTCTGGCAAGATGTCCAAGAAGAAGCCAGCTCCGGATGAGGAGCCTAAGAAGGAGACAATTTTAAATGAGGAACCTGGGGAGGAGACAACTCCTGGTGATGAGCCCAAGGAGGAAATTTCAGATGAAGAATCCAAGGATGAGACAAATCCTGGTGACAAACCCAAGGATGAGCCTGGTGACAGTCCCAACGGTGGTCCTGCTAACAGTCCCAAGGATGGGAATAGTTTAGGTAAAGTGGAGGGGAAGTTTAGGTTAGATATCAGGAAAAAAATTCTTCACTGAAAGACTGATTGGGCACTGGAATCGTCTGCCCAGGAAGGAGGTAGAGTCACTGTGTGTGGATGTGTTTAAAAAAGGACTGGATGTGGCACACAGTGCCATGGTTTAGTTGATGAGGAGGTGTTAGGTCATAAGCTGGACTTGATGATTTCAAAGATCTTTTCCAACCTAGCTCCTTCTATCATTCTTTGTGACTTCCCAAGAGAAGCCAAGCAGATGCCTGATCCCAAGATGTCTGCCAGGCAGCCTGGTAGGCACTGGGAAGCCCCAGCAGTTTGGCCACCCTCTGAAGAGCTGGGGATGTGCTGGAGTGATAGGTGTCCTGAAAGCAACGCTGCAGTGAGGTTATTGTGGTGGTGGGTGTGCAGTCAGGGCCCAGGTACCTGCCAAGTGCCTTGGGATGTGCTGTGCTGCAGGAAGGGATTGCAGTGGGCAGTGTTTCCAGCCCTGCTCCCTGTCCCCCTGCACAGGGAGGGACTACGAAGGCAGCGAGTGAGTTTGTTGTGAACTCTGATTCATCTTGTGCTGGTGGCAGGTGACAGACTGGGCTGCCATGTGCCCTGTGCCCTGTGTCCTGTGCTGTTCCGCTATGGAGGGTGTGGCGTGACAGGGCAGGGCAGGGCAGGGCAGGGCAGGGCAGGGCAGGGTGGGTGGGCACTCCGGGGTGTGCCCCTTCTCCTTTTCCCTCCCACCCTGGGAGACAGTGGGACCCATCCCACCAGTGGCCTTTTCCCAGGGGTCTTCAGGGGCCGGATGAAGGCAGGGGGAGGCTGGAGCAGCTGCTGCTGGCTCTGGAATCCTGCTCTGTCTGGCAAAGAGTGCTCTGCATTGCTCAGGGGAGCTTTGCTGTCCATGCTCCTGTTCTACCTGCCCTTCTGCCATTTTCCTTTTCAGGGAAGACATTAATTGGAACTGCCATTGGAGCCACAGTGGGAGCAGGTGAGGATCTGGCACTGGAAGAGCAGTGCTCAGGTTCACTGCCTGGTCCCAGCTCCGTGTGCCTGGGCTGGGGGCTTCAAGTACCAGGGCTGGGGAGAGTTGGGGTGCAGGTGGGATGGAGGGAAGGAGCAGCACTGGCCACTGCCGGGAATTCTGTCTGCCCCCGCTGCTGCAGCCCTGCACACTGCTCCTCTCCTACTGCCCATGGGTGTCCCCACACCTGCACCTCCAGCCCTCGCTCCTCCGCTCTGGTCCCTGGGTGCTTTTGGGAAGGCCGGTTCTGGTGCTGGTGGGAGGGGGAGATGTGGGTCACAGAGAGCACCGTAACACTGCTCTGTCCTCCCTGCAGGAGTGGCACTGGTTGGCATCCCATTGATTATCAGTGCAGTGGGCTTCACAGGAGCCGGCATCGCCGCTGGCTCCCCCGCTGCCAAGATGATGTCGGCAACTGCCATCGCCAACGGTGGAGGAGTGGCTGCTGGCAGCCCCGTGTCTGTGCTGCAGTCGGTCGGTGAGTGGGGAGGGCAGGGGAGCTGGGCTTCATCTCCATGGCAGAGAACACAGGATTGTACCCAGGGCTTGCTCTAGAGCCAAACCAGCCCTTTGACTGCTCACGGGTCTGAATTGCTCCAAACTCTCTGCGTTCTTGGCTGGCTGTGTCCAGCGCTCGGTCCCTCAGCAGGCAGCCTCGATGCTCCTGGGACTTCACACCTCGTTCTGTCTTTGCAGGAGCTGCAGGTTTCTCTCCTCCTACCCAGGCTCGGCTGACAACTGGGATGAGCACGGTTGGTGCAGTATTGGGTGCCTGGCTGTCCAAGTAACCTACAAATGACAAATCTGAAAAAACCGATAAAAATCCAAGTGACAAACCTGGGAAAAAGTAACTCAGGTGACGAACATGAGGAGGAGAAAACTCCAGATGAGGAATCCAGGAGGAGCCAAGCAGGTGCCTGATCCCAAGGCTGGTGAAACTTGGCAGGTCCTGGTAAACCCCCAGAACCCCTCAGGGCTTTGCCTCCCCTTTTAAAAGCTGTGAATTCGCTTGAGCAGTTCAATAAATGTGTTTTTCCTACAACAGAAATGGTGTTTCTGTGTTGCTGCAGCTCTTGGGTGCTGGTGGCATCAGAGGGTGACAGAGCACAGGGGATGTTCAGGCCCCAGGACTGATGTGCTCACTGATGGTGCCCCCAGTTCCCCTGCACTCAGTTTGGGGCAGGTGTGTAATTACAGCCCATGCCAGAGGAACAAAACCGAGTGTGAATGGGAACACCATGTGGGAACCACCAGGTGTTGCTGTGTAGGTGATCAGCTGCAATTTTAACCATCTCTTAAAAACTACTGAGCCCTCCCTACATGAAACCTGTGAGATTCTGCTTTTAAACTGTGTATTGGTTTTACAAACTACTTTTAGATTCCAACTTCATACAGGAAAGGATGATGCATGCGCTCTTTAATTAAGGTTAAAGGGTTTTAATCACTTTCCAGAATGCAGATATGATTGAAAAAAATATTATTTTGAGGGTCTCAATAATTCACTTTTTAATACCATCCATTGAACTCTATGAACTCTTGTATAAGAAAATGTCTGTTTAATATAGGTTGTGATGCACTGGTGACCTAGTTACATCTTCTGAAGGAACACTTTACAGTTATATAGCACCTTTCATCACAGGCCTGAAAAGCATCCTGTAGAATTCTGCCTCATAGTGCCCAAACGAGGCAGAAAAGCCTGGCCAATTTACACGGGGTACAAGCCAGGTACAGATTGGAAGGGACGAGACATGAGGTGTCATCGATCCTCAGGACTGATGGCAAGTGTGGGCTGGGACTGGGGGATGAGTTGGTGCCTTGGCTGGGGAGAAAGTTCAGGTAACATCACCCTCACCCTTCTCTCCAAAGCTGCAGCCTGGCTCCCTGCAGCTCAAAAAGACCTTTGCAAATTGCCCTAGCTGTTAGTGTATAAATCTGCAGAAGAGAGGATAAAAAGCCCAGGACTGGCAGGCCCAAGCTCCTCTGCTGACATATCCAAAGGCTGACTAAGACAACCGAGCTGGGGTGTGTGGCTTGTGCTGCCCACATCCACTTGGATCTTCCAAGACTAAAACCGTGTGCTTGGGATTCATTTTGAGATTTGGGGTGTAAAGCTCTGTCCAGCTTCGCTGTTTCATTGTCAGAAATTCCCTTCTCCCACCTGGCAGGTGAAACTCAGGTACCGCAGGGCTTGTTTCTTTAATAAATGCTGAATGTCTGCTACAAATCCATCAGCTTAGGGAATGTGATGTCCACTGGACATTCCAGAGGAATCCAAGCTGCCCAAGTTCCTTTGAGCCTTTTATGACTTTGAAAACCATTCTGCATCTGTGCAACACTCCCTGGAGCAGAGCCAGCAGCGGTGCCAGTGGCTGAGCATCAAGGACCTCCTGAGTGAGATGTTTTGAATATAAAACCAAGAATCTGAGGGACTTCATATTTATATTAGTGTTTTGCCATATACCATCCATTACCTGCCTCCTCAAAGCACCTTCCCAGCACCCTGTAACAGCTCGTGTGTCACTTGCTCTTCCTGGCATGTCCAAAATCGTTCCCTCTGAAAGCACAACACAACAGAAAACTTCTGGAATGCTCTTTGGGATTGTGGTGGGGAAACTGAAGAAAAAAAAGCAAGTTCTTATAGCTCTGCTCCCGGAAGATGTTAGGGCCAGTGGTCAGACTAAATGAGTAATTTCTTCCTTAGTTTAAAAAAGTCCATGTAAAAAAGAGCTGGGATCAACTTCATAACAAATACAGTAAGATTGTGTAAAACCATTTGACCCCCCCTTCATTTCCAAGGCAATTGTTTCCTCCTGGGGAAGATGCAAAAACAGAATCAGTCCTCCCTGCTCAGCTCTGTGGCCGTGGTGCTGGACCAAAGGGATTTCCCTGTAAGGCAAAGGAGGGGATCCTGTGGGGAATGTTCTGTCACGTCACCTGTTGCAGGTGTGAAGCTCTGGCAACATGAGACAAGACCTGCAGCTCTCAGAGGCACAACACACCCATTTCAGTGCTCCCAAAACTCCTTCTAGCCTTTCTCCTCAAAAATGGTCTGTGATTTTTAGGTACTTTGGTGCTCGTACACGGGTTTAAAAAGAAAACAAAAAAACCCAAGAGTTAATGCTCAGGAGCTCAACGGCTCAAAACTTATTTCTTACATATCATCTTACAGGGCTGATGATACTACAGGGGAAGTACTGCCAGGGAGCAGCTCTTTAATGAAGACAGCAAATCTTTGTTTTGCCTCTGGAATGTTTAAAATGGATGACAGGTCAAGGAAGAACGGGGAAGAACCTGAGGGGATTAAAGTTCCAGCCATGCCAGGCAGTTACAAGCAGAGAAAGCATTCAGTGGACGAGCATTCGTTTTGGTTTCTTTGTTTGTTAAGGCAACCCTGAAACTGCTATTCAAGGGACTGGGGAGTTACTGAGATTGTTACCAAAAATACCAATGATTTTATTCCACATTTGTCTGAATCACATCTCTGAGCCCTGGCACTGAACCAGCAGCACACCTGGGGACACGTGACAGGGACTTTGCTGCTGTTTTAGGTCTCCAAGGAGTTGGAAACTATTCCAGAGAAATCCTGGGGTGGTTTCTTAAGAAGTAGTTGGCAGAATAATTCCCAAGGTAATTTGACTTCCTTTTGCACCCAGTTCTGTGGCTTTCAACGTGCCCTCAGTTCCCTTCTTTAGTGAACTGAAGCCAGGATGGAGCAGCAGGTTTGCACCAAGCACCTCCTGCACTGAGAGCTGCTGGCACCCTGGTAGCAGGAAATTTTCTATTTTTCTTTCTCACACCCATTTTTATTGCTTCTCTGTCCACACTGAAACTACAGTTTAAGACTGGATGTGGCACTCAGTGCCATGGTCTTGTTGACATGCTGGTGTTACGTCTCAGTGTGGACTCGATGATCTCAAAGGTCTTTTCCAGCCCAGTTAACTCAGCAGGACACAGCATGATTTTTCTGTTTAAAAGAATATCTCAATAAATCTTGTATGCTCAGCAGTCAGAAATGCTGATTACAAACAAGTTTGTGCTCAGAACTTTGAGCCTGTGTGTATTATCTACAAATACTTTATACTTTAATCCTTCAAGGCAATTCTTCTTTTTGTATCAGTGTGAACTTGAGCTGGGCTGACAAGAAATCCCTCAAGAGACAAAAATAGCCCAGGCAGACATGGGAAAAGCAGACCATTGCCAAAGGGCCTTCGAGCAGGAGTGAAATAGAAATTAAAACTACTTACTGTGTTAATTATTACCATGTAACTGCAACGAAATGTTTCTCATGTCACAGCCACCAAGTCAAAGGAGTTTAAGGTGTTTAACAAATCTGCTCTCAGCCAGTGAAAGCTGAAGTGATTTCACTTGCCTTGCTGAGAGAATCTGAGAGGCAAGTATCTTTCATTCCAAGTGCCTGCAAAAAACTGACCTCAATGAAAGTGTTCCCAGACAAGAAACAAAGAGGATGTTCAGAGAAAAAGTGTTTCTCATAAGGTACAAATATGCTACGTTATTCTATGGGAATATTTCTGTTAAAGTCTATTGAGGAACACTCATCTTTGGGATTATTTTTCACACCATCCACACCTGAGGAAAGCCTGTCCTCCCCACAGCCTGTCCTCACTGCTGCCTTGCTCATTCCCAGGGGGGTCAGGGGAGGAGGGAGCAGGCAAGGGCAGTGTGCTGCACCCCCAGCAGTTGCCCAGCAGACCCAGGAATTTCTGAGCCTCCCCCTGTGCTACGGCCACTGAGGCTCTGGGCCATCTCAGACATTCTTAATCCCCTACAAACTAATCTTTCCAGAATGATTCTGTTTTCCCTGAACTTCCCAATCCACACGGCTCTGCCTACAATTTCACTGTTCAATGTAACAATGGGGAGGGGCAGGCTGGTGTTCACGGAGCAAGAACTGAGTCTGCAGGAGCATCCCTGTGCTGAGAAGTGGCCAAAACATCTCCCCTGGGAATGCTGGGCCATGGAGAAAGCAGAACCTTTGCTCAGAAATGACAGACACAGATGGGGTTTGGTCAGACAGAATCAGGGGCAGGTTTTACTTTTCACATAATTTTCTGTATTAAAAAATACATCAGTGAAATCTGTTACAGGCAGGGACAGGACTACCGAGTACACAACGTCAATAGACTACTTTCTGATTTTATTTTTGTTAAATTACTTTTGTAACTGCTAAAAAAATAATTAAAAAAAACCAACCAACCGAAACAGAACAAAAAACCTGAAATATTATTCAAGGCTGTTGATTTTCATCTCTTGAAACTTTAGTGACAGCTCAAATATCAGACCCCTGTTACAGAAGATGGATAACTGACCAGAGCTGGATAAAAACCATACAATTCTCCTCTTCAAAAATAATTTGGGTTTCCAATGAATTTGTGACCACTGGTCATCAGAAACACACACCTAGAGCTTGAGAAAACAGAGATACAGACAGTATCTGATAATTCCTGTCCTCTAAACACCACATGGGAGCTTTTCTCTTCCAAAAGACTCAGTAACAGCCAAGCCTTAAAAAAAAATCTCTTTCAATTTCCAACACTATGACTAAATCTCTTTGAGTGGGGTGGGATAAAAACACATATGGTCATTTTCTACCACAGTTCTGTTGTCAGAAGTAATACTGCATCCTTTGTACAACACTGCCCGTGTTGCAAAGGTGGAAAGAGAAAGAGTGTGTGTGTATTTCTGTTTGAAATGATAAAGCCCTCTCTAGATTTGCCTTACAAAATACTCAAACCCATAGGAGTAGGGAAAGAGGAGAAAGGAAAGCTGCCTTAAGGGAAATAAACTTTCCACGCACCACAGTACTTGCTGGGTTATATGGACAGACTGCAGAGATACTGGGCTGGGAAAGGGATTCTGCACAGAGCCCAGGACATCCCCTCCTGGACATTCCCCAAAAGGTCACTCAGAAGTTTGACCTACAGCACCTCTTCCAACAGAGCGAGAGCTGGCGCGAGCCCGGAGCGGGAGCTGGAGCCTGACCTCGTGTGACCAGTTAACAGCAGCCAGAGCTGTCCATTGGGATGGCCAGTGGCTCCTGCCTTCCTAACATTTGATCCCAGTTTCAAAAAAAAAAAAAAAAAATTATAAAAGTGTACGTGTAGGTGTATTTATAACGGAAGGTGTCTGCTTGTCTAAACCTCACCCCTTTTCTCTCGTATCCTCTGGAAGAGCTCGAGGATCTCCACGTGTTCCTTGGCAGCAAGGGCTGCCAGCCAGCAGGCTGGGAAGTCACCTGAGCCACAATCTAGCTCTCCATGCCCAACAGTGTGAGGGTAGATTTTACACAACCATTTTCCTTAAAAATATCTCACAACTTTTAAAAATCCTAAACAGATAAAGGATTTATGCACCAATCCAATAGGTGAGTTCCACTTGGATTTGTTCTGAGGATTGATCGGTGCCACAGGACGTTGAGATTTGCAGCTTACACAGCTTGCTTCCATCCAGTTCCAGTTTGTACATCCACTGTGGTACAAAATCTGCCTGTAGGTGACATCATCTTGGCTTATTTGATACATATTTTCCAAAGGATGGACGTATTCACATTTTGGTGCTTCTGACGTGTATTCAAAGGAAAATACCCCACTGCAGTTAGTCTGATAACTCAATATCAGAGTCCTCTGATTTGACTTTGGCAAGTTCTTCGTGTACCTCCCTCACCATAAGAATCCTTGTTAACATGATGTCCAAGGTTCCTGGGTCTATTGGCAATGTGGAATACCATATGGGGCTGTTGGGAACACAGGAGCGCTCGGGCTGCAGGTAGAACACATCACTCCTCTGCTTCACGCTTTCAGAGCTGCCAATGCAAAGGAAACAAGGTTTTGGAACATCAGGCTGCATTTACAACCCTACCAAAAGTTTGAGAGAGAGTCAGCAAAGAAATCCAAGTTACACTGAGATGACAACACTGTCTCCCATTTCCTAGCAGGAACAGTTAAGTTGTTTCCAGGTCACTCAGCATTAGTTGCTTATAAAGAAACAAAGAAAATCAAAGTAACTTCTTTACAGCAGTGGTTCTTCAGCATCATCCAATTAATAGTAGAGTGATAAATGCATTTGACACGCAATCTCTGAGTGACACTGGTTCTAGGATTCCTGCATAATGTGGACAAGTGGAAATGGCCTCAAGGCTTAGAGTGGACATTAGTGAAAATTTCTTCACTGAAAGGGTTGTCCAGCCCTGTCACAGTTGCCCAGGGCAGTGGTGGAGTCCCTGTCCCTTCTTATTTACCAGAGAGATCTACCAGCCATGTGGATGTGGCACCTGAGGACATGAGTTGTAGTGCCCTTGGCACTGCTGGGGGAACAGCTGAATTTGATTAGGTTAGAGGGTTTTTTGAACCTAAATGATTCTAAGGTGTTATTTAAGAGCAAGAAAACGAAATCCCAGCTTGTCTGGCCATGCTGCAATGCTAAGCCCATCTGCTTGAAAGCCTGACTGACCCCAAGGCAGCTTCCAGGCTCTGGTAGGGTCCTAAAGTCCCTAGAGCCTGGATCCCTCATGCCTGGCTTCGAGATAATCACACCAAAACAGCAAAGGGAATTTGTACTGCTGCCTGCACCACTGCAGAGGCTCAGCTATGAATACGATGGGGAGCATGAAAATGCTTTCCCAGCCCCAAAACAACTAAAAGCCTCTAATAATGTGTCAGTGAAGACAAGGAAGGTAAGAAGAGGGAGAGAAAGACTATGGACAGCTGCACACCTGTCTCTGCCTCAGTAATGGGGTATTTGTAGTAAGCTCAGTAGGTACATTTCTGAGGGTGATTTATCTGAGTTTCAGCTGACGCTAATGAGATGCTGTTTCATTTTGCATGTCTGTTTTCTTTGAAGAGAGAAGAACATCATCTTCCACCTGCTCAAGGATCTAACTGAAGTTTATATAGAAACAGGAGAGAAAAATGATTTATATCTCTGTCCTTGCCATAGTCTCCTTTCTAACTCCTAAACATAAGTTAATTGCACATCTCAGCAGGCAAAATTTATCAGGACTTTTACCTAATTCACACTTCTCTTACACTGTTTCACAAGGACCATGATGTTCCTCGGGTATTAGTCATATCTTCTCACAATAAGGATGGTATATGGGAATTAAGGGAGATGAGAATGCCATGGAAACTGTAGTAATATCTCACATTTATATAAAATAATTTATTTATTTAAAGAATACATCTCTCTGTGTAACTCTGTTCTGACTCAACACCAGTAACAAAAAAGAAATAGCACCCGTTTGGAGGTCTCACAATTCCTGTTCTGCTCCCACTGAGGGACTGGGAACTGGGGAGAGGAACCACAGCACAGGCAGAAGGTCTGAGTGTGTTCCTTGCCCAAATGCTTGTTCTAAAAGTCAAGTTCTGTCACTTACCATTTTGATAAGTAAAACTCATAAAGTCGGACTGGACACCGCAGGGGATTATCTGTGTTTTCTGCCATTTCCACTGCAGTTGGAACCTCCTCATCTTCACTGCGTTTCCTTTTGCCTACTGCTAATTTATCTGGATACACAAAAATGGCATCACAGAAGTTCAGTGAAAAGCAGCACCTTCAGAAACAAGGCCTGGTGTCAGCCCAGCACCCAGGGGTGACTCTGCATCACCCAAACCCACTCCTTGAACTGGTTCTATCACGTGTCACCATCCAACTATGGGCACCTGGTGTGAGCTGATGGGTGGGCAAAGACTGCACATCCTACAGGCCAGGTCCACAGCCCATTCCTTATCTAGAAAACCCACAAGAAGTAGCAGGAAAATATGGAGGATGTAATTTTATTTATTAAAGATTAATTCATATAATGCACTGGAATTATGAAAACAAAAGGATCAAAGACTTCCCTTTCTCAAATGCCAAAATTAACTGAGAACAAAAATCTGTGTGTCTTTGCCTCTGTGTTAAAGCCTCATATTGTTGTTCTCCACTGGGACTGCCTGATCTGTTCCCCACACAGACCCAGGACAAATATGGGAATTAAAAAGGCACAATAAAGGTCTGGACCTGCAAAACCCAAGATTATGAAGTGCTGAGAAAAGGACTTCAGAAAAGGCCTTTAACTCTTGCAATATTACCAGAGCTTTATACAAGCTGAAGATGTAATGAAAGACTATTAAACAAATTTGCAGCCAAATCTGTGACTCCTCCTTTTTAAGTTTTTCCTGGGTGCCTTGGCTCATTCAGAATTTCTCTTTAAAGCAGTGAACAATACTGCAATTGCATTCAGGATAACAACATATACTTAGCCCTGCTTACTGCAGAACATACTTCTCCCCAGTCCTTTTTTAAAGGATAGCAGACAATACAAAATCACAGAATTCTTTGATTCTGTAATTCAGATCACATAAATGTAACTGCCCAAACACCAATGATCAGAGAGCACTCACCTGATTGTACCTCTTGTTTTTGAAAGGGTGGGAAAAAACGTAAATATGTCATCTTAGTATTATACTTCAGAGTTCGGGTGCGCCTCATAACATGGGCAAAGGACAGTTTCAGGTGCTCACTGACATTCTTTAGTTGGAAGTATTTGGTGTTGAAGAACAGGAGGGTGTTCAACAAAACGATGGGGGAATATGCACCCAGCTGCTTACATTCCCACAAGTGTTCCTCTTCAATTCTTGAGAACATATAACCTACAAAGAACGGGCAAAGAAAAAAGAAAATAGTTATTTATGCATATAAATCCTCTTTCAGGTAACTTCTAATAATGAACCACATATCAAATCAAATTCACACCTATCATCAGCAACTGCAATCCAATAAAACCAGAATACTGCATGCACAAACATAAGAGGGGGCAGGAAGAACCAAGCTTTGGAACAGCACGATCTTCCAATACCTGAAGAGAAGGATAAAAAGGAACTGCAGACACCAGCAGATTCTCACTGAGTTCTAATTTCACTGTATTAAACCACAGTCAGCCAACTGCAACAATGTGTACTTCCTACAACGTGAAGTATGAGTTTAAAATGTCCCATTTTGTGTATAAATAGCCCATTGTGCTTACCCTAAGTCAGTTAGGAAAGGGAGGTATTGGAGCTTAGAAGAAATTTGTTGTAAAAAACATATCACTGTGTGCAGCAAACTATAGGTAATTGGATTATTTTGCATTAAATAAAAAGTTCCTTTTTCTAAATTAAAAAAGGCAGCTGTGGAGTTGCCAAGATTACTCAAATTTCACTGATACTCTAAAGATGTTGTGTGCTCATAGGGCTGGTGTCCAGCTCTATAAACCACAGAAGCATGCTTGAAAAACCAATTAAAAGTATCTGCAGAATTTGGGAAGTCTTAATCTGGAGTTGAGACAAGATTCCAATGATTTGCTAATGCAATCTCCAAACTCACCAGGAGTATTTACAGCACTAATAGGGAAACATCAGTGCAACTGTACACAGATTTTGCAGTACCTCATCTTAAATATAGTATTAAATTCTGGCTACTTGTATTAAAAAAAGAACTAAAACTTGAGGCAAGAAGAAACCTATTGTGTTGAGTACCAGAATGGGAATCCTTTCTTTCCAAGGATTGATCAGAGGCAAAGATACATTTAACTGTAAACATAACTTACAGAAATAAAATGCATGGTGTAGAGAGGGGAGAATAATGTGAGAGCCTTAGATCACATTCTCTTCCTGGCCCTGAGAAAACATTAATTTATGATACAGCTTTGTCATGCAGCTAGACAAAACACAAGAATTGTCCTACCATTTGGAAGAATTGTAGGTTCCCAGATTTTCAAAAGTTTTGTAAGCTCAATCATAAACCTGGAATAGGGCTCGGTGAAAATGTTATCTATTCTACCATTCTCAAACAGGTACTACAAGAGAAAAAAACAGGAAGACAAACTGTTTATGATTATATAATATTGTAGAGAATATACAGCACAAAATTATTTTTCTTTCTTATGTCCCAGTGTCTTAAGGGGCCAAACACTTTGGTGAAATCTCCAGTAAAACAGCAAATCAAATTTTCTGCAGGGACTGGGACCACTCCAATATGAAAAGAGCGATCTAGGCAAGAGTTGTGGTCAATATTTCAAGCTCTAGAGCTGTTTTCTGAAAAATAATCTTCCTCTTAATATTCTTGAAAGAGTCTGCCTATAAAAACCAGAATAGTTATTGAGTATTTTTCTGTTGACATGAACTTTACATGTTAATACCTCCTGACAAGACACACAGGCTGCTGAAATTGCTCAACTTGCAGCACCAAAGAAGAAAAGTTCCTTAAACTTGTCAAAGAGCAGTTTAAAAAAGTTTTCTAAAAGTCAGGTGTTTGTATCAATAAATAAGTCAAAATTGTGACACAAAAATCCCTGATATTCCTAGAACTTACCAATGGCATTTTGAATTTTAACTCTTTCTACATTTTTTCCAAGTATAGCAAGAAAAAAAATTAAAATAATTCCATGTCTAATTAAACAGGTTGTATGTCAAAATAGCTTTTGACTCTTTATCTCAAAATGACTGTTTCACAACAGGACCAAGCAGGCTGTTGTAAAGGAAACAGAAATGTACTGAACATTGAGTTTTAAACATAAATTAGCATTATTCTAGGTTTGTACTGCTACTGTTGCAAGGCTGGTAATAAGGATTTACTACATTACTCTTAGTATTCACTAATTACAGTGCAGTTATTCCCAATGTATTTTCTCTGTAAATATTGTCCACACAACAGGTAACTGTCTTGTCACTGAGAATCCTTCCTGGGCAACCTCTTCCACATAAAGTTATATATTGGAAGAGCACTGTGCAATTATTTTAGATCTACACCATTCTATCTTCAAACAAGGATTCCTGAAGAGCAAATCTTTCCTACACATGAAAAATGATAAAAAAAGTTCCAAATCCAAGTACTTGTGTCTAGGTAGAAACACTCAGCCCCTACATCACATTCCTATAAGGACAGAAGAACTTGGTCACTGTGACCACAAGAAAGTCCAGAAAAATGGGTCAGATATGGGAAAATAAGGCAAACAGTGAAACATAAAAAAGAGACGTTCTTGCCTCTTCTATAAAGCCCAAGCTGCTCTGTGGGACTGTGGATATTCCATAAGTAACCAAGCAAGTTCTGTATGTTGTCAGCAGTGCCCTAACTGCCAGAGTTACCTGCTGAATTCCAAGGCACAAGTATAAGATGCTGTCAGGGTCGTATTTTTCTCCGTTTGGTCTCCGCACCTCTTGAATAAACTGGCACAAGCCAAAACTCAGCTCAGCAAATGTGCATGAGAGAATGTCCTCCTTGAGCTTAACAGGATGAACTGGGGTTGAGGAAATGATTAGAACAATTAATTCAGCACATTAAATCTTCCCACATTCCTTATTATTTCATGTAGGCAGAGTTCTAAATTCCTGTCTCGTACATTAATTACCCTGCATGACTAAATGGTGAACTCCTGCATGACTAAATGGTGAACTCCTTCCTATCTTCTGGCTGAGAACTGAATGACTTAGCCAATAAAACACAGACCACCTGCATGTACAACCAGTATAAAAATTGCAGTGAATACTGAGGCTGCAGAAATTTAGAGCCCAGACATGTAAATGTTTGAGAGTCTGCTGAATCCAAAATGTGGGACAGCAATGGCTGCAATGAGCTCGAGGCAGTCTGGGGCTGATAAATGGGTTTTACCCCTCCAGCTGGACTCAAGGGAGTGAGAGACTCATCAGAGTCAGAGAAAGACCCTAAGAATTTCTGGACATGAGTTGAGTGCAGCATATCCCACTTCTTAAAGGAAAAAGGAAGAGTTCAATGGGACATACAGAGGGTTTGGAAAAGGAAGCAGCACAACCAGGAATCGATTGATCAAATGATCTGCAATGAAATTACCAGGCTTGGCTCCTCCACACCTCGGAAGTGCCTGCTTAGGAATAAGGAGGGAATCTTTCTGGGAGTGGGAACAGTTTCCTGGAAATGACTGTAATATTTATTTCCTTAGCTTCAAGAAGAAAACAGAGCAACTCATGTGAATACTCCTCTTCTGGGAAATAAACCCCAGCTGTTCTCATAGAGTGACAACAAAAATTCCAAGTAAAAGATGAAAAAGCAGATCTTTTCCTAACTAGAATTTTTGCCTTTGGGGGTCTTTCTTATCTAAGTCCTGCCATGCTTAGTTCTTTAAATTGCAAAAGTATTTATTATGGTTTGTTCTCTTCCCCACCATATCGAAAGAGCTCAATTCTATTCCTAATTTAAATTCTCTGCTTGACTCTGAAAATTTGCCCAAAAAACTCAGTGCAATGATGCAAGATCAGGGAAAAGGGGAGTTAGACACTGCCAAATCCCAGTTCTGCTGGGCTTTTGTAAAAAAAAAAAAAAATTAATCACTGGAAAAGTAAACAAAAGTGTATTTAATTGTCATTATCATCTATCACCCCTATGAGACATGAGAAACAATGGAGTTAGTTTCAGGCAGGTTGCAGCACAGAATGGGAAGACTTTTGAAACGTTTCTTTCCAGCTGTGAAGACTAGAAATAAGGTGTTAAGATTTTGATGTTGGATCACACTTTTTTTTTTTACAGCAAACAGTTCTGGTGACCAGCAAATACTTTGGGAAAGTGCCAGCTACAGATAAAATGGATGGGACCAAATTGGTGTTGTCAACTTAGAATTCTGGCCTGATAAATCTGTAATTTCATGTTTTTTTAATGACTCAGAAAAGCTCTGCAGCTGCATAAAGCATCTGTGCTACAAATGAAGAATTACTGTGTGCAAAGGAAGGCAAAGTGGAGACTTGAAATGCTTTAGAGTTTGTTTTTAAAGGAAACAGATCAATTAAAAATGTAATAGCTATGATTTTTAAATGCATGAAAAAATTCAAGACAGAATTCTTTAAAATCTGTTCTCTACTCATGGGTTTTGCAAAACTCAGTGGTATCTAATCCTAATTTTTCTTCAACAATGAATCAAGCCAAGTGCTCTTCAACTAAGTATTTCTGTTTCCACTGAGAGACAAATTTACCTGAAAACTTCAGGTCCCCTTGTTCCTCCTGTGCGTTTTTCCACTGGACCCAGTTTTTCCATGCATTTACCCCATACATGTACTTTAGGGTCATCCCAGAAACAGAGCAGCCAGGGTAGGAGCCCTGCACCAGATTCCGGGGCTCCACAGCAACTACAGACTTCTTCCTTCCCTACAGGCAAGCAAAGACATCCAAACAAAGCAGCATTTAATCAGCTCCTCATCCATGGCTGGTTAGATTAGGGCACATCGTGTTGTTATTTGAAAATGTAAGGGATTTGTGATCCAGAAGTTCTTCCTTACCCGTCTTTTTGGCTGTGGGAAGCCATCCCTGTGTCTCCGTCTTGCCCGTGAACGTGAATGCAAACCCGGTCCTTTACTGAGAGGGTCAAATGAGTCTGAAGTCAAATCAACACCATGAAGAGTTTAATCACATGATTTAGCAGCCCAGGTAGAAGTGTCACTGTCACTGAGATACTATGGAACATCTTACAGCTAACAATCACAGCTGTATTTTCAAATCATCCTGATATTTGACTAATTAGGCAACCTGTGCACTTGCTGTATAAAGACAGTAAATTCTCAATAGGACAAAAAAAAAATCCCCAACAGTGGGTGTATTTATTCTGGCAAATATGATTTTAGCTGCCACTCACATGGATTATACCCAGGGACATAGAAGTGATGAATTCAAAGGAGGCAAGCAAGAACTTTCTGTTACTCCTCTCAGAGGTTCTGCAGAGAACTGTCTTTAAAGACAGCAGTAATATTCCAAAAATAGTAATTTTTTGTAGAGCTGATCAACTACTGCAGCTTTAAATATCCACTGTCATTACATGAAAACACAAAAGCAGGCTGCTGGGACAACGTTCATGCAGAAAATTGTGTATGCTTTTATAAAACACCGACCTGATGGGAAATCTGCCTCCAGGTCCTGTTCCACATCACCTTTGGAGAACTGCTTGAGCTCTGCATCAGGTTCTGGCAGGGCATTGGATCGTAAGGCATAGTGATTCAACTCCTCCTCCCAGCTGTGTGGAGTGGACACTGCTTCTGATTCCAGATCTCCACTGTACGTGCTGCCCTGGTCTGCAACGAGAGGGATCACAGGGACCATGGGCTACAGGAAAGGCAGAACAAGGAGTCTGCAAGAAAAGATGCAGCAGGATCAAAATCCATTTGCAAAATAAAAAATCTGACTGACCTTTCTCAAATATCTTGGGGTCCAGGAAGAGCTCGTGCTCGGATGTTTGAGATCCTTTAGAAAAAGAAGGAAATCTGTATTTACACATGACTGACAGCTTGCATAACTAATTTAAAATACTTGGAGCAGCAAAAACCGATGTATTAGGTCATAACAGGAATACACATGCTGTGCCTTCTCCTCCACTGGAGTTCTCCTAACAGCTTTCCACCTTGGTCATGCTGTTGCAGGGGAAACAGAAACGCAGAACTAATATAGGTTTGCTTTTCCAAAGGCTTCCATCCCTCCCTGTTTGTCATTTGAGTCATCTGTAGACTAGTAGGATATTTTGTTTATCTCTTTCCAGCTTGTTTCACTTTTATTACATGGTCACTATCCAACAAACTCTGACCTGCCTCATCCTTCAAAAATCCTTCATAAACAGTCTGATAGGAAAATTTTCTTCTAAGGCAGCTGCTCTGTCTTCTCGATTTTGACTCCTCCTTCAAAACATGATGTACTAATCTGGAGGTTTCTACCTCTGGTAACCTGTTCCTGTCACCACAAGTCAAATCAGCATCTAGAATCAGGGAAAGGGAAATTTCTGTGGTGAAAGGACTTTCACCTCACTGCATTTCACATAATTTTTAAAGCCACCACCTACCACCATGAGAGTGTGTTTTTTCTCTCTCTGCATCTTCTGCAATCATTTCTGCCATCTGAAGGAGATCAGCTTCAAATGGATTAATGGACATCTTTTCCTTGTTTTCCTGAATATTTTCAATGATCTTATCAGCATTATCCGGGGTAGTTGGGATGAGCATGGGAACTGGTACCTATGGAAAATATCAGAACATACTTAGGGGTAAAGGGAAACAGCAAATACACAAAGGAGATTCCTCCCACATAACCTAATGTATATTTTAAGACTACTAAAATTAATTTAAAAAATAAATCCAGACTGGACAGCTCTGTACTCTCTCTACAATTTGGTAGTTTTGTGTGACAATGTTTAACCAAATATGATGTAATAGAGAGGGAAATTGCTTTGAGGACTCCAAATCCCACTTGCACAACCAGACACAACACCCAGTGACACAGTGCTGGATGCAAAACAAGCCTGTAAACCATTGCCTTCTGTAGTGAAATGCAGCATAACTTACAGGTATTGGCATCCCCAGGGGAACTGGTGTGTACTGGGTGTAGAGGTGGAGGGGCACTGGCACAAACACTGGTACAGGAACAGGTACCACAATGATCTGGGGTTGAGCAGGTGCTTCTTCTCCTTCTGTTATACCAAAAATAGAACAAACCAAAAATTGTTGGGAAATACCATACAACAACCTGAAAATCAGTTAAGGTTTTATAATACATTCAAAAAATACTCTCTGTTACATAAATCATGTATTACTCTCTCAAATACAGTACAAGACAATTCCAACAGGGGTAGGAGATCAGACACCCACCTGTCTGGCATTCTTTATTTTGTGTGTGAGGTTTGCATGAGGTGGCCTTAGTCTGGGTGATTGGCTTACACAATAAAGCTTTGTTTTTCAGAAGCCTGGGTGGTTTTGATGATGGGAGCTTTAGGGCATCTGTCTGGGTACTTGCCTATTTTGGAAAACACAAACGAGGGTCGAGTCAGTATTGGTTTGAAGGATAACATAAGATTAGTATGTTCTCTGCTAGGAGAAGCTGTACAACTTTAAACTGTATTTGCTGATAAAAATTATAATTTAAAGACTACTGCAAAATAAGCTTGCTTATTTGGTGCTTTCTGGTCTTCATCTCAATTTACTTTGATCCAATAATAATGTTGTTTAAAGCTAATTTTGCTAATAAAGTTAATTTTATTAGCAGTGCAGTGAACAAATCTGCAAGAATATTTGGTTTCTTTAGTCAAATAACCGCTATAAACTTTTGACCTTGGAATTTTACTGATGGCAGAGATATAAAGAGGAATTATGTTAAGATACTTTTGATGATTAGAAGTCTGGCTGATACAGACACTGATAAAACTGAGTAAACTAATGTGAAACCACTGGAAACAAATAAATGTAGAAAATGAACAGCAATGCTGGCACCAGCAGTATCATTTCCTGATACACACAGAATGACTATTCATGCTTGTACTAATTCTATGTCCTGCTAACTGTAATTTTCAGTCTTGCATTCAAATAACAGGATCTATTTCAAGAGGGAAAACTCATACTTTAATCCATAAGTGACACTCCACCTAAAAGCAAAGCTGTCAGTCTTCCAGAACCTAAAGCTACATAAAAGCATTTCTGTATTTTAGGAGAGTTGCAAGCTGTTACACCACACAGCTCAAAGAGCTCAGGAATAGGAACTTCCAAAGTTATCCCCAGGTAAGTGGTGACAGTAGTTCCCCACAGCTCTGTTACCACACTGCCAGGAAGTGGGGAAGGAAAATGAAGCTGCAGGAGCTTGGTCATGTCAGTCCCAGCAGCTCAGGCTGGTCCTTTTGCCATCCTATCCCACTTCTGGACACAAAAGACAGCTTTAAGTGCAGAAGCCACACATGAATTACTTGGGAACCACAGGCACCTCAAGAGCTACAATCTGACAAGTTCCCTTAAAACATCCAATCTGTCAGTGGACACAGTAAGACTTTTGTATACCATGTAAGTTCTATCCCTTTTTAAAAAAGCATTTGCAAACTGGATGAACTTTAAATCCCAGTCAAAAACTAGTTACAAAATGATGGTGCCAAATTCTTGTATACTTTATTTGTTATTGATACAATCTGGGCAAAATTGAGAAAAGTCTCTTGTAAAACTTACATCTCCTATTGTTTTTGCTGTCACAGTAGGGACTGCACCTGTGAAGGAAAAAAAACATACAATAACATGTCTACTTATCATCAAGAACCATAATCCATATTCTGCCAAGGTCAAGAAAAAGAATTCCAATTAAAACTCATTTCCTGATGTATGTACATAAATTTAAGTCATTATTTATACCTAGATAAAGGAAGGACAAATGCAATCATCTGCACTGATGTGAAGCATAATGAAGAAGTGGCCGCTGTTCTCAGTAAAAAATAAAATCCCTGAGTAAATATAAATGTTCAGGAATAGAGATGTAAAAATTCAGGCATCGTATTCAGCTGCCTTACCCTGTAAAACATTGTTGGAGTTAACAGTAGGCTGGGCAGCTGGGGTGCTTGCAAGGGACACCACGTTTGCTATGACAGGGGTTGAGTCCTTTCTTAAAGAAGGAGGGCCTGAGGAGGAGGCTGGTGCCATGGAAAGGTTTGCTGGACACAGTAGACAGAAGAAAATGAGAATAAGCAGTAAGATAATTGAGGAAAAAAAGCATTTCTGAAACAACACCCACCCTTCAGATCTGTCTCCAGATGAAAGAGGCTGCTGTGTGAGAAGGGGATGTAGGTGTCAAGCTGCAGTATTTCAGTTTAAACAGGAGCTGGTTCCACAAGCAAATCAAGAAAGAAGGGAAGAGAGCTCCCACCAATGTAAGCAGCAGATGTGCACCAAATTGAAACAATGTGCACCAGGATGAACGTGGCCTGGTGCTCACTAAAAACTTCCAGTTAATATTTTATTAGTTTTGGGTACCTTACTCTTACAGCCACCATCACTCAGTGGGAAATTATGTCCCTCTTTAGGATGAGTGATATTCCTGCCTTTTGTTTCCTTTTCCTGTCTTTGTGGGCCTTTCATCCCTTTGTGTCTCATTCCCTACAGAAACTCACAGTTCCTATTCCTGTGGACCTCATTCCTACCCTCATTCCCATTCCACCTGCTCAGGGAAACAGCTACAGCACTTATTAACCTTGGGATTGATACTTCCCAAGAATCAACACTTAATGATACAAAATGGGAACTCTTCATATGCCTACAGACTGCACAGAAGCAGCTGGTTTAAGTGTATATATATAGGAGTCTGTATTTAAAACCATTCAATCTACTAATGTCACCACTTGATTGTTAAAAGAATAATGATATTCTATCATATTTTCTAGGTATTATGAAGACAAGCTAGACATGTAACATGTCTGCACTAGGTGTCAGTACATTTTACCCCAATGAAACAGGGCTTTGTTTCATGAAAGTGACTGAAAGCAAGTGCTTTTGCTTCATCTTCTTTAAAATTTGTTTGGTACTCAAAGCAGAAGTTCACACCTACAGAAGTTTGAAACGGTCTCAAGTAAGAGTGATCTAAACCAAAGCCCACTCAACAGCAACAGACAAGCTCCCCAGGAGAAGACAGATCTTAAAAGAGCTCACTGAAGTGAGTTTGCAGATAAACATCCATCTCACCACCCCACACATCAAAAGGCAATGCTATCCCCAGCCTGCTTTACCTGTGTTGTTTGGGAGTGGAGGGTCAGAAGCACCTTGCTGTTTACAGAACGACAGAATACAAAGCAGATTGCAAAAATGCTTCATCTCCCCTTGCCACTTGATGGACTCGTTGAGTTTACCTTGTCTCTTACAACCATCACACTTTGCCATCTAGGAAAACAGAGTGAGGGAGAAATTGAACACACTTGGAACACCAACAAGGAGTATATGTA
The DNA here is from genome assembly GCF_052056855.1 of Sturnus vulgaris. NCBI lineage: Eukaryota > Metazoa > Chordata > Aves > Passeriformes > Sturnidae > Sturnus > Sturnus vulgaris. The sequence continues at coordinate 4,739,776 of NC_142266.1, forward strand.
TAAAAACTTAAGAGGATGTGAGAGTATTTCTTACCTGGTAAAACAAAACTGTGAATTTAGACATGCATTCCTCTGAGCAAAATTCCTCTGTTTTCCCTGCAAAGTGATTCTGGACCAGTTTGGGGGAAGTCTGTAAACAGTAACTGCACATTTTACAGTGGGTTCCCCAGCGCTTTGACAGGTCGTGTTTATAGAGCAGTTTACAAACTAAAAGAAAACAGCAAAAACATTTTTAAATACCAATATTACAGTCCCTCAGCACTCATAATTCCTGTATTTAGTCTGTAATAATGTCTGTAATAATTCAGTGAAACATACCATTAAAATTTAAAGTGTGAACAGGGTTCTATGCTCCTAAACCTAAAAACCAGATTACTAAATAAAAAATATTAGATTTCTTTCCGGATTACTGATAATTTTAAGGCCAAACACTTATGAGTTGATTTCTCTGAGACAGGGTTTTGCCCTTTCTTACCTTCACTACAGAATGTTCTATCTATGCTTGAGACTCTCACTGTCTCCTTGATAATTTTCTCAAACCTGCAGTATTCACACAAAGCCGTCATATTGCCCTTCTTCTTATATTCATCACAGCAGGTCTTCCCACAGAACTGGAACATTTTACCCTGCAACACAACCAGAATGTTTTGATTTCAGTGTTTGAATGAGTCACATCCCAGATAATACATTTAAATTGTTAATAAAAATGCAGAAGAGTATTTATACCCTTAGAAA